>NC_090653.1:158532507-158868935 GCF_040937935.1 Hyperolius riggenbachi | reverse complement strand
TTAGTTCTAAAGGTTTTGGAATCAATAAAATGACAAGTGTCCAAATGTATGTACCTGCCTAATTTTATTTATACAATTATTGTGCACTTTCTGTAAAACCCATTTATTAATATATATATAAATACATATATATACCCAAATAAACTCCATTTCACTTCTCAAACACCACTGTGTGTGTCTCCTATATGATATATTTAACTGACATTTTTATCGTAACAACCAACGATTTATACAGGAAAATCGTGACGATAAAAAATGTTGCCCAAACTTTCGCATCCCACTGTATATATTTTTTGTAAAAGGAAAAGTTCTGACCTTCTGCCTCTAGGCACGGGTTCTTTTTTAGGAACAGACTTCTGCTCTGTGAGGCAAGTGGTCTCCAAGTGCCTTCAAGAGCTTTCTACCTCTATTCTGAAACTAGACTATTTATTTTTTAGGAATAAGACCACTACAAGGGCTTTTTTTATTTGCTACAAAACAACTGTTTTGCACACTGCCAAATTATGCATGTCAAAGTAAAGTTTTTATTTTTTGTTTTTTTTTTGCTGTGTGCAGAACAATGTACAATCAGTACAGCTAAAATGATACCAATTAACGCATATCCTATAAGAAAAATAACTTTTATTATGTCTGCCATGTCCTTAATCATGTTTTAGGGTGTATACAAAGGCAGTGGCGGACACAGCCAGCAGTGGGCCCCTGTGCAAAATTGTAATTGTGGGCCCCCTATGACCTGCGGCGCGCCTAGCGCGCCGCGGCAAAATATGGGCGTGGCTACAACCTGCGGCGCGCGAAGCGCGCCGCGGCAAAAATTAGTGGACAGAACCTGCGGCGCGTAGCGCCGCGGCAAAAAAATGGGCGTGGCAATGACCGGATGAGGGCGGAGCTAACTGTAACTTAAAGCGAACCCGGGGTGAGGGTTTATTTCCTTTTAAACAATACTAGTTGCCTGGCGGCCCTGCTGATCTATTTGGCTGCAGTAATAAACTGAATTACACCAGCAACAAGCATGCAGCTAATCTTCTCAGTTCTGACAATATTGTCAGAAACCCCTGACCTGCTGCATGCTTGTTCAGGGTCTATGGTTGAAAGAATAAGAGGCAGAGGACCAGCACGGCAGCCAGGCAACTGGTATCGGAGCAGTGCTTTTCAGCGCTGCTAGCTTTGGGCGCAGCCAGCGCCGCCATAGACTGTAATGGGAATCAGTCTATAGCGGCGCTCAGTGAGGAAGGTCGGCTCCGTCAGAAGACGGAGCCGAAGTTGTTTAAAAAACACAATAATTCGGCCTCCAGCAATCGCTGGAAGCCGAATTATTTCATTCCCCCACTATCCATGTCGGCCTGGAGGGGGAATAGTAATTAAAACGCCCCGGACTTGTGCAGAAGCAGGACCAGCCATTTAACAGCTGGATCCTGCGCCCAAGTCTACCAGCGCCGTATTCAAATGTACGCACTGGTATTGCTTAAAAGGAGAGAAATATGGCAGCCTCAATATTATTCTCACCTCAGGTTCCCTTGAAAAGTGCAACGCAAAGACAGTGGGCCCAAGTTTTGGTGACCCTTTCCCCAGAAAATTCACATAATTGTGCAGGTTTTCTCAAGAAAATACACATATATGCCCAGAAAATACGTGCAATCATGTCGGCAGATATGCCCAGAAAATACGTGCAATCATGTCGGCAGATATGCCCAGAAAATATGTGCAATCAAGTCGGCAGATATGCCCAGAAAATACGTGCAATCAAGTCGGCAGATATGCCCAGAAAATACGTGCAATCAAGTCGGCAGATATGCCCAGAAAATACGTGCAAACAAGTCGGCAGATATGCCCAGAAAATACGTGCAAACAAGTCGGCAGATATGCCCAGAAAATACATGCAATCAAGTCGGCAGATATGCCCAGAAAATACGTGCAAACAAGTCGGCAGATATGCCCAGAAAATACGTGCAATCATGTCGGCAGATATGCCCAGAAAATACATGCAATCATGTCGGCAGATTTGCGAAGAAAATACATGCAATCATGTGGCAGACCTGCCCAGAACATACACCTGCTAATATAAATAAAACAAAAACATTTACTCACCTGCAGCAGCAGACCTCCTGTCCCAGCCTCCATCCGGCGCGCAGCTCCCATGGGTGGTTGGGTGGATAGGTAGCCTAGTGGGTGGGTGAGTGGGTGGGTGGGTTGGTAGCCTGGTTGAGTGGGTGGGTGGGTGGGTAGGTAGCCTGGTGGGTGGGTGGGTAGGTAGCCGGGTGGGTAGGTAGCCTGGTGGGTGGGTGGGTAACTAGCCCGGTAGGTAGGTAGGTAGCCCGGTGGGTGGGTAGGTAGGTAGCCTGGTGGGTGCGTGGGTAGCCGGGTGGGTGGGTAGGTAGCCTGGTGGGTGGGCTGGTAACTAGCCCGGTAGGTAGCCGGGTGGGTGGTTAGGTAGGTAGCCGGGTGGGTGGTTAGGTAGGAAGCCTGGTGGGTGGGTAGCCGGGTGGGTGGGTAGGTAGGTAGCCGGGTGGGTGGTTAGGTAGGTAGCCGGGTGGGTAGGTAGGAAGCCTGGTGGGTGGGTAGGTAGCCGGGTGGGTAGGTAGGTAGCCGGGTGGGTAGGTAGGAAGCCTGGTGGGTGGGTAGGTAGCCTGGTGGGTGGGTAGGTAGGTAGCCTGGTGGGTGGGTAGGTAGCCTGGTGGGTAGGTAGGTAGCCGGGTGGGTAGGTAGGAAGCCTGGTGGGTGGGTAGGTAGCCTGGTGGGTGGGTAGGTAGGTAGCCTGGTGGGTGGGTAGGTAACCTGGTGGGTGGGTTGGTAACTAGCCCGGTAGGTAGCCGGGTGGGTGGTTAGGTAGGTAGCCAGGTGGGTGGTTAGGTAGGTAGCCGGGTGGGTGGTTAGGTAGGTAGCCGGGTAGCCGGGTGGGTGGGTAGGTAGCCTGGTGGGTGGGTTGGTAACTAGCCCGGTAGGTAGCCGGGTGGGTGGTTAGGTAGGTAGCCGGGTGGGTGGTTAGGTAGGTAGCCGGGTAGGTAGGTAGGTAGCCGGGTGGGTGGTTAGGTAGTTGAGTGGGTGGTTAGGTAGGAAGCCTGGTGGGTGGGTAGGTAGCCGGGTGGGTAGGTAGCCGGGTGGGTGGTTAGGTAGTTGGGTGGGTGGTTAGGTAGGAAGCCTGGTGGGTGGGTAGGTAGCCGGGTGGGTAGGTAGGTAGGAAGCCTGGTGGGTGGTTAGGTAGTCGGGTGGGTAGGTAGGTAGCCGGGTGGGTAGGTAGCCGGGTGGGTAGCTATCCGGGTGGGGGGCCCGACTCCTATCCTCCCTCCCTCCCTTCCTTCCTCACCTCGGGGGGCCCCCTCCCGATATGCGCGGCGGGAGAGTGAGCGGCAAATGCAGGAAGTCTTCAGGGCTCTCCAGGCATCCGCTAGAGGCCCAGCCGCTGAGTCTCCAATATGTCTCCAACTGGAGACATATTGGAGACCAAGCGGCTGGGCCTCTAGCGGATGCCTGGAGAGCCCTTCCTGCATTTGCCGCTCGCTCGCTCTCCCGCCGCGCATATCGGGAGGGGGCCCCCGAGGTGAGGGAGGGAGGGAGGATAGGAGTCGGGGGGCCCCCGGGAATAAAATAATAAAAAAAAAAAAAAATATTAAAAAAAAAAAAAAAAAAAAAAGTACTTAATGCCATGGGCCCCTGAAGAAAACGGAACTTCAGGGGCCCTCGTGCGGCGGCACGGCCTGCACGGCCGTATGTCCGCCCCTGTACAAAGGTATTTAAAACAAGGGGATAGAGAGAATAGAGCAAAGCATGCGCTGCCAACACGCAGCGCTGTTTCTGGGACAGTCCCAAAAGTGAGCTATTTTTCTTTTAGAGCAGATAGGAACTCAGAATTTCCTATCTGCTCTAAAATATAAGCAACAGCATAATAACCTTTAAAGAAAAACATTTATTTTGTTATAGCTGATAGAAATCCTACAATAAATCTGCAGTGTGTCTACTTCCTGTTTTCATAGAATCAGACATAAGGTTAACATCCCGTGTTTATAAATTTTCATGAGAAAAGATTCCTGAGCTCACACAGCTGAGAGATCAAATTACACAGGCTAAACTCTCTGCTGGTTAGTCTGTACCTCTCCGTGTTACAAGCCCTACTCCATAGAGCCAAATTAATCCATGCCATGCACTGATGAGGATCAAACAATCCGAAACAGTCTGTATGCATGTTGGATTATTCTGGCTCGGTACAAATTAACAAGCTGCCACATCATTGCATTCCAGCGGTTCTGGAGGTGTGTTTAGCTTCTAAGGGTACAATGGTAAATTTGCATATATTCAGCAGTGATGCCTGGGAGACATCTCAAGCTCACTCCAAC
Source organism: Hyperolius riggenbachi (assembly GCF_040937935.1). Lineage (NCBI taxonomy): Eukaryota > Metazoa > Chordata > Amphibia > Anura > Hyperoliidae > Hyperolius > Hyperolius riggenbachi. Next base: position 158,864,607 of record NC_090653.1, on the reverse strand, counting down.
CTGAATTATCGCAAATTCTGTCTGTTTTAAGAAAGCAAACTTTTGTTTTTCTTAGCATTTTAGTAAGGGGGCTTTTAGGACCATTGTAGTCCCTTACACAGTCCATTGAGTTCTGGGTCACCATGAGCTTGCTGGTTAGTCTGTACCTCTCTCAATACATACAGGCTGGATTTATCTATGCTTTCGGTCTGTCCTGTGCAAGAGTTCAGGTCCACTTTAAACATTGGAGCCCTGTATATTACTTTCATGTAAAGCCATTTGTTTTAAACGTACACACAAAAAAATACTTTTCTTATTAACTTTTCATCCAACTGACTGTCATAATTAGTTATCGAAAGTTCAGTATTCCAGGGGAATCTAGGAATTAAGCAAATAGGGATTACAGCAGATCTTGTGCATACTAATTTCAAATAATCAGAAATCAAACTCATTATTGCAAAAACACAGTCAGTAAAATGCTGTGTAAATATTTGCTTTCATCCACTCGCTGAGCAGTAGCTATTAGCTAATCTATGAAGTCAGGTCGATTCAAGAAATTGCCTTGTGTGCTCAACCAGAAGAAGGTCCAGTGAGGCTTGCTGTTGTTGTCCTCTAGATCTTGATACAAAGCTTGGCTCATAAGGAAATAATTGCTTTCCTGTGGAAGAAAGGTTATCACAAATATATTAATTTCTGACAAGTTCCCGAAGCATCAGACATCGTACATTTAGTTGCAGTGCTATCATTTACAGCAGTCAACTCCACTGTAACTACCGCCATAGGAAATCTTGAAAACTGTGCACTGAAACCCAGGGAGCAGTACAGTAACAGGTTGTTCACAGTACAGTAAGGCTGGCTTCACACTTGTTCTCGCAAAAAGCATGCTTGTTTCTATGCATGTGATTTCTTTGGACACTATGCACTTTCGTATACTTTTCCACATGCATCCTTTCAGAGTAGCTAATCAAAAGCCAATGTGAAATCGCATGTGGAGGTCAAATTTGTGCTGCAAGATGTACAATTCTCCCTTGACTTTCATTACGTATTTGTGTTTTTGCAGAATCGCAATCCACATGTGATTTTTGTTAAGTGTGAATCCTCCTTAGGTGGTGCTAAATACAGTACAGTAAATGTGTATTCACTGCCAGTGATGTTCATTTACACCAATAGCAGAAACTAGGTTCACAGTAGGATGTTGCTTTGTGATGCAACATTAAAGTTGCAAGGCACCAAAAAAGTGGTAACGCACATTATTGCTGCATTATTGTCGCATTAAAGAGAGACTGAAGTGAACAAAAATTGCTATTTTTACCTCCTAGTTCGCTTCAGTACTCTCATTAGATGTAAACCGCCGCATCCCCGCCGCAAAACAAGCACTTTAGACCCCCCAAATCCCTGAGGGGCAATCCAGCCTGTGCTTCCTGAAAGAGGCAGAGCTTTCAGCTACAGCCCTCTACTGATGTCAATCACCGCGGATCACCGCCTCTCCCGTCCCTCTCACTCTTCCTTCACAGAGGGGGGCAGAGGAGAGGCGGAGATCCACATGGCGTTTGACGTCAGGAGAGGCAAAGCTACAGCGGAAAGCTCTGCCTCTCAGGGCAGCACAATCCATGACCAAGATGGTCGTGGATGTTTTCCCCGGATTTGGTGGGTCTAAAGTGCTCGTTTTGCAGCGGGGATGCATCTAATGAAACTTCTGAAGCGAACTAGTAGGTAAAAATAGCATTTTTTGTTCACTTCAGAGTCTCTTTAAGTAGGTACAGGGAAGCATACAGGCAAGGAAAATTATGCTTTCCTGTACCTGGTAACGTGTGCATTTAGAGGTAATGCACTGCAGCAGTGCGTTACCATAACGCTACACGTTACAATGCAACACTAATGTAGCGCTGTGAATGTTGCATAGAATTCTTATTGCAGTGTGGTAAGCTGTGTTATAAGACTTTAAAACGCAGCACCGCAACCTCCTATTGTGAACGTAGCCTAACAGTCCTAGGTTGTCCTAAGGCAGTGATGGCCAACCTTGGCACTCCAGCTGTGACAAAACTACAAATCCCATCATGCCTCTACCTCCCTAAGTTATGCTTAGAGCTGTCAGAGTATTGCAATGCCTCATGGGACTTGTAGTTCCACCACAGCTGGAGTGCCAAGGTTAGCCATCACTGTCCTGAGGGACGGGCTTGCAGAATAGGTGATCAAAAACACACCAGCTAGCAGCTTTGGTTAATAGGGATTAACAGAGAGATGCTAGATAATTTTATGAAAACGTATGCAGCTTGAAAACGGACCAGTGAAATGCAGCAACTGCTGCATTTGATTAGTCTATTTCCAACCTGAATATACAGTTTTCAGCCACAAACCCATTACCCACATCCAGTGCACTACCTGCTTTGCTAGTGGGTTCCATATTTGCTTTTTTGTACATATTCTTTCTAAAATGTAAACTAGAAGTCTAATATAAAAAAACAACCCTAAACTTCAAAATATGTGTTTATGCATAATGCCAAAAAGAGATGGGTTTAGTTAAGATAATAGAACAATAGATAAACAATAATAACAATTTAAAATTGGCGGAGGGGTGGTAACTTACCTCCTCCAAGGATAAGCTAAGTATTCAATTTTTTTTATATTGGACAGGTAAGATTACGCGTTTCACAGGTCTAACCTGATTCATCAGGTTAACCACTTGAGGACCCACCCTTTACCCCCCCTTAAGGACCAGCGCTGTTTTAGCTGATCTGTGCTGGGTGGGCTCTGCAGCCCCCAGCACAGATCAGCGTGCAGGCAGTGCGACCAGATCGCCCCCCTTTTTTCCCCACTAGGGGGATGATGTGCTGGGGGGGTCTGATCGCTCCTGCCTGCCGGGTGTTGCGGGGGGGGGGGCACCTCAAAGCCCCCCTCCGCGGCGAAATCCTCCCCCTCCCTCTCCTACCTGGCCCCCCCTGGTGAACGGGGCTGCACAGGACGCTATCCGTCCTGTGCAGCCAGTGACAGGCTGTCTCCTATCACATGGCGGCGATCCCAGCAGCAGCAGCGCCGTACAATGTAAACAAAGCGGATTATTTCCGCTTGTGTTTACATTTAGCCTGCGAGTCGCCATCGGCGGCCCGCAGGCTATTCACGGAGCCCCCCGCCGTGAATTGACAGGAAGTATTGCGTCGCTGGTCCTGCAGCTGCCACTTTGCCGACGCACGGTATAAGCGTGCGGTCGGCAAGTGGTTAATGGCAGTGCCAAAAATAGCAAGTGGTAGTAGGAAAGTGCCTCCAAGTTAGAGTTCACTTTTGCCACATTGACAGATATATACTACTCCAGAGGCTCTTGGTTTGTCCCCTTTCTTTTTGCACTTCTAACAGAAAGTCATGTAATAAGTTTAAATAATATATTAGTAGTATGGAAACACAGATAAGACAATCCACAAAATATTCAGAAAAGATCACACAGTAATGATTCTGTCTGTGATTCTGCTGGGGAGAATTTCCTTCATTTCTTCTCGTTTTAACATAAAGGTCTTATACAGTACATGTGGATGAGGATTATCGCCCACAGAGATCAGGGCTCAATCCGTTGGGCGACGGTTCCAGGCTTGGTGCTGTGACCCGTCATTAGCCTACAGGCTAGCAATGAGTCCTGTTCCTATGGCAACGTGGTGCATGACAGAGCAAGAAGGAGAACATTGGCCTCAGCCTGTGTTCGAAAGAGATGATTCAGCAGACTGAATCTCTCACGATGCATCAGGGCCGCCATACACACCCCAGAGTCTCAGGAGAGGCGGCGTCTCAGCCAAGAACCATCTAGCATGTGTACAAAGCCTTAATGAATTGTAATGTAAGTCTTTGATGTTATAAGGAAAAGTGGGAGAGCAATAAAACCCTGTCTTAATAAAACTGCTACCGTAGAGCCAAAGAACTTCACAGGAACAGCTCAATATACAGTCAGGAAATATGAAATTGTAAGATTCACAAGCAGCATGTGTGCAGTCATTCATTCACAGTCAGCAGGAGTACATTGAGCTGAAGCTAAACACAGTAATAAAGCACCTGTCTCCAGGTAGCCAATCTTCTGTCTAATTGAAAAGCAACCATAACTGCTAAAGAAGCTATCAGAAACAGTTTACCATATTTTTTGATAGGTGGAAAAAGTCCCTGCAGCCTATGGTCCGAACGGTGTCCATGTGTGGCCTCCATTGCCCCCCACCTTTGTATCTTCTGTGCCCCTCCAGCCTCCTTTGAGCTGCTGGAAGGCACAGGAAAAAGGCTGGACTTGGAACAGAAGAGATGAGGCAAGGAGGACAGAAGAGACATGGGCAAGGGGCAAAGGAGGCCACAGGGAAACAGAAGGGACATATAAGTGGGGGCGGGGGGAGCAAGAAGAACACAGGTGGACAGAAGGGACAAAGGTTGACAGAGAAGGAGACAGGAGGATGCAAGGGGACAGATGAGGAGACTGTGGCAAAGGAGAACACAGGGGAACAAAGAAGACACAGGAGGACACAGGACAAAGAAGACACAGGGGGACAGAGGAGACACAGAAGGACACTGGACAAAGGATACACAGAGAATAGAGGAGACACAGGAGGACACAAGAGGTGCAAGGGAGACAAAAGAGGTACCTTCCTGTGTCCTTCTTTGCCCCCCTTGCGACCTCCTGTGTCTCCTCTATACTCTGTGTCTCCTTTGTCCTGTGTCCTAATGGGGTGGGGAGGATATTGAGGGGCGAAGAAGATCCACAAGACATCCCAGCACTATGGGCGCATCAAGTTTAGTATATTTTTTTTACCCTGGTTTTTGTCATCTAAGCCTAGGTGCGTCTTGTTGTCTTATGGTCCGAAAAATACGGTCATTTACAAGATAACTACATTTAAAGTCTTAATTTCAGGCGCGTACATTTAAAAGAGCCACATGTAATTTTGGGCGCGAGATGTTGCATAAAGTAGAATATCAGTAATTTTACCGATATTCTACTATCACCTTACTCATAGTAGAATATTGGTCTATTTTATCCTATCCTCAGAATGACCTCTCCCCATCTATGCCTTACACTACTCTATCCCCTAACCACGCCTAACACTAATGCAGTTGCATAAATAGTGGTAAAACTGCCATGTGCACACAGTAATCTCCTCAGTGTTTCTTGCTTATACCCCGATATCACCTACATGAAGAGAATGGAGCATTATTAACCACTTTACCCCCGCGCGTACGTATTTCTCCGCCCCTTTTTCCATCCTTTAAAAACCAGGGACGGAGAAACACGTACTTTCCGCGTTCCCGACGCTGCCCGCGCTCCCGCTCGTAAACACGCCGCCCGCCGCTAGTAAAACCGCCGCCGCCCGCTCGCCCAGAGATCAATGAACGGGAAAATCCATTCCCGTTCGTTGATCTAAGCCCCGCAATGATCAGCTGCTCTCCTATGGGCAGCGCGATCATTGTGAGAAAAAACTCACGTGTCCATGCTCATTATACTTCCTCCAAGCTTCCGGAAGGAAGCTTGGAGGTCGCATTAAAACAAAAAGTTACTGTGGCCATCTTGTGGCCAAATAGTAAACTACACCCTACACATTTTTCACATACAAATAAATGACTTTTACACATAAAATTAACTCATTACCTCCCACACTCCCCATTATTTTTTTTTTGTAATTAAAAAAAAAATAAAAAATTTACAATTAAAAAAAATACATAAATAGTTACCTTAGGGACTGAACTTTTTAAATATTTATGTCAAGAGGGTATAGCACTGTTACTTTATAAACTATGGGCTTGTAATTAGGGATGGACGCAAAACTGAAAAAAATGCACCTTTATTTCCAAATAAAATATTGGCGCCAAACATTGTGATAGGGACATAATTTAAATGGTTTTATAACCGGGACAAAAGGGCAAATACGTTTCATGGGTTTTAATTACAGTAGCATGCATTATTTAAAAACTATAATGGCCGAAAACTGAAAAATAATTATTTTTTTCCCCACATTTTTCCTATTTTCCCATTAAAACACATTTAGAAAAAAATAATTCTTGGCATAATGTCCCACCTAAAGAAAGCCTAATTGGTGGCGAAAAAAACAAGATATAGTTCATTTCATTGCGATAAGTAATAATAAAGTTATAGACGAATGAATGGAAGGAGTGCTGAAAGGTGAAAATTGCTCTGGTGCTCAGGGGGTAAAACCCCTCAGTGGTGAAGTGGTTAAATTGCTTCATTAAATATTTTTTTCCAATTTTTTTTTGTTTACAATACTTTTATTTGCATAATTAGGATACAATAGTTTCTGTTAAAGTGTACCTGAGATGGGGAGGATTTTAAAAAATTGTACATACCTGGGGCTTCTTCCAGCCCCCTCCAAGCTGATTGCTTCCTCACCGTCCTCCTGCGCCATCTGGATCTTCCACAATTTGCCCCCCGAGAAAGTCCTTCAGTCAGGGCCAGTCATGTACACTCCCCCATCGTGCTCCGAGAGTATTCTGCTCCTGCACAGTATTACTGCACAGGTGCAGAGCAATGGAGCATGCTGGGCTGAATTGCACCTGCACCGATTGGCCCCAACTAAAGGACTTTCTGAGGTGAATTGCAGAAAATCCAGATGGTGCAGGAAGATGGCGAGGGAGCAATCAGCCTGGAGGGGGCTGTAAGAATCCCCAGGCATGCATCATTTTTTTTAACTCCCCCATTTCAGGTTCCCTTTAAATGCATATAACAAAACTGTGTCTGAAACTGGGTTTCATAGTGGAACAGTGTTTAATAATCTGCACACATACCACTTGTAGGAATCAGGTGTTTGCTCAGATGGATCAGGCAATATGAACAGCAAAAGTACACAAAAGCCAGCACTCCAAGGTTTTCTTTTTTACTTTTGGTTTCAGCTTGTGTCTGAACAGGTTTCTCAGAATCATGAGGTCAGTGACATGTAACAAACTTATTTTTGACTGACAAAGTTAAGTTTCCAAGAAATAACCAAGGCAACTGCTCTTTAACTTATACATTTCTCAAATTATCCAGTACAGCATTTTGTGAACATCTGAACTCCATGTCCCTATGCTACACACTTTCAATAACTGATATATTGGGCAACAGTTTGGGGCTGACTTCTGTACAGATGTTTCACAAGCCTAGAGGCTAGTAATGTGTCTGTTATTATAGAGCAGGGGTGATGCGTAAGGTATGACAGAATGGCTTCTGGCAGGCGAGGTAAATGTGAGAACAATGTGTTTGGGGCGTATTGGACATGCTGCCAGATCTTTAGGCAATGTTGGGTGGGCTCACGTACACACGTTTGATTCTCGCATGCAGCGGTCTTTATCTGCTACCCCAGCCGAGTTTGATGCTATTTGGAAGATGCCTGCTGTGTACAACTTAAAGTATACCTGAACTTAGAGTAGTTTTTAAATGTAGTTGCTATGTGCTACTCTCCCTTTTAGTTTAATTTACCATTTTGTGCTCTTTTCTCCAGTGTTCCTTCCATTCCCTGTTATTAGCGATTCTTTTATTTGACTGCCAGGAAGTTAAATCCATTTGCCTGGAAGACCCCTCTTATATTCAGCCTCACTTCCACAACACAGTCTTAGCTGTGAATGAGCCAATTTGTACTGAGCATGTGTTAATTTGATAATTCTGAGATTCCGGGGAAAAAACGGTGTTTCACAGCGATGTACAACAATTGTTACAGGCAGAAAATGATAATTAAAGGACTTCCGAGGCAACAAAACAATCTACCGTATTTTTCGGACTACAAGACGCACCGGACCATAAGACTCACCTAGGTTTAGAGGACAAAAATTGGTGAAAAAATAATTATACTATACCTGGTGCGTCCATGGTGCAGGGGCTTCTTGTGAAGCTGGGGTGGCAAACAGCTTGCAAAATGTGAGGGATACGAGCACACAAATACCAAGTGAATACAAGGATCAACCTGAACCTGTGTCACCTGACTGCCATGGCAGATAAGCTCATTTGAAATCACAGGGTGTGAACCCTATGTCTGTTTTCATGAAAGCAGGAAGTAGAAACAATGAAGATATATTGTAGGATTTGTATCAGCTGTAACAAAGAAATGTTTTTCTTTAAAGGTTATTATGCTTTTGGTTATCTTTTAGAGTAGAGAGGGTTCTAAGTTCAGGTTTGCTTTTTAAGCACATGATACTAATCAAATACCCCTGCCCAAATATGCAGCCTATATAGAGCTGCAGCATGGCTGCCACATGAAGCTGTAAAAGTTTATGTACATGCAGGGGCAGGTGCGCTTAGATACAATCCCTCAATTGTGGCAAACAGTTCATGCTTTGGAAATGGAAATGGTGAATACCGTGGTCCGGACCGCGAGATAGAACAGCAGACAGACATGATTGGTGTATCCGGGGTCTTTATTTCCCACCTGATTGATGACTTGTGATTGGCTGCGGTGTCCCTTCAATGGCCCGCCCGCGTTCGTAACGCAGCAACTAATAGTGCAGTCTGAGTGCTGCTCACTGATTGGTCCTGGTGGCGGAGGTGTGCCCGTGACTCCCTTCGGATTGGCCCAGATGGCGGCGGTGTTTTCCACAATTGGTGCGCACGTAGCACAGTGAAGAAGGATCCCGGGAAACTGCAGCCACATTCTAAACATTAATGCAATCTGAGCGCTGCTCTGATTGGTCCTGGTGGCGGAGGTTTGCCAGTGACTCCCTTCGTATTGGCTCAGATGGCGGCGGTGTTTGCTGCAATTGGTGCGCACGTAGCACAGTGAACAACGATCCCGGAAGCTGCAGCCTCATTCTAAACATTCCTTTCTGATCGTTCCTGGGTTCCGCCTCCTCCCCGTCTGACTTGGAAGATGCCGGTCAGACGGGGAGAAGGCGGAACCCAGGAACGATCAGAGAGAAATGTTTAGAATGCGTGCTACGTGCGCACCAATTGCAGCAAACACCGCCGCCATCTGAGCCAATCCGAAAGGGAGTCACTGGCACACCTCCGCCACCAGGACCAATCAGAGCAGCGCTCAGATTGCATGAATGTTTAGAATGTGGCTGCAGTTTCCCAGGATCCTTCTTCACTGTGCTACGTGCGCACCAATTGTGGAAAACACCGCCGCCATCTGGGCCAATCCGAAGGGAGTCACTGGCACACCTCCGCCACCAGGACCATTTAGAGAGCAGCACTCAGACTGCACTATGAGTTGCTGCGTAACCTATGTGGGCGGGTCATTGAAGGGACACCGCAGCCAATCAGGTGGGAAAGAAAGACTCAGAGACACCAATCACGTCTGTCTGCTACTCCGTCTTGCGGTCCCTGCAACACATGAGGAAAGTAAATGATTAATCATTTAAAAGCGCAAGGTCTATTGCAGCACATTCGGACCATAAGATGCACACACATTTTCCCCTTTGTTTGGGGAATAAAAACTGCATCTTATGGTCAGAAAAATACGGTATGTTTACTCACCTGGGGCTTCTTCAAGCCACTAGCAGCCGTTGCAGTCCCTCGCAACCGCCCCGGTCCTCCTCGGGGACTGGCTGCCTGTAATGATCAGCAACCCGCCATCTTGGCTCTTCTGCGCCTGAGTGGGCACTGGTACCTGTGCATCCACATCATCTGGCACGTACTGCGCCTGCGCACAACACTGTGTGCAGAAGAGCAAACTCACTGGCAGGTCGCTGATCATTACGGGCAGCCAGCAGGACACAGAGGAAGACCAGGGCTGCAGCACTGAGGGACTGAAACGGCTGCTAGGGGCTAGAAGAGGCCCCAGGTGAGTAAACATAGATTATTGTTGTTGTCGCCTCGGAAATCTGTTAACCACTTCACTACTGAGGGTTTTTTCCCCCTTCTGCACGAGAGCAATTTTCACCTTTCAGAACTCCTTCCATTAATTTGCCTATAACTTTATTACTACTTATCACAATGAAACAATCTATATGTTGTTTGTTTCATCACTAATTAGGTCTTCTTTGGGTGGTGCATTTTGGTAAGAATTATTTTATTCTAAATGCATTTTAACAGAAAAAAATAATAAGAAGTAATTAAAGGAAGGAAGAGGAAGATAGGAACAGGAAGAGTTAAGAAACCTCAGTTCTTATATATGCAAGATCTTCTCTGAGCTGCTCTTCAACCAAGCTTGGTCAGCTACAGTGCTGTTTTCTGAAGCACTTATCTCAACCTGTCTCTCGTTGTTTCTTGTTTGTTTAAGGTTTTACTGCAGTAAAGTTCAAAGAGTCAATAGCTCTTCTCTGTTTCATAGTTTAAAATACAGAGTGTAGTTTGTAAACTGCAAATATTAGCGAATGATGCAATGTTATAAAAAAAAAGCTATATAACTGAAAATAAAAATATAAGACTCTTTTCTTTGCTACTAATGTTCTATGAATTATCTGTACTACACATACAATTCATTATATCATAATTTTTTTCACTTCGGTGTCACTTAAAGAAAACTCAGCCAGGTTTTGAAAAAAGACCCCATCTATTATGCATTTTTTTTATACAAGTAGGGATTGTGAATCTAACAAAAAGACAAGAAATCTAGGTATCTTGAACATCAAGCATACTGTTGCCGTGGTTTCCAGCAAGTTTCCCTAGAAAGTCATAGTAGCTGCAAGCTACATTTCATAGGTAATATTTGATGACATTCAGTTACAATGGGCCATTCGTAATTCACTTTTTCACCTGAGATAATTTTCATCTGATTTAAAATAACTTTCCAGCACCAAAACATACAGTGGATGCGAAAGTTTGGGCAACGTTGTTAGTCGTCATGATTTTCCTGTATAAATCGTTGGTTGTTACGATAAAAAATGTCAGTATATATATCATATAGGAGACACATACAGTGATATTTGAGAAGTGAAATGAAGTTTATTGCATTTACAGAATGTGCGCAATTATTGTTTAAATAAAATTAAGCAGGTGCATAAATTTGGGCAATTTTGTCATTTTATTGATTCCAAAACCTTTAGAACTAATTATTGGAACTCAAATTGGCTTGATAAGCTCAGTGACCCCTGACCTCCATACACAGGTGAATCCAATTATAAGAAAGAGTATTTAAGGGGGTCAATTGTTAGTTTCCCTCCTCTTTTACATTTCTCTGAAGAGTAGCAACATGGGGGTCTTAAAACAACTCTCAAATGACCTGAAGACAAAGATTGTTCACCATCATGGTTTAGGGGAAGGATACAGAAAGCTGTCTCAGAGATTTCAGCTGTCTGTTTCCACAGATAGGAACATATTGAGGAAATGGAAGACCACAGGCTCAGTTCAAGTTAAGGCTCGAAGTAGCAAACCAAGGAAAATCTCGGATAAACAGAAGCGAAGAATGGTGAGAATAGTCAGAGTCAACCCACAGACCAGCACCAAAGACCTACAACATCATCTTGCTGCAGATGGAGTCACTGTGCATCGTTCAACCATTCGGCGCAGTTTACACAAGGAGATGCTGTATGCAGAGGAAGACTTTTCTCCGCCCACAGCACAAACAGAGCCGCTTGAGGTATGCTAAAGCACATTTGGACAAGCCAGCTTCATTTCGGAATAAGGTGCTGTGGACTGCTGAAACTATTATTATTATTTATTGTATTTATAAAGCGCCAACATCTTACGCAGCGCTGCACAATAGATAAATGGGTTAACATACAGGTAGAACATACGGAAACTCACAACAAAACAAGATCATGCAAATGATTTGATAACAATACAGTGTCATAGGTCAAAATAGAGACTGTTCGAGTCTACAAGAGGGGTGGTTGCGAGTAAGATTGCATAATCAAGCTGGATACGTTAGGGAGGAGGGCCCTGCCGGAGGCTTACAATCTAAAGGGTGGGGTGGAGACAATAGGTGCGTCTTTTGAGAGGAGGTCTAACAGAACATATTATGGTGCTGGTGTAGGGGGGTATGCGAGCGTGAAGAGGTGAGTCTTGAGAGCTTGTTTGAAGGAATTAAAGGTGGGGGCGAGTCTGACGGCTGGTGGGAGAGAGTTCCAGAGAGTAGGGGCGGCCCTGGTGAAGTCCTGCAATCGTGCGTGTGACTGAATTATGCGTGGTGCGACTAGGCGCAGGTCATTGGAGGATCGGAGGGGGCGGGCTGGTATGTGCCTGTGGACCAGATCAGAGATGTAGGTTGGGCAGGTGTTGTGCACTGATTTGTAGGCAAAGCACAGGATTTTGAAATTGATCCTAAAGCTGATGGGGAGCCAGTGTAGTGCTTTACAGAGCGGAGTTGTAGAGGCGCTGCGGTGAGAAGAATGTATCAGTCTGGCTGCCGCATTCATTACCAATTTAAGTGGGTCAGTACGGTTAGAGGGGAGGCCAGATAAAAGAGAATTGCAGTAGTCTAGGCGGGAGATGACAAGGGCGTGGATGAGGAGTTTAGTGGTGTCAGGGGACAGGTAGGAGCGGATCTTGGAGATGTTGCGGAGGTGGAAGTTGCAGGATCTGGCAATACCTTGGATGTGGGCGGTAAAGGAAAGTTCAGAGTCCAGAGTAATGCCTAGACAGCGGGCTTGGGAGGTAGGGTGGATTATAGTATTTTCAATAGTGACGTGCAGATCTGGGAGGGGTGCAGCTGTGCGGGGTGGGAATATTAGAAGCTCAGTCTTGTCCAAATTAAGCTTCAGGTACCTGGCAGCCATCCAGGAGGAAATGGATGTGAGGCAGGCAGAGACTTTGTCCATGGTAGAGGAGGAGAGGTCTGGGGTGTGGAGATATATCTGGGCAGGGCCGTTTCTACCCCCGTGCGGGGCGTGCCGCCGCCCGGGGCGCTGTTAGGAGGGGGGCGCTATAATGGAGGGGGGAGCCGGAGCCGCGGGGAGGGCAGCCCGACCTCTCCCTCCCTCCCTCTCCCGGGCGCCCTCCGTGCTCCCCCCTCAGATGCATAGCGAGCAGCCGGGAAGCGCTGTTTGCAACTCACCTGCCTGGCTCCAAGCGCTGCTCTCTCGCCGCTGGTCTGTCTCTTCTCTTTGCATACATGCTGATACACGCGGCTTCCTGTTTAGCCGGAAGCCGCGTGTCTCAGCATGTATGCAGAGAGAAGAGACAGACCAGCGGCGAGAGAGCAGCGCTTGGAGCCAGGCAGGTGAGTTGCAAACAGCGCTTCCCGGCTGCTCGCTCTGCATCTGAGGGGGGAGCACGGAGGGCGCCCGGGAGAGGGAGGGAGGGAGAGGTCGGGCTGCCCTCCCCGCGGCTCCGGCTCCCCCCTCCACTATAGGGGACAGCTAGCTATCTAACCTATCCTGGGGGCACCTACCTAATCTAACCTACGCTGGGGGCAGCTACCTAATCTAACCTATACTGGGGGGCAGCTACCTATCTAACCTATACTGGGGGGCACCTACCTAATCTAACCTACGCTGGGGGGCACCTACCTAATCTAACATACACTGGGGGGCGCCTACCTAATCTAACATACACTGGGGGGCGCCTACCTAATCTAACATACACTGGGGGGGCACCTACCTAATCTAACCTATACTGGGGGGCACCTACCTAATCTAACCTACACTGGGGGGCACCTACCTAATCTAACCTACACTGGGGGGCACCTACCTAATCTAACCTACACTGGGGGGCAGCTACCTATCTAACCTTCACTGGGGGGCAGCTACCTATCTAACCTACACTGGGAGGCAACTACCTATCTAATCTATACTGGGGGGGCACCTACCTAATCTAACCTACGCTGGGGGGGCACCTACCTAATCTAACCTACGCTGGGGGGCAGCTACCTATCTAACCTACGCTGGGAGGCAGCTTCCTAATCTAACCTACACTGGGGGGCACCTACCTAATCTAACATACACTGGGGGGCACCTACCTAATCTAACATACACTGGGGGGGCACCTACCTAATCTAACCTATACTGGGGGGCACCTACCTAATCTAACCTACACTGGGGGGCACCTACCTAATCTAACCTACACTGGGGGGCACCTACCTAATCTAACCTACACTGGGGGGCAGCTACCTATCTAACCTTCACTGGGGGGCAGCTACCTATCTAACCTTCACTGGGGGGCAGCTACCTATCTAACCTACACTGGGGGGCAGCTACCTATCTAACCTACACTGGGGGGCAGCTACCTATCTAACCTACACTGGGAGGCAACTACCTATCTAATCTATACTGGGGGGGCACCTACCTAATCTAACCTACGCTGGGGGGGCACCTACCTAATCTAACCTACGCTGGGGGGCAGCTACCTATCTAACCTACACTGGGAGGCAGCTACCTAATCTAACCTACACTGGGGGGCAGCTACCTATCTAACCTATACTGGGGGCACTTATTTAACCTGTATTGGGGGCACCTACCTAGCTAGCCTATACAGGTGGCCACTATACTGGCTACCTATATTGCAGGCACCTACCTAAATAACCTGTACTGGGGCACCTACCTATCTAACTTATACCGGGGGCGCCTGCCTATCTAACCTATACTGGGGGCAACTATACTGGCTACCTATACTGGAGGCACCTACCTGGCTAACCTATAGCGGGGACAACTATACTGGCTCACCTATGCCTGGCTACCTATACTGGGGTACCTATTCTTGGCTACCTATACTGGGGGGACCTATACTAAGTGCAACTAGACCTGGCTAACCTATACTGCGGGCACCCATACCTTGCTCGCGGGGGGGCACAATTTTTACACCCTCGCCCTGGGTGCATTTTAGCCTAGAAACTGCACTGTATCTGGGTGTCGTCGGCATACAGGTGGTAATTGAAGCCCATGGAGGAGATGATTTTGCCAATTGAGGCAGTATAGAGTGAGAACAGTAGGGGTCCTAGGACGGAACCTTGAGGAACACCAACTGAGAGGGGTGTAGGAGTGGATGAGGAGCCATTGAAAAATGTTGTAAAGGAGCGGTTGGAGAGGTAGGAGGAGATCCAGGCTAAGGCTAGGTCCTGAATGCCCATTAGCTGCAGGGAGTGGAGGAGGAGGGAGTGGTCGACAGTGTCAAATGCCGAGGAGAGGTCCAGGAGGAGCAGGATGGAGTATTTACCTTCGGCTTTGGCAAGGGCGAGGTCATTTACCACTTTGGTGAGGGCGGTTTCTGTAGAATGGGCTGTGCGAAAACCAGATTGCAGGGGATCGAGAAGGGAGTTGGAGTTAAGGAAGTTGGTCAGGCGTTGGTGGGCCAGGCGTTCAAGAATTTTTGAGGCAAAAGGGAGGAGAGAGATTGGGCGGTAGTTGGATGGCAGAGCAGGGTCAAGTGAAGATTTCTTTAGTAGGGGAAGCACAGTGGCCTGTTTGAATACGGAGGGGAAGATGCCGGTGGAGAAGGAGAGGTTGAACAGATGGGTGAGGACAGGGGCCAGATCAGAAAAATGTGGGCGCAGAGAATCAGATGGGACCGGATCTAGGGGGCAGGAAGTGGCAGGTGAAGTTGCCAGCAGCTGGTTGACTTCCTCCACCGTGACAGGATTGAAGGAGGTAAGGGAGGAGAAAGAGGAAGGAGTCGGATGTGGTGGGGAGGCGGGGGCGATAGAGTGGAGGAGAGAAATATCCCTCCGGATGGTTGTAATTTTGTTGATAAAGTAGTTTGATAGGTCAGTGGCTGAGAGGGTGGAGGTTGGGGGGGAGGTGTGGGGTTAAGTAGGGCATTGAAGGTGGCAAAAAGACGACGTGGGTTGGAGGCTTGGGTAGCGATCAAGTGAGTGAAGTATATCTGTTTACTATCAGCGAGGGCAGCATGGTACGACTGCAACTTGGTCTTGTATCCCAGGAAATCATTGTTGTTGCGGGATTTCCTCCATTTGCGTTCTGCAGCTCGTGTCTCATTTTGTAGTTTTCTTGTGAGGGCAGTGTGCCAAGGTTGGGGGTTGGGGCGACTGTTGGTACGAAAGGTCAGGGGAGCCGCATGGTCTAAGGCTGCAGAGAGGTTACTGTTGTATTGAGCTGCCGCTTCGTTGGGGCAGGTTAGGCTGGGGAGGGAGGAGGAGAGAGAGTGGAGGGGTGTGGCTAGTACATTGGGGTCAAGGTTGCGCAGATCTCTCTGCCAACGTCCAGTTTGGGGAGGGAGACAGGGGGTGCTGAATGGAGTGAGGGTGAAGGTGATGAGGTGGTGGTCGGAGATGGGGAATGGTGTAATATCCAGGGTGGTAAGTGCGATGGCTTTGGAGAAAATTAGGTCCAAGGTATTACCAGCACTGTGGGTTGTGGCATTAGTATGCTGAGTGAGAACAAGGGAGTTGGTGAGCGAGAGAAGCTGAGTGGCAGCAGAGGTGGTAGGCTCATCAATTGGAATGTTAAAGTCTCTGAGGATGATTGTTGGGAGGTCGGAGGACAGGATGTGTGGGAGCCAGGAGGCAAGGTTTTCTAGGAAGTGCGATATAGTACTGGAGGGGGGGCGGTATAGGACTGCAATAATGGCTGGGAGGGGATGGTAGAGGTGGATAACATGGGCCTCAAAGGAGGTAAAGTAAAGAGAAGGGGGAGGGGTAAGGACACGGAAGGTGCAGGATGGGGAGAGGAGTAGGCCCACCCCTCCCCCAGGCCTGTTATCTGGTCTTGGGGTATGGCTGAGGTGTAGACCCCCGTAGGATAGGTCTGCAGCTGCAGGCAGGTCAGAGGGGGTGAGCCAGGTCTCAGTAAGCGCAAGAAAGATGAGGGTTTTTGAGATAAAGAGGTCATGGAATGTTGTAAGCTTGTTGCGGATAGATCTGGCATTCCAGAGAGCGCCAGATAGAGGGAGAGATTGTCTGAGTATGGGGCGGATGGGAATGAGATTGGGGCGAGAATGTTCGTGGGTATGGGGAGGGTGAGAGGTGCGGCGGGGAGAGGGGCTAGGTGGGTAAATTTGGTTGTGGTGGGTGAGGTGGGAAGTATGAGGAGGGGAACGGGGGGGCTGGGAGACCGGAGTGGGCCTGGGGTTAGGGTGTGTGGTGAGCAGTGGACAAGGGACCAGGGGGAGGAGCAGATGGAGCCAGAACATGAGGCACCAATAGGGCGGGTGATTAAGGGAAACTAAATTGAGTTATTTGGGCATAACAAGGGGCGTTATGCATGGAGGAAAAACAACACAGCATTTCAAGAAAAACACCTGCTACCTACAGTAAAATATGGTGGTGGTTCCATCATGCTGTGGTGCTGTGTGGCCAGTGCATGAACTGGGAATCTTGTCAAAGTTGAAGGACACATGTATTCCCCTCAGTATCAGCAGACTCTGTAGACCAATGTCCAGGAATCAGTGACAAAGCTAAAGCTTCACCGGGGCTGGATCGTTCAACAAGACAACGACCCTAAACACTGCTCAAAATCCAATAAGGCATTCATGCAGCGGAACAAGTACAATGTTCTGGAATGGCCATCTCAGTCCCCAGATCTGAATATAATTGAAAATCTGTGGTGTGAGTTAAAGAGGAATGGTCCAAAATACCTTCAACCAGAATCCAGACTCTCATTGGAACCTACAGGAAGCATTTAGAGGCTGTAATTTCTGCAAAAGGAGGATCTATTAAATATTGATTTAATTTCCTTTGTGGTGCCCAAATGTATGCACCTGCCTAATTTTGTTTAAATAACTATTGCACACTTTCTGTAAATCCAATAAACTTCATTTCACTTCTCAAATATCACTGTGTGTGTTTCCTATATGATATATTTAAATGACATTTTTTATCATAACAACCAACGATTTATACAGGAAAATCATGACGTTAACAACGTTGCCCAGATATAGGGAATCTATCCTTTGGAGGGCAGCATGGGTGGTCCCCCCTGGGCACCGGCCATATACGGAGGGTGTATCGACCATGTTCTTTCGCTCCCCTCCTGAGGGGCAGATGCAGCGCTCCCGGGCAATGGATGCTTTGTGGGGGTGACTGCGCTGCCCCCCATTTCTTGGGGGTACGAGGAGTGTCAGGAACCGGCCCGCGGCACGCCTGCGTATACGGTTCCCGACTGCGGGTTTGACCAGATTAAGCGGGGAACAGCCCTATTTAAGCTACAAACAAGGCTGGAACCCCTCAAAACACCTCTCACTGCCACCACTAGCATTGCTAGACACTTCCACTCTGCTGTCGAGTCCTCAGCGCGCACTCCGCGTTTTCGTATTTGGGTCAGCTTTGCGCTTAGGCCAAATACGGGAACGCCACGCACCCACACACACACACAGTTGCAATCTTACACTGTCGTGAAGCAAAGACCCACTAACAGTCGTTCCGAACGATACTGTTAGCTACTCGCACTGGCGTTGTTCGTACGTTGGGTCAGCTGCGCGCTTAGGCCAACGTATGACAAACGCCCCCACACACAATGCAATTACAATTTCCTACGGTAGTGTTGCTCAAGCGTACAATTAGGCATGAACTTATACACGGTTACACTTCAGTCTCTTCTAGGCTATGAGTGTTAGTTTAGTACGGCAGAAGTCAAACTTATTAAATAATAATTTAATATTCCAGAAAAACATAGAACAGTGCAGAACTGAATATATACAAAAAGATTACAAAAAAACAAAGTAAAAATAGTTACAAGATAAAATGTACAAAGATAACACACAAAGCGATTTTGCTTACCAAAATAAACGGGAAATAAACGTACCAGCGTATCGATCTGGTGTTGTTGCGGGCGGTACGCACTTCTGGTCAGGAACCAGGTTAGTTCTAGCCGTGTGAGCTACCTCCAAGAACTACAAGTTGTGGCTATCCTAGCTGCGGTTTTATACTATGAAATACGCCTGGAGGCTGTAAGCCTGTGTGGACAGGGGGAAGCTAGATTTAATAACATCCTCAGACATAATTTGATTTCCCAGAGATCTGACATCCACATGTGAACAGTGTCCTATACAACAAAAGACTTTGTTAACCTCCAATCTCCCCAGGTTACAGGTGACAATTGATTAAGGCTTTCACATTGCAGCAGGATGTCCTGTGTGATCTGCTTCAAAGCAACTGTCTGATTAAGTGTTTCCTAATTACCTGTTTTCTGGCTGTCCAGAGGAACTGTATGCTAATGTCCCAGCCCCCTGCTTCCAGAGAACTTCAATGCAAATGTAGTACAGCCAGATAACCATCCCTTCAAAGCAGAATACACATGTGAGATATAGCAGACAGAAAATGACAGAGATATGTTCCTGTATTTCCTAATATCATCAGCACCTCAATATATTCCTGACAAGGAGGCCTACACGCGGCACCCCTGTTGGTGATGACTGGGCAGGGCACACATCTCTTTCTCTTGTGTAACATGCATTTTATGTGTCTTCCTTCTTGGGGGCTGTTGTGGGGGGGGGGGGGGGTGGACAGGTTGCCTCAGCGGTGATATAGATGTAGGGAATGTAGGGATGTGTGGATCATTCAGAAACAGTGTTATCAGTCTGCCGACAGAATGTACACATGCTCTACTGTCGCTGGAACGCCCACCCAGCGATAAGGTCTGACGGACCCGCCGTTCCTTAAAGTAGTGCGTGTGTATGCACCTTAAGAGCTAAATATGAGGGCTATTACAAAGAAAATACTGTTTAACCACTAATTATAACGTTAATCACATTAAAGACCACACTCCCCACAAGATAAAATAGCCAATTAACATTTCACCACTCATTGTTTTATTATTGCTATAGTACAATGACAAAGAAAATACACCAAAACATAAAAATACTCCTTTATTTAAAATCAAATACTGTCACTGTATATTGTATCAGCAATGTCATTTAAGTGCTATGAGAGAAACAGGATAAAAAGTCTAACACAACATGTGATTTTTATCTACTGTAGCATAGTTTATTTCAGCATTATTATTTTTTATTACTATGCATTTGTGTAGTGCTGACATTTTCCGCAGTACAGTACTTCATAATTTATGTCACTAACTGCCCTTTACAGAAGCTCACAATGTAATATTGAAACAAATGATAAATAAAAAACAAATAATTTTTATATAGTTACTGGCTAATTAACAAATAAGCAGTCACAATGCTATAAATGTGCCTTGCTGAAACACACTTTTGAAATGTTAAAACATGACATTATGTAACTTGCAAAACTATTTAAATGATTTTTTCCGTGAGCAGCGACCACCGAGTAAACATGGCTCTCGCCCAGAGCAGCGGCTGCAGGGAAAGGCAGCATTAGTTCATTATCACGTGACACTTAATCCCTTTGCATAATAGTATGTGTCTCACAGAGCTACCCATTAAAGAAGACAAATAACAACTCATAAAAGATATTATATTATTTAGGATAACCATTTTTATGGTATCCTTGTTTCAGCATCAAAATCTCTTCTTATAACTATACATTGCCATGTATTGGTATGTAACCCCACCCTCTAGGGATGATTAGCCTAGGCTATGATATCATGTAGCTTTCTCCTCCAGAGCACTCTAAGGCCAGACACCCAATAGGAGCGATTTGCAATTTGAAAACTCTTGCTAATGTAATGCTATGGGTGTAATCCCACTTGAGCGATGTGATTTTATATTAGAAATCGTTCCTAGTGGGTTTCTGGGCTGAAGATCGACTGATGTTCCTGCTCACTAGAGATGGCTCGAACCTCCGATTTTCGGTTCGCGAACCTCGAACGCGAACCTCCGCAAAAAGTTCAGTTCGCACAAACTTTTCGAACCGCAATAGACTTCAATGGGAAGGCGAACTTTGAAAACTAGAAACATTTATACTGGCCACAAAAGTGATGGAAAAGATGTTTCAAGGGTTCTAACACCTGAGTTTTTGCATGGCGGGGTGGAATACACGCCAAAAGTCCTGGGGAAAATCCGTATTTGACGCACAGACGCGTTTTATGGGCAGAAATCACAGTGCATGCTAAATTGGAGGCCTAAAGTGCTTTAAAACATCTTGCATGTGTATACATCAATCAGGTAGCGTAATTAGTGTACTGCTTCACACTCACAGACCAAACTCACTGTGTAACACACCACAAACAGCTGTTTGTGTAGTGACAGCTGTGCTGGACTGGTGCGCACCATGGCCAGAGTGCAGGCGATAGCGGTTTTCAAGCCCATATGGTCACCTGGCTGACCATATGGGTCGGCCAGGTGACCATCAACAGTGACTGTCCAACAGTGACGATCAACAGTAACTTTCCAGTTGATCGAATTTGGTCTGTCCACAATGAAGCAACGACCTTATTATCTTGGGTGTGCTCCCCCCCCCCCCCCCCCCCCCCCCCCCCGAGACACACGGTCATTGCTGCATTGTGATACGTAAGCCCATTCACCGCGGCAAGGTAACGATCACGAAGGGGAATTGGCACGTGTACATGCCTTTTGTTTTGTTGTTGCAGCCACAGTGCAGCCAGAAAAATTAAGCAGGCATGTACATGCACCAGAATAATTATTATAGCAGCCTTAAAAATCCAGGAATCCGCCTGGAGGCCTGGACCCTGTTGGTGGTGGCGGAGAAGGCAGTCAAGCGGCGTGCAGGCAGAGATGCTGTGTATGAGGACTGACTTAGTCTTGCAGACCATGTGGTCAGATTGACCCTTGACCCAACGCAGTGTGCCAGAGATGACACCACTTGCCTTTCAACATCACGGTACAGTTTGGGTATCGCCTTTTTAGAGAAATAATTGTGGCCTGGTATCTTCCACTATGGTGTGTGGCTTTGCTTTTGTGTGCTGTTTTTCCTCAGGTGGTCATCTCATTGCAGTTTGTGCTTTGTCATCATGTGCCTTCGTAAGGAAGTTGTCCCTACGCGGGTCTTGGTCTTTCCATGGCTCAATTTTTGGTGGCAGAGAGTACAGATGGCATTGCTCTCATCTGAGGCAGACACACAAAAAAATGTCCAAACCGCTGAGCCCTGGGGTGATAGCACTTTGGTGGTAGCGGACGACTGAGTGTTAAGTGGGGTGCCAGAACCAGAGCAGGAGGAGGAAGATATGTCACGCTTCCGTGCAGAAGCTGAGGAAGATGAGGTGTTCTGTGTTAAATAGTTAACTACGCCCTGACAATCTTGGGGGTTGATGGCCGCATGAAATCACGACAGCACGACCTCGAACAGACCTGCCGGGTGGCCTTCCTCTGCTTGTTTTCCCCATATTGTGGGGATGAAGTGAAAGGTATGCACTGACTTGACTAATACAATATGCAGTCACACAGGTGCAGTGAACAGGTATGCAGTGACTGGTATCAATACAATGTGCAGCTGTCACACACACAGGTACCGTGAAAAGGTGCAGTGACTGGTGGTATATAACACTGCGTGCGCTCACGTAGGTAGGGAGGTGCACTGAACAGGTGGGTATGCAGTGAGTGGTATTACAAATGTGCAGCTGTCACACACACAGGTAGTCACTGAATGTGCTGGGCCTGGCAGTGGCACAGTAGGAATTACAAAGGGGCCAAGGTCCAGCAGCTGCGACTGACTGACAGGGCTGTATATGCAACACAAGTGTCTGTGGGACACACACACACAAAAAAAAATAGATCACAAGAACAACATTAGCCCTCAAAAGAGCTGTTGAGGATGAGGAGTGCTTTTAGCAAAAAGTAACAGCAAGGAGCAACCTAACAAGCCTAACACAATAGCCTAACTAAGCTTTCCGTATGTCAGCAGGTTCTCTCCCTTCTCTAATTACTGCAGCCACACGAGTGAGTGAAAAGGCTGATGCTGCCTGCGTTTTATAAGGGGGGGGGGCTCCAGGAGGGAGTGTAGCCTGATTGGTTACCCTATGTCTGCTGACTGTGATGTAGAGGGTCAAAGTTGACCCTAATGATGTAGTATAGGGGGTGGGTCGAACTCGCATATAGTTCGAGGTTCACCGCGAACACGAACCACCGAAGTTTGCGCGAATAAGTTCGCGGTCATCTCTACTGCTCACTACACAGAGTAAAACAAAATAAAATTCCAAGGTGATTCACCTCGCCAGCAATAAAGATGCGGGCTTCACTAATACATTTAAGAATGTAAATCAGGGTGCAGTAAGATTTTACCATGGTTAAACTCTGATTAAATAATTTATAACAGAATATTGTAAAATATAAGCAATTTAATTTATTAAGTTACTGTATATTCAGTTGAGTTGCTCATTCTTAAGTTATGGAGAATTTTCTTTTCAGTATTCTGTGCAGTAGGTTAAAATGAACCTAAATACTTTCTACTAGAGTTTCTGCAAAGTACAGTATTACCTTTGGCAATTGCTTCTGGTTTGTAGCACACTTATTTTACAGAATTATTTGTTCCAGCTTGCATCCGACTGGTGGGGTATTTGTTAGTTACATTTTGATAAGGGCACTATTACTTCTATTGTTTTTTGCTGAACTCCTTACCTTAAAGAGGCACAGCAACAACATATGTACATTATGCAACAACATATATACATTACTCAGGATAATTTTACTTCTGTTATCCCGGTTTAAACATCAGAAACACTTCCTATATCTATATATTGCTGTATATTGGTATGTAACTCCACACTCCCAAGGATGTTTAGTGTACATTATGACGTTATAGAGCCTTCTTCCCCTGAGCATTCTGTAAGACCAAGTATTGTTTCCTCCCCCCCCCCCCCTTAAAGTACCCATACTCATGCCGAAATCGATCCAGAATCGGCCTTGTGCGCTGCAACCGCTGCCTCGCCTCTTCGATGCTGTGCCCCCCTAATGTAAAATGTCCCCCCTGTGCTCAGTGTAAAGTATACATTACCTGTCCGTCACCTGCGCTTGTCTCTCCACTGCTCTGGGCTCTTTCCCCTCTCTATACAGGTGCGCCCCACGTGTTTTCCTAGTAATGGCGCGGGTGTGACATCACACGCACGCCCTTACTAGAAAACCATGTGTGCTACTTCTCTGTATGACACCCCATATTAACATTGTATGTATGCCTATTTAATATCCAGTTCTATGTAATATGTTGGCACTTTATAAATACAATACATAATTGTCACTAACCAGCCCCATGGCAAGCCAGACATCTTTTTTCCTCCCAACAACATTAGTTCCTTCCTCATGATGCCTAACCCCCAAAACATTCAATCTTAATGAATATCCCTAATCAACACTGATTTTCTTCTTAGTCTTCCCCTTCCCCCACCAATAAGCACAAAGATAGAGCTATAGATAGCCAACGCCCTACACTCAAGTCAAGGTTGCTAGAATAACCTGCTTTGGTGTTTGACCTTCGGTTAGGCAAAGTAATCGAATGTAAAGTGAATTACTTAAGTTTTAGGAATTGTACGTGTGAGAATACTGAATCCCCAATTTAGTTACCTTCTGTTTCACAAAAGCTGGTTAGGATCTGTAATAATGTGTGTTAACATCCTTGGAAAATATATATTTGAAAAAGATGTGCAATCTTGCGCTGCTAGGGCGGTAGTCAGGGATGGCTGGATAGGGGTCACACTTTTAGCTGCTCCTTTGAAGCCCGGCTGTCAGAGAGGCTTGGTCAAGAAAACAAAAATAGAGAAGGAGGAGCGCTCCATAGTGTAACAACGCTTTATTAGGCTGAATTGCGCAAATAAAAATTCACTTACTAGATATAAGTTGAATACGGGCATGTAAAATCTTTAAAATCCTTCCTTGGTAGGTGCACCTCAAACTACCGTGGCCATCGGAGTCAAGAGGATCAGATGGAGTGCGACCCTGGATGCTTCCCCAAGGGTAAAAAGACGTGTGCTGGTTGCGTTATTACGCGTTTCGGCGTTCCACGCCTTCGTCAGATAACGCTACCAGCTCGCACATGAGATGCTTATATTATATAAGCATCTCGTGTGCGAGCTGGTAGCGTTATCTGACGAAGGCGTGGAACGCCGAAACGCGTAATAACGCAACCAGCACACGTCTTTTTTTTCCCTTGGGGAAGCATCCAGGGTCGCACTCCATCTGATCCTCTCGACTCCGATGGCCACGGTAGTTTGAGGTGCACCTACCAAGGAAGGATTTTAAAGATTTTACATGCCTGTATACAAATTATATCTAGTAAGTGAATTTGTATTTGCGCAATTCAGCCTAATAAAGCGTTGTTACACTATGGAGTGCTCCTCCTTCTCTATAAATATATATTTGACCTGGAGGGAAGCAGTTTTACCCACTTATTTCACTGTAGTTGAGGTTCACTTTAAACACAACCTTCATTTGTGTATATACACCATAGGATTTTATAAACAGTTTTATTACATCCCATGCCATATATCTCTACACATATAATTCATCACACACATTTTAATTGCAACATGAATTTATATGCAAACCGATGAACCAAATCCTTTACTTTTGATTGGTTTAATTTATTTGAATTAAAGCAGATGGAAGACTCTGAGAAGCAATATTAAATGCCAAGATGGAATTCTTGCTGTCCTTGGCAAAAACAGGTGACAGATATGTCACATGGGATCCTGTGTCATGATGACACCTACATGAATGGATAATGTATCAAGTATTCAAGTACCACGGCGGACACCACATTCCACAATTCCTTAGTGTGAATTAATGGCCTATGACATAACTCTGCAATGTCATATTACTTTAGCACTGGTGGGTATAATCCATGCTTTCACACCAGTGGCTTTTCACATGACTGCTTGTGAAAAGAAAACAAGCTCGCTTGCTCTATGGAAGGTAAGTAATTGGCCCATAATAACCTCCATGGCCTATTTTAGTAGCGAAAAGATATTTGGCAGTAAAGACAAGTTTTCCTGAAATAGAACTAGGACCAGCCTAAGAAAACTAAGAGAGCTCAGTACTTTAAGAAAATTAAAAATTCATACATATAAGATGTACATTTCTCCCAGAGTAAAATGCACTATAAATTACTTTATTCCTATGTTGCTGTCACTTACAGTAGATAGTGGAAATTTACAAATGCACTTACTGAACTATAGTTGCTCGCTTCAGCTGCCAAAATAGTGTGCAAATGAGTAGGGAAGCTGACTGACATTTTTGTATATTGTCCAAGAGAGAAAAAAAAGGAGAGTAAGCATAAAGGGTTGGGTACTCTTCAAAGCATCCGTGTGCTCAGGATAAGAAAAAGATTCATTCAGTTTGGCTTAACATCATTCCAGATGAAATAGTACAATCTCACATGCCCACCGCCCCACAGCCACACCATCAGGGAAGGGTATGTGAGATTTTATTATTTCATCTGGAATGATGTTAAGCCGAACTGAATAAAGCTGATTTTAATGACATGCAGTGCCGTATGTATATCTGGAGATGGACTAGTCCAAAATCTATCAGATCAGTCAGCTTTTTACTGCCTACTGTAAGTAAAAGCGAAATTCAGCACAGAAGCCTGCAGCACACCATGATGAGATAAAAGCCAGAATTTTTATTTAGTATATCCAAAAAGACAAGAAGGCAGCCAACGCATTTCACACACACAGGTCTTTAGTCATAGCTCACCAAATACAAATGGGAAATTACATATACACAAAAAAACCTCACGCTTGGGGCCTGGATCAAACACCTACAAGGTAACACATTTGACTAGCATCCAAAGAATCAGAATATTTTTATGCTCACTCGCTAATCTCTATATGGGTTGGTGGGAGGATCTACGCGTCCTTGGAGGTATGAACCCTTTTTCTAAATATCTGGCCTAGTACGGCAGGTATATTGAGCTGCTTGTGGTCTGGTCAGGACTATCTCATTTATTGCGGGATTTCCTCACATGTCATAATGACAATGACTTGAATTTATCTTTTACTATGTCATGTGATCCAAAGGAGATCACATTTTTAGATCTCACCTTAACCGAGGATGCGGGAAACACAAGAATACTGTCCCAGACTTTTCGTAAGCCCTGCTCTGGTAACTTTGTATTGGAGGCCAGTAGTTGTCATTCATGTCACACTGCGAAGGCGGTCCCGGTGGGCGAGTTCGTCTGAGCTCAGAGAAATTGCTTTATGAAAACTCCCAGAGACAGGAGTTCTCACTATTGGAGGTCAGGCTCACAGAGAGGGGTTACCCTGTTTGGACCCACAAACAGACCAAGCATATAGCTTTGTCCAGGGAGAGGACCCTTATGTTGAGAAGTACACACACACTCCAAGCCTGTACTACCCTTTGTCACTGCTTACAGTACTGAATATACAGGGATTGTTGAGATTATTAAAAAAAAAAAAACATGTCGGCCCTGTGCGCGGATGACAAGGTGCCCCAGGTTCTGGAGGGGAGCTATAGATTTGCATCTAGGAGGGATCCATCTTTGGGATCCATCCTTTCCCCTAGCCTTTATGTATCTTTTGGCTCAAATTCTCATAACTGGCTCTTATCAACAGGGTCTTTTCCTTGTGGCATCTCCACATGTAGATACTGTGGGGTACACAAGAGAAGTAGACAGGTGATCTAATATTCCAATAGCAATATGTATTCAATTTGGCAGTCTATTAACTGTAACAGTCAGTATGTAATTTATGTAGTCTTGTGTTTATTCTGTCACATTCAATATGTGGGGTGTACCATCAGGCCACTCCATTGCCACATTTCTGAACATTACTGTGGAGCTTCTTGGACCACAAATAAGGTGTTGAATGTCGCAAAGCATTTTGCACAAACACATGAGGTGGACATGAGGTCCTTTTCTTTTAAGGGGTTTGAGACATTAATACATTGAGTAATAGTTGGTGATAGTTATCACAAGCTTAGATTGTGTGAAGCTAAGTGGATCTTTAACCTGGGTACTAGGTTTCCCAATGGTTTAAATGCAAGTTGGGATCTTAATCTTGTGTATTAAAATTGCATAACTTTGATTTTAAATGCCTAATGATGACTCAAGTCCTGGTTCTTTGGGTGCTAGCCAAATTTGTTACCTGGCAGGTGTTTGGTCCAGCCCCAAGGGGTGGAGTTTTCTTTATATATATATGTAATTTCCCATGGTGTGCTGCAGGATTCTGTGCTGAATTCATGTGTATTATCCTGTGGTGGAATTGCCACCCATCACCAGTGAGTAAGGGGGTAAGAAGTGGTCGATTCATGATTTCTCTGTAAGGAAAAGCAACATAGGATAAAGTAATTTATAGTGCATTTTACTTATTAACGCCTTTAAAGTGTCAGTTTAACCAAAGCCTGTACTTCAGTTTTGTATATTTTACTGTAGCCAGGAATGGAAGGAGAGAGATGTTTTCAAAGAAAAAGAAAACATTACTGGATGTGCATTTTCAGAAAATGATGATCCTGTAGGAATGAGTTGCCCAACCATTCTGTCTCTGTTCCAGTCCCAAAACCCAATAAGAATGCAATTAGATATGTTTGAGAGGCTGGTTTGTTAAAGCTTTACTAGATGCTCAATGAGCAAGTTTGCAAAGCATCAGTCTGCAGGGCTGTGTGAGAAAGTTTAGATCTGTAAACTGAAGGTACCACCTGTGGAAGATCCTTAGCTCCGTATGAGGACGTTGAAAGTTAGGCCACATTCCCATTAAAAAGTGTGTTTGGTAAAAAGTTACAGCAATGCCCTGAATACACAAAGGTGTGTAATTATTTGCCGAGAAAGTCCGGGGTGAGTTGAGAATACCTGGGAAGAGGGTGCACCCTGAAAGAACTCTGAAGTTGAAGAGAAATCGAGAGCCCAATATGGTGTAGTATGTCAAAATTGATTGGATAAATGAAACAGTGAGATGGTAATACTCACAAACACGGGTTACCACCTAGGTAACCACTCATTAGGCAGGTGAGGAGATTAGACCTGTCCTCACTCAGGATTAAAAAGTCGCTCTCTGTAGATAGGAAGAAAGGGGGTAGATCACCCCTCCACCTGGGGTGGACTCAAATATATTGGTAGGTGAACAGAGGCGCCAGAAGGATAAAAGTACATAAAATTTTTTAAAAAATTGCTGGGAGGAAGTGGTGGACTCACCTCCGTTAAAGCAGACACCAAGGACTGTAAATGTATAGATATACACATTTATTGAAAATACCCCAAAGATGCAACGCGTTTCGCGGGCACAGCCCACTTCTTCAGGCAATAAGCAGGGGATAAACAACAGCAATTCAGTTATAGCAAGCAGAGGTGTATATCTATATATTTACAGTCCTTGGTGTCTGCTTTAACGGAGGCGAGTCCACCACTTCCTCCCAGCAATTTTTTAAAAAATTTTATGTACTTTTATCCTTCTGGCGCTAGAACTAGAAGAGGTAAAAAGCACAGGGGCACCGGGAGCCCAATATCGTGTATTATCGTAGTGTGAGATAATTAGTTAAAACATAATAATAATTATACTCACAAGTCTGGGTTGCTATTAAGGCAACCACTATCCAATCATGTGGAGAAGTACCGTCTCCACTCGGCCTTGTCCGGTCGCTGCTCCCAAAAACCACTACTATAATAGATTATAGTAAATCAACCCCCACGTAGTGGGGTAATATGGGTAACAAAAAACACTGTAGGAGGCGCCCTTGTATCTTATAATAACTTATACTCAATAAATTTGGTAGGTGTAGTGTGTCTTACCTGTTATGAAGGCACGTACACACTATTGTCATAAAATTGGGTTTAATTGCAGCACAACGAAGTAGACTCTGGCGCCTCTGTTCACCTACCAATATACCTGAAAGAACTCTGTACTCTCTATGAACAACAACAGTGAAGAGTAAATTTAAACTCTTGAATTCATATATGTGAACTGTTATTTTAAAATTCTGCTACAATAAGCACAAGAGACTGCTTTTAACCTGCTTTTTGAGCTTCATCTGGGTCTGATTTGACTCCTGCTGTTTTAAATCCCATACCCATTTGAGTTATTCTTCCCACAATGCTCCAGACACAACAATGGTGATCCTACCAATCCCTCATTACATATCTCAGGAATTCTAGCTGTGAAATGTCCTTGGCTCTGGCCCCAAAACGATAGAGTTCCATTTACCTGCTGTGATTCCAGTAATGTAAAATAAATCAAAAATACAGCAGAGGCAACAACTTTATACGGACTGCATGGGCTAGAGAGTGGAGACACAGGTACAAAAACTTAACAGAGTGCCTGAAAAAAAGAAGAAGAAGAAAACATCAGTAGGATATTCAGAAAAACAGGCAACACATTATTGTAGAAATTGAAAAGAATGTCCAATTTTTATATATGTCTTGTGACCCCCCTATTGACTTGCATTTATCTGGAGCCGGTCTTTGCACCTCGCTATATCAGCCACAATTCAAGAAATTCAGTCATTTGCTGATATGCTTACACAGGTGTCTAACATGCAGCATTTCAGGTGCAGCCACTTCAAATGACTGGTTTGTGAATAGTTCACTAGTTTGTGAATTACTGGTAGTGTAACTGTAATTGCCTGCAGCATCCACAGCAAAGGTTTTTGTTGTATATTTTATTTGATAAAATAAGTACACTTTAAAGATGGTGAAACTGCTCCCTGTTGTGGGTGACATCATCTCAAGTGCCCATTAATTTATATACAATTGTTATTAAATACTCAATAATTGTATATAAATGTTTTTAAGGCTTTCTTTTCTGCTTTTAAATAACTAAAATATATATTCAGGGTTATTTATACATGTTTTATCTTTTTTTTTTTTTTTTTTGCACCTATAATGGATTGACATTGACTAGTTGAAGTACTTCCTTAGCCAAACAGATGGGTACATCAGGGGGTACCCTGGGGTACCTGTGACAAACATTGGGAACCTAGAATCTACAACAACAAGAATTCAGATTTCGGTTTATGAGAATATTGCTTTATTATTCATTGTGGTTCGCCCATGACCAATTATGACTCTCTTTCCTAGTTCCCTGTATCTTGCAGGACCATAGCAATACCTCTGAGTAACATAGTAATAGACCCAAATTCAGGCCACCGTGTTTAAAAAAAACTGTGTTTGGAAAAAAAATGCTGTATTTATTCAATAAAAACAGTTTTTACAATTTGCATGAAGCCATAATTATTTGTATCTTATTGTCCATCTCTCATCAACCCCTATCTGTGCTCAATTTGGAAAACTCCTTGTGACTCTTACTTAGGCCAGAAACCCACTAGGAGCAATTTCTAATCGCTTTTGAAAAAGCTCTTGCTAATGCAATGCTATAGGGGATTTTTATAAAATCACATCACTCAGGGGGGATCACACCCATAGCATTACATTAGCAAGAGTTTTCAAATCGCAAAGCGCTCACAAAAACGCTCCTAGTGGGTTTCTGGCCTTATAAAGAGTAAAGCTTAGTTGACAGCAACACTGGTGTGTATTTGTTATCTTATACTTAAATAGTTTACAGCCATATGCTTCCATTTAGGAGGGCCATATGTCTCTCCCTATGTACAGGGGTCTTTTTGGTTTGTTTTCAGAATGTTGTGTATATAGGAATACATTTGTGTAATAAAGTAACAGAGTTTTATGATGTTAAGTGGAATATGTTGTATTTCAATGTGCAGGCAGAAGCCAGTGGTTATTGGGTGTATTCACAGGTGATTTAATGTGCTGGCATTGCAGGAACAGTACAATTAATCTACTGGAGGTTTGAGATGAATGTGGAAAGTTTGTAAGGAGCCATAATTGTTGTTAAGGAATCCCTTTCCTCTTACTTAAAGCAGGTCCAATAAACACTAAAACAATTTTACGATTCAAACAAAGAGTTGTGAATCAGGCATTAGGATTGTACGGAAACAATCCAGGTGAAATAATACCTGGAACACTTCTCTTTTAGTGACTCAAACAAGAATATCATCACTTTTGGCATGCAATATGTCATAGCAGGAAATGGCCAAAAACAGTTCAGTGAAGCACAACAGAGACTGCGGAAGAGCAGCAGGCGTGATGTGAGTAACTTTACTTTAATAAATTGTTGGAACTATTCCCAGACTTTCTTACATTAGAAGATGAGAGAAAAACATATATCTTACTGGGAGAGGAGGAATCCACAGTGACAATCGCTGCACACTATGTCACAGCATGCCACAGACAGAGAGGAGCATAACGGAACTGTAAACCTAAAAATGTCCACAGACGGCTTAGCCATTGTCCCCCTACCCCACCCACTTTCATGTCCCCCTTTTTCCCCTTGCTTTGGCAATACCTGTATGAATCTTGGTCATGCCAATAAAGCTATCTTTGATTTGATTTGAGTAAGGATGAGCGAATCATCGCTGGCAGTCTTGTGAGGTTTATGTTGCACTCCCGATCAGTTTGTGAGAATCTTATGAAACGTTGTGAAACTTAAAGCGGAAATGTAAACTGTATAAAAAATAAGAGTTTCACTTACCTGGGGCTTCTGCCAGCCCCCTGCAGTCGACTTGCCCTCCATTACGGGTTAAAAAGTGAGCCACGGCAGGGAACGGAGGATCGGTCCAGGACTGTGAGGGCACAGGTCAGCTGCAAGGGGCTGGCAGAAGCCCCAGGTAAGTGAAACTCTTATTTTTTTTATACAGGTTACAGTTCCACTTTAACTATCATTATTATTATACAACAAAACAAACTAAATTAGACAAAATGAATGCAGGTGTGGTTATGCCATCAAAATATCATGGTTGACAGAAGCAGCATCAATTGGAGAACCTTACATGGCAAAATTGAATGCAACAAATTTGCTAAGCGGGATTGAAGACAGTTTACCACTAGACCGAACTTGTAAATTTCGATCACTCACTCTTCGCTGTATGTGAGTTCTGCCACTTTAAGTACTTGGCTCTTTCACTTTTTCTCTCAAGTTTTCTCCTAGATCATTTTTCATCTTCTTTTTACAATAACTTTTCAGCTCGTTGCAATTGAAAAGGTACTAAAAAGTAAATGTTTAAAAATATAACCTAAGAGAAAACATAGGAGAAAAAGTAAATTGAATAAGGGCCCATGTGTTACAAAAAAACATCTTGCTTATAACTTATAAGTAATGAAGGTATTAAATGCAGCCATGAATAATGTTTTGACCGAAATGAGTTAAATTCAGCATACATACTGTATGCCATCTGAAAAAAATAAGCTGTTGTTGCTTGGTGCTTGTTTAACCTCCCTGGTGGTTATCCCGAGTCAGGTTCGGGGTGGAAAAAACAAGCCAAGAGCAGTTATCCCCAGCCTGACTCGTGGTAGCTGCTGAGAGACCTGTGCAGAGTGCTATGCGCAGCTGGCATTTTCACTCCCCTGGGATCCAGCTGCTGGCAGCCATTCTCTTTCCTGTCCTCAGAGGCTCTCCATCCCTCAGGTGAGATTGCGGTGTGTCGTCATGATGACAGACAGCGATCTCACGAAAGGGTTACAACGCCACCCAGAGGACGGAGGGAGAACTGCAGCGCTGGATCCCAGGGAGGCGAGTAAGTGCCAGAGCTGCTGCAGGCTCTCTAGCAGCAGTTTTTTTTCCTGGTTTTAAGGATCTAAAAGTGTGCAAAACAGTTGCCGCTTTTAGACACTAAAATCTGAAAAGAATCACACCGCCAGGGGGGTAAAATAGAGCTCCAGCTTTATATTTTTTTTAGTTTTGGATCAATTACAAAATCTGTATGTCTTTTGATTGTTTGTTTACATTTTAAACTTCCTTTCATTTCCTGAACAGGTAACTGGGGCTACCTCTCTCCAGGAAACAACGGAATCCTCTCCAATGGAGATACAAAAATAGAAGCAGTTTTTTGTATCGAAGTGTAAGGAAGAACTAGAATGTCTGTCTGAAAGCATTCCTGGCCCTTAGGAGCATTTGCCAGACACCGGACTTAAAGAGAGTTTCCAGCCTCAAGGCTTAACATAAACAAAAGCGGCAAAGTCTTTGTGCGCTGTATGATCAGAAGAGAAGTGCCTGCAGCACCTCAGTTGCTGAGATACCCTATCTTGTCAATAGTATCCCTTGTCAATAGACTTCCTTTCCAATCACATGGTCATAGATGAGTAAATATTTAAACAGCAGACCTGTAAAGCTTCTCACTCACACAGCTAATACTGTATTTAAAGGGAAATAAGGTAGTTTCAACTGGACCTATTTTCCTTGTATGCTTGAAAACATTGCAACACTATCCCAAGTGTCTTCATTAGTTCAAATCATGTGAAGGAACTCTCAAGAATGTGTACAGTATGTGTTTATATGTGTGGATAGTGTTTACCTCAAGCATAATATAGTGTGTGTGTGATAGAATTAGATTAGCTACCTCTGAAGATCATCTCAGTGTTTATAAGTCTGAGTAAAGATGTTAAAATAGCATAGTTCACACAAACACATTTCTGGGGATCTGTGTCCCCCGCTTAAACTGATTAGGCCGCTTGGTAAGTAATTACACATTTTTAAGGATTTAAAAGTAAACATTTAGTTGAGACTGTCCGATTTTCCTATAAATATAGCATGACCTGGATAAATGCCAGCCAATATTGCCAGTAATTTTGAGACAATTCCTGTGTACAGTAAAAGATTTTGGTATATACGATGTAATAGATTTTAATTGCAAGTTATGCTTAAAGGACAACTGTAGTGAGAAGAATATGGAGGCTGCCATATTTATTTCCCTTTAAACAATACCTGTTACCTGGCAGCCCTGTGGATCTATTTGGCTGCAGTAGTGTCTGAATCACACCAGAAACAATCATGCAGCTGATCTTGTCAGATATGACAATAATGTCAGAAACATCTGATCTGCTGCATGGTTGTTCAGGGTCTAGGGCTGAAAGTATTTGAGGCAGAGGATCAGCAGGATTAAGGAAAATTGGATACCTACCTGACGGTAATTTTCCTTTCCAGATGTATCCATGGCAGCACGATCGGCTTAAATCACGCCCTCTTTAACCCCCATAGGACCTGTATCTATAAATTTCTCCCAGTAACTCCTCCCCTTAGTCTATCTCCTCGTAATCACCAAATCTAGGGAGGGAGCCTCGTGCTGCCATGGATACATCTGGAAAGGAAAATTACCGTCAGGTAGGTTTCCAATTTCCCTTATTCCATGTCTCCATGTCAGCATGATCAGGAGTTAACTAGTAATAACCACTCAGGGAGGGATGAGGTGCAATGCTGGAAAACATTTTATTTACACTGACAACGTATTTAACCTCAATACATTGGTACCAAACTGCAGCGTAGAATTTGCTGCAGGGTCAACTCTGTAGTGTTTCATAAAAGTGTTCATAGACGACCAATTGGCCGCCTGACAGATCTTTTCTGGGGATACTTTAGTAAATGCGGCCCATAAAGCCGCCATACCTCTTGTCGAGTGGGCATTCACTTGTTCCGGTGGAGATAAGTCATTGATTCGTTATGCTTCCTGAATTACTACAGTTCTCGAGGAAGCTGCTTGTCCTTTCCTATAGCCTGAAGGAATCACAAACAATCTTTCCGTTTTTCTAAATTCTCTCGTTTTTTCTACATATAGTCTCAGTGTTTCTCCCACCTCTAGTGGATGAGGGTTTGAGTCACACTCTTCTCTTAATGTTGGCAACGTCCACTCCTGATTAAAGTGATACTCCGTGGCTACTTTGGGCACAAAGTGTTGGATAGGGCGTAGAACAACCCGAACAGAGAAAAAGGTCAATGAAGGCTCCTCCCATCCGAGAGCCTGTACCTCTGAAACTCTTCTTGCTGACGCAATAGCAACTAAGAATACTGCTTTCTGAGTTAACTGTATTAAAGAACAATTGGAAGATGGTGAAAACGGTGGTTTTGATAGTGTGTCTAGTACCTAGGCGAGGTTCCACTTTGGGAAAAAACTCCTCCTAGGTGATCTCTGTTTCATGACTCTCTTTAGAAATTGTATGACTAGAGGGTGAATTGCCCATCTTACATCTGTTAGGGCTGATAAAGCCGTTATTTGTACCTTCAAGGTACGATATCCTAACCCTTTATCCAGACCTGTCTGGAGGAACTGTAAAACTTGTGACACTTGTGGATGAAGAGCGTCAATGTCTGATCCACTGGCAAAGTCCCTAAACCTGTCCCAGATTCTGTGGTACGTGACATTAGTAGAGGATTTTCTTGCTTTCAGCATTGTCTCTATTCCCTCATTAGAACAACCTAGAGATTCCAGCTTTCCACTTTCAACTTCCATATTGCAAGATTGAGTCTTGTTGGGTCTGGATGAGATATCGGGCCCTGTGTTAACAAGTCGGGTATTAACGGTATCATTATTGGGTCCTGTAGCTTCAGTCTCCACAACAGAGGGAA
Source organism: Hyperolius riggenbachi (assembly GCF_040937935.1). Taxonomy (NCBI): domain Eukaryota; kingdom Metazoa; phylum Chordata; class Amphibia; order Anura; family Hyperoliidae; genus Hyperolius; species Hyperolius riggenbachi. The sequence continues at coordinate 158,828,697 of NC_090653.1, read as the reverse complement.
CCACGGCCTCCTTGGCCAAAATGGTATTACAGCCAGTAGTATTACCTCCTCCCTGAGCAACCTCATTAGTAGACGATGGATCAGTGCTACTGGAGGAAACACATCTGCTACTTTGAATCTCCATTTGGTCGACAAAGCATCTACTGACTCCGCCAGTGGCGTCCACTGTCTTGATATAAACCTCTTGCATTTTGTATTCTTGTACGTTGCCATCAAGTCCAACTGTGGATTGCCAAACTCCTTGCATATGTATTGGAAGATCTCTTGATGTAATGACCACTCGTTGTGATCCAGTATCGATCTGCTGAGGTAGTCCGCCTTTCTGTTCTGTACACCTGGAATATAGACTGCAGTCAGGCTGTGAAAGAGGTTCTCCGCAAGATTGAATATCGGTGTTACTTCTTCCAACAATCTGTTTGATCTGGTTCCTCCTTGCCTGTTGATATATGCTACCGCCGTCCGGTTGTCCATTTGAAGTTGGACATCCTTGTGTACTAATTCCCTCTTGAATTTCTTCAGAGCCAAATATGCCGCTCTGATTTCCAGAATATTGGCAGGAGTTTGCTTCTGTGATGTGCTCCAAAGCCCTTGAACGGACCTGGATTGTAGTTGGGCTCCCCAGCCTTTGCTGCTGGCATCCGTAGTAACAGTGATCTGTGATAATGTCTGAATTGATAGGCTTCTTTTGAGGTTCTCGAGATCTAACCACCAAAACAGACTGTCTCTCATGCGTCTTGTGATCAAGATCGTTTGATTGATGTATTTGGAAGTCCATTGGGTTAGAAACCCATTCTGCCATTGCCTGCAGTGCCATTGGGACCATCTTACCATTGGTATGCTTGCTGTCATCGACCCCAACAGAATGAGACATTGTCTCGCTGTCAATGTTGTAGCAAGTATTGTGTTCTGAATCTTTGTTCTTAGTTTGTGGGCTTTCTCCAGAGGTAGTCCTATTGAGTTCTTGTCTGTTTGGAGATGTGCCTCTAGAAACACAATGTTTCTTGTAGGTTGTAGTTGGCTCTTTGAACTGTTTATCTTCCAGCCAAACATTTCCAAATGTTCCAGAAGTATCTGTTTGTGTTGTAGTATGGACTGTCTGTTCTGATCTAGAAGTAGTAGGTCGTCCAGATAGTGGTGGAGTCTGAGTCCCTTTACTCTCAACAGCTCTACTAGTGACACAAGGAGCTTGGTGAACGTCCTTGGGGCCGTGCAGATCCCGAAGGGAAGACATCTAAATTGTAGATGTATTTCTCCCACCTTGAACTACAGATATTTCTGGAATTGCGGGTGGATCATGATATGTAAATAGGCGTCTTGTAAATACACCGATAGAGCCCAGTCATTTACTAGTATTACTCTGGTTATAGTTTGTAGAGTTTCCATCTTGAATTTTTCCTTTGTGATGAAAGAGTTTAAAGTTCTGAGATCCATCACAGGCCGAAAATCTCCAGTCTTTTTCTTTACGAAGAACAAGGGGGAGTAAACTCCCTGTCCTCTTTGTTGCTTCGGAACTTCTACTATTGCTTTCTTTACTAATAGTTCCTGAACGTACTCTACTAATATTCTCCTCTTGTCTTGATCCCTCGGAATCTTTGTAACCTGGACAATATTTGGTGGTTTCTTTAAAAAGGTCCAACGATGGCCATCTGATACTGTCTGTGTCACCCATGAATCCTTTATATTTTCCATCCAGACCTCTTTGAATGCCTGCAGTCTTCCTCCCACTGGCAGTGTCTGGATGGGCTGACCATCAGAAGGACTTCGTCTGATTCGGTGGTTGAGTAGTTTTCTTCTGTTTGTTTAGTCTGACCAGAGTGGACTGAGAACTCTGCTAATTCCTTCGGTACTCCCTACCTGGTCTGTAGACTGTATTGGTTCTGTACCTGGGCTGTTTGAAAAGAATTACTCTGTGAAAACCCCTGCTTTCTTGGCTTACGGTCCTGGGGAATCATGCCAGATTTCCCTCCCGTTACTTTCTTTATTGCAGCGTCCAACTCTTCCCCGAACAAATTCTTCCCATCGTATGGGATTTTACACCAGTCCTGTCGGGAGCTTGGGTCGGCAGACCACCCCTTCAGCCACAAGGCTCTCTTGGATACTACAGAATGCAGCATGGCTCTAGTTGAACATTTCAATATATCTATAACAGCTTCTCCAATAAAATCTGCTGTTATCTTTACATCATCTAAGGCCGCTATTATCGCCTCTTTATTCTGCGTCCGATCTGATGGCCTCCTCTATATTCTGGATCTAGGATCTTAACGCCTCTGCCACTGACGTTAATGCTACTGCTGGCTTACAGGCTCCTCCAGAGGCGATATACGATTTCTTCAGTTCGGAGTCTATTTTCTTATCCATTGTGTCTTTAAATGAGGCCGCGTCATCCCTAGGTAGCGTCACATGCTTGGCTAATCCAATTACTGACGAGTCAACTCTTGGGGGGTCTTAAATATTTGCCATCTCAGTGTCCTCCATAGTATACATCTTATTAAATCTGTTGACTAAGCTGGGCTTCTTGTCCACTTTCTTCCATTCCTCCTGCATTATATTTCTTATAGTATCGAACAATGGAAATCCTTTAATTGACTTCTTTAAATGAGAATAGTATTCCCTTTGGCTCATCCTCGGTTGTTCGTCTTCATTCTCTTGATGCCATTCAATAGCCTCTCTAACTGCCTTAATGAATGGTTGTACTAAGTTAAAATTGAATCCAATCATAGATTGAACTTCCTCTTCCTCTATATTGTGAGCAGGTCCAGGCAACATTGCAGACTGGTCTGCCTGCGAATTTTGTGGAGTCGGTAATGATGCTATATAGTTGCTCATTGATTCCTGAACCACATCCTTTATCATTAGAGCAATATCTCTAGGTTGCTCCGTCTCCTTAGCCATAGTATAGAAGCATGTTTGACATACTAACTTCCCTGGCATGACATCAGCTCCACATGCCCAACATTGTTTTCTCGATGAATGTCTATGGTCATATCGTCGCCTATTAGGCGACCTGCTGTGATCACGCCTTTTAGACCTAGAACATCTTCTAGAGCGAGATCTCCTCCTTGACTTTGATCGTGCTTTATAAGAAGAATAATTCCTGTAGGATCGTCTTGAACGAGATCTTGATCTCGATCTTGACTTAGATTGAGGTCTGTGGCTGCGTCCATCGTTACTGAAACGACAATAGACAGCCAGTCAGTGTGCACTCTTTTCCTAAGGAACAAAACGCAGAGTTTATACTTACTGCCCCCTTACCTCTTACTCTGTGACTGGTCATGGTCTGGTAATTTGTGATGCTCGGGTGATGGAGGATCCCGTTCCATCTCTAAAGCATCCGCTGCAAACATACAAACAAGTACTTAGTATATATCTATATAATATAGTACCTACTTCCTATATATATATATATATATATATATATATATATATATATATATATATATATATATATATATACATACATACATATTTGCAAGTTTGCAAGCATATAGATCTTCTCAAAAATTAGCATATTGTGATAAAGTTCATTATTTTCTGTAATGTACTGATAAACATTAGACTTTCATATATTTTAGATTCATTACACACAACTGAAGTAGTTCAAGCCTTTTATTGTTTTAATATTGATGATTTTGGCATACAGCTCATGAAAAACTAAATTTCCTATCTCAAAAAATTAGCATATTTCATCCGACCAATAAAAGAAAAGTGTTTTTAAAACAAAAAAAGTCAACCTTCAAATAATTATGTTCAGTTATGCACTCAATACTTGGTCGGGAATCCTTTTGCAGAAATGACTGCTTCAATGCGGCGTGGCATGGAGGCAATCAGCCTGTGGCACTGCTCAGGTGTTATGGAGGCCCAGGATGCTTCGATAGCTGCCTTAAGCTCATCCAGAGTGTTTGGTCTTGCGTCTCTCAACTTTCTCTTCACAATATCCCACAGATCCTCTATGGGGTTCAGGTCAGGAGAGTTGGCAGGCCAATTGAGCACAGTAATACCATGGTCAGTAAACCATTTACCAGTGGTTTTGGCACTGTGAGCAGGTGCCAGGTCATGCTGAAAACTGAAATCTTCATCTCCATAAAGCTTTTCAGCAGCAACTCCAACGACAAACCAAGGTTCTCCAAGAAACTTCGGCAACTGCGCAGGAACAAGAAAGCCGCACACAAGTCTGGGAACCAGGAGGAATACAGGAGGGCAAGGAATAATCTGGACAGGGAACTGAAAGCTGCTAAAAAAGGGCTATGCAGATAAGCTGAAGGAGGACCTCTCCTCGAATGACTCACAAGCTGTATGGCGAGGGCTTAAAGCTGCCACAAGCTACAAGCTCCCCCCCCCCCCAAAATGCACCTCCCAGCACTGAGCTAGCGGAAAACCTCTGCGGCTTTTACTGCAGATTCGAGGAGAAGGAGGCTACCGAGGGGTTTCCGAAGCTACGGGCCACCTTCACGTCACCCCAGGCCTCAGTCCAGGGGCGGACTGGCCCGGGGGGACGGGAGGCAATTGCCCCCCGGGCCGCTCGAATCCTAAGTAATTAGGGCCGGTGTGCGGGACACGCAGTAAGTGACGAGAGAGCTGCGCGCAGCCGCGCAGTCTCGCACGATTAGTCTGCCTCAGCCGCTCACTTCAAAGCCAGCCCCCTACCCGGCCCGCCCCCTGTAGCAGACAGACTTACTTTTCGGCCGGAGAATGATGAATTAAGATGCACACGTTCCACCGGCCGGTCTGCCTCCTTCCTCCTTCTAACCCAATCAGGGGCTGAGGCGGCTGTGGCGTGCCCTAGTGCGGGCTTTGCCCGCTACTTGGTCGGGACTTGACTCCGCCCCTCGCCTGGAGTCATTGCAGCTCAGCTCACTAATCTGCTGAGGCAATCTGTGTGTGTGCGTCTGTCAGGCTGTAAGAGCGAGCCTTCTGCTGGGCTGGCTGGAGGAGGAGTCCCCGGAGAGATTGTAGTCCTGGCTGGGAGAGGGAGACGCCTAGCTAAGCTGTGCAGGAGACAGGAGGAGAGGAGGTCGGGTCCAGGTCGCCAGAGGAGGTTTTTATAAATGTTGGTTTTGTACTTGTTGTCATCACTTTGCTGCTTCCTGGCTTGCTGAGTTGCTGTGAATTCTCTGCCCAGTGTACTGTGAGTTTATTTGTGCTAATGTATCACCCCCACATAATGCACTTCTATGTGTCTGCTCTGCACGGACTGGCTGATAGTGATCTCTTTGCTGCTGCACACGCAGTTCAGCTACTGTCTCTGGCTCTCGTTGAAGTGAAGTGAGCTTATCCTGGCCAGGCCTGTCTCCCCCTCCCCCTCTAATACAGTGGGAATAGAGACTGCTACTGAAGTAAAGCTATGAAGTGAGAAGAGGCTGATGGCCATTTGCTAGCTGCTTCTTAGCAGCTGGCAGAAGTTAGTAAAATGACACCCCATGTAACCTGCAGCCAGGTTTCCAGATACAGCAAGGATCTTCTATGAAAACCAGAGGCAGGCAGCTTGTAAGGTAAACATGCACTCTACACAGACACTACAATCACCCACACCACTTGCACACTACATACACACGCACCCATTACAAAAACACACACTATATATACACACGCTAGGGCTGCTGAACTTTGTGCCTGAAACACAGTAAAGTTACTTCCACATCCACACATGCGGTAACCATTGGCTGCAACAGCCGAGACCGACTGTATAAGCCAACGATTGTTACGTGCGTACAGCAGCCAACCATGGATATTTTGCTCAGGCATAGTGAGTTGTTAAAGGACTCACCCCAGAACATTAAAAATAAAAAAAAAATCTACTTACCTGGGGCTTCCTCCAACCCCTGCTAGTCGTCCTGTGCCCTCACCGCAGCTCCGCTCTCCGCTGGTGGCCCGGGGTCCCCTCCGGCACAGGATGTCCACTGCACCTGTGCGAGCGGCTCTGAGTCGTGCTGAAGTCATCCAGACTGTACTGCGGAGTAGTTCTACGCCTGCGCAGATTAGCCTGGATGACGTCAGCGCGACCAGTGAGCCGCACGCTGGAGCGCAAGAAGATGCCGACCTGTCTAGGTCAGCATCTGCACTGGAGGGGACCAGGAGCCAACAGCTGTGACGAGGGCGCAGGTCGGCTAACGGGCTGGAGGAAGCCCCAGGTAAGTGGGTTTCTTTTTTTTTTTTAGTTCCTCGGACCTTCCCTTTAAGGTTACGTCCTGTTGAATCTTTAATGGCCCCTGGACGGATCTTTAACCAACCCCAATGCCTGAGCATTACCGATCACAATGCTATTGTCACCCTGGCGACCAATTGAAGCTGCTCCATCATCTATGATCGTTGTCCCTCTGCACCCCCTCCATAGCAAATGAACACATTGCACAGAACACAGGATGTGTCTTTACAGCATTGATCATTTCCCGATCCCTGATGGGAGACAATTCTCGCATGTGTGTACGTAGCTAAAGGAAGGGCCCACACTCTTATTCACGTTGTGCTTTTAGTGCACATCTTAATGTACACGTTGCCTACCATAGGCAGTTTATGAGGATAGTACATGCTGTGCAATTTTATGTGTCAGGGAGTTTTATTATATAATCACTATAAATGATTGGAAATGATCGATTGTGCACACTAATAAATGTAACAGTTCAGGCTGATCAGATTTTGATGGGAAAACAGATCAATCCCAACTAATCTGATTTTGATTGGCCAGTACACTTTCTTTTTTCATTAGTGTGCAGGATCGATAATTTCTGATCAATCATAGCGGCAATTGTAAAATATTGATTGTTTGCCAGATTGGATAGTTAGTGGCCACTGTTAGGGAGAGGAGAGGTTAGTGTTAGGCAGAGGAGAGGGAAAGTTAGTGTAAAGGTGCCCCTAAATTGTACAATTTTTTCATCAGATGTGATCTTTCGATGCGTTTTTTGTTTGAATTGTACAGAAAACTGTGTACTGTGTGGCAAAAATCAATGTAAAATGATTCTATGGTTGATTGGATCAGAAAATGTAATCAATCCAAATGTTGGATTTTATGATCGAATTGGAAGAGACAAAAAGCCCCTAGTAGACCTGTTTATGGAAACGATCAATAATTACCTTCCGATTACTTTCGTTTTTAATAAATTGCATCAAAAGATCGCATCTGATGAAAAAATTATACAGTTAATGGGTATATTTATTAAGAGTAGTGGGTTGGGGGATAGTGTTAGGCAGAGTAAAGGGGCAGGGATTAGTGTTAGGTAGAGGAGAGGGGTGGGAGTTAGTGTTAAGGTGGCCATTAATGATACAATTTTCACTAAATGCGATCTTTCAATGCAATTTAAACAATCGTAACTAACTGGAAAGCAATTATCGATTGTTCACATTTACTGAACAATTCTTTCTTCAAAATTTATCATAAAATCCAACTTTTGGATCAATTTTATCCTATTTAGCAATCGACTAAAGAATTGTTCCTTATCGATTGCCTTCATAAACAGCAGATTTTCTATACAATTCGATTTTTATTTTTTTTCCGGGGGGGTGAGAAAAAATTGTACAGCATGCAGTATTTTATGAGGGATTGTACATGAAAGAATGCTGCAAAAGAGCCCATTCCTTAAGAAATGCTTGAAAAAGTGGTTGCAAAATTGCAATTGATTGTGATTTGCAGTGTGAACCAGGCCTTAGGCAGAGGCCAGAGGAAAGGTTAGTGTGAGACAGTGGAGGCTGGGAAGGTTAGTGTAGGCAGGGGCGTAGCAATAGGGGTTGCAGAGGTTGCGACCGCATCAGGGCCCTTGGGCCAGAGGGGCCCCGAAGGGACTTCCCTCAACTGCATTATTAGCTCTCTATTGGTCCTGTGCTCATAATAATCACTTCTATAGATACTTTGAATAGTGGTAATCATTAACAAACTGCTCCCCATCCCCTTCTTGCATCTCTGACACTGTAGTTGCTATTGGCAGGTTTTGGTGCACCGTATCAATTGTTATGTATAGAGTGCTTGGGGGGGGGGGCCCCATTGTAAAACTTGCATTGGGGCCCACAGCTCCTTAGCTACGCCACTGAGTGTAGGCAGACAAGAGGTAGGATTTGCAAACTTCTCTAGCTACCCAATAACAATATATAGGCCAGGACACTAATAGCTACCTAGTACTATCTGGGTAAGGGCAATCAATCATTCAAGGCTTCCTAATAATCTGGGGCAACCACAGGACACCTAATACTGCAAACTGGGATATCCAGGGGCACATCTTTTATCTTGTGGCCTGTGGCTACCTAGCTGCTGTATCTGGATGAACATGGCTACAACATTTTTGTTGAATGGAAACACCTGACCTGGCTTATTTTTTTCTTACCTCAAATGGCTACTTAAATATTTAATTTAGAAGTATAATGGCTATGAAATTCTGGTGTATGGGGGCAAAAAAGCTTTCTGGTAGTGGTAGTGTGGCCTAGATTTAAAAGGCAGACTGCCTTTACATGGGGAATATATGGGGCTGCTGAGACCTGAAAGGGCCTCTACGGTTTGTTTTCCCCCCAGGCCAAAAGGTCCCAGTCCTCCCCTGCCTCAGTCCCACCATGCCAAAACTCGCCTCCTCCGGCCGTAAATGAGTCAGACGTGGCGTGCCACCTGTCCAGACTAGATGCCAGGAAAGCCTCGGGCCCGGACGGGGTGTCGCTAGCCTGCATGAAAACTTGCGCACAGCAGCTTGCTCCTATCCTTTCCTCCATCTTCAACAAGTTCCTAGAGAGCGGCAAAGTACCGGCGTGCTTCAAGAGGTCCACCATCATCCCTGTTACCAAAAAGCAGGGCACGTCCGACCTCAACAACTTCAGGCCTGTTGCCCTCACATCAGTCATAATGAAATCTTTTGAAAAAACAGTACTGCCCCTCCTTAAACACAAAACGGAAGCCCAGCTAGACCCGTATCAATTTGCTTATAGGGCAAATAGGTCGACCGACGATGCCATTAACATCTGTCTGGAGCTTATCAACAACCACCTTGCCAGAGTCCTCCTCCTCGACTTCAGCTCGGCATTTAACACCATCAGCCCTCAAATACTACAAGGGAATCTGGCTGAACTCGGGGTCCACCCCACACTTCAACTGTGGATTAATGACTTCCTTACAAACAGATCCCAGGTGGTGAAGCTGGGCTCCACCTCCTCGCAACCAAAGACCACCAACACAGGGGCCCCACAAGGCTGCGTCTTGTCACCATTCCTGTTCTCCCTTTACACGAACAATTGCAGATCCACGGCGAGCTCTGTCAAGGTAATCAAATTTGCAGACGACACCACCATAGTTGGCCTGATCTCCAATAATGACGAGCAGGCATACCGCCATCAGGTGGACAGGATCTGCCACTGGTGCAGGGAGAACAAGCTGGTCCTCAACAATGCAAAAACCGTTGAGATTATCATTGACTTTAGGAAGCATGCCTCCACTCCACCCCCACTGCACATTGGAGGAACGGAGGTGGAGAAAGTGCCCTGTGTCCGCCTCCTGGGCGGACACATCTCCAATACACTGAAGTGGAAGGCAAACACTGTCTCCACCCAGAGGAAAGCCCAGCAGAGGCTCTACTTCCTCCGCCAACTGAAGAAGTTCGGCATGTCAAGGAAACTCCTGACAAACTTCTATACCGCAACCATCGAATCCGTCCTCTGTTCTTCCATCACTGTCTGGTATGCTGGCTCCACCGAAGACGACAGACGCAAACTACAGAGGGTCATCAGGTCAGCGGAAAGGATCATCGGGAATACACTCCCTGCCCTAGACTTCCTCTATAATGCCAGACTACGCTCCAGAGCACTGAAGATTGCCAAGGATCCCTCCCACCCTGGCCACCAGTTTTTCAATCAGCTCCCCTTGGGGCGGAGGTACCTGAGGTACCGGTCCGTCTCCACAAAGACCACGAGACACAAAAACAGCTTCTTCCCCTCAGCTGTAACTTCGCTGAACTCTATAAACTCTGCCCGTGCTCTCCCCCCGTAGACCCCCCGTGTTGACTTTCTGCCTGTAAACCACACGGCAGATGTGTTTTAAAAAAAAGTATTATGTTGTGATGAAGTGTTGTCTACTATGTTCTATGCTCTGTTGTCTCTTATGTTCTATATATATGCCCTGTATTCTTGTGCCAAACCCAATTCCGGGCACGATTCCGATTCCGATAGATGTTTTGTAAAGAGGAATGGTCCAAAATACCTTCAACCAGAATCCAGACTCTCATTGGAACCTACAGAGGCTGTAATTTCTGCAAAAGGAGGATCTACTAAATATTGATTTCATTTCTTTTTTAATTTATGCACCTGCCTAATTTTGTTTAAACAATTATTGCACACTTTCTGTAAATCCAATAAACTTCATTTCACTTGTCAAATATCACTGTGTTTGTCTCCTATATGATATATTTGTGACAATCCAGCCCCGCGATCCCGTCGAGATCTGCTCCTGTTAGCGTACGCAGGAAGTACAAGTGCAGACGGACAATGAGACCGGTTGCTGGATCGTCAGAGGGAGAAAGGTTAATGCGACAGAGCGTGCCAATCCCGCCTAATCTACTCCTGTTAGCATACGCAGGAAGTACAGTGAACAGACTGACAATGAAGATTGATCGCACAGCTGCCGACAATATGTAATGGGAAAAACATTTACCAATCCCGTATTACTAGGCCACTGTTGCCATGCAGGTCTCATGCACTAGAGACTGCTGGAGGCAAAATCACTGTGTGCGTAGTAAACGGTTAAGATTGGTTGGAGGTGCCCATACATGTACAATCCCGATTGTACATACAATTGGTAAACTAAAAATATCGATTTCGCGATGAAAATCGGGTAAATACACTGCCACCACTCTTCCAGTTTAGGGAGGAAAGAGACTCCTGCTATCATAATACGGTAGCCAGCCCAATCACGTTCGACATGCTCCAGTCACCATTCAGGAGAATAGTCACTTCCGAAGGCTTAAAGACTGTGAATAATGCGACGTTAAAGAAAGGTTACTGGGTCCATATATGATGCAATCTCGATTGTATCCAATCGAGAAAACTAAAGTTATTGATTTCGCACAGGAAATTGGATACTAGCTAATCTTAGAAGGAAGAAACGGTTATTTACAACCTAGCTAGCAAATCAACAATTTATAAGCAAATAATAAAACAATGCGGTAGTATGACTGACTCTTCAGAGGACAGATTCATTATAACAGCAATCAGCTGACCAGGACAGACACAAGACTGAAGAATAAAAATCATTAGTTTTATTCTAAAACTACATACACACAGAGCTTACTTTAGAACAGTTTGGTTTGATAGAAAGAGAGTAGAGATGAAAAGAAACAGAATGTCTTAATATACAGTTCAAATACCATTATTGGTAGTCCATGCGGCAATCGTAAATCTTTGTTGAAAAGTCCAAGATGGCGGTTTTTGCCATGCGGCCAGAGGCCTTGGGGAGAAATCCAAAATGGAGATTCTGCCAGTGTCCAGCTGGCTTGTCAGATGTTATAGACAAAGATTCCAGATGATGGACTTGGACTCAGAGCTTTCTGGGCTCTCTGTAGTTATAGCCCCCACTCCAGCAAGGAGGGGTTAGGGGGCGTGGAACACACACCTCTTTGGAACAGGAGATATGCCCGCCCCTCTCATGGACACAGGAATATACCTGAATCATGATAGGTGTGCTAATCTGCAAACCATACAGGTTATGTTAAATCTAGTAACATTTTTAGGTTTATCAAAATTTAACGATAACAATGATATCAAACTTGGGGGGTTTCGAGTGAACGGTGACCCCAAAATGCATATCTCTGCTTTGGCAGGGCTTACCGTTAATTCAGAAACATCCAATTGTGTGGTTTGTTCCAAATTTCATAATAAGCGGGTTCTAAAGGCCGTTGCCTATTTGGAAAGTCATCTTTATGACAAAAGATGGATTTCATATTTGTGAGGTCACAGATAGGTTTCCTAACTGGTCAGTGAGAAAGCCAGATGTTGTCTCTAAGTGGCTTCTGCAAGATGTTAGCAGGACTGTGGCTAGATCTCTGGCTGCTCTTTTCATGTAAGGAACTCGGAGGTAGTACCTTTTGGCTGTCCTGGGTGAAGGTGTCAAAAATACAGACACCATTCTCCCAGAAGCTTGGGTTTTACAATTTATGTCAGCACATATCTGACTTCATCTGATGGATGAGCCATAAACTTCTCAGGGGGTGCTTGGGAACCGCTTTCACACATAGGTGATGGTTTTTTGTAATTAGAAGCTACCAAAGAGCCAGGGAGAAGAGAAAAAAAAGTGGATTTAAACCAAAAATGTACCTCTGGTTGCTTGCAATGAAACTTGCAAGTGCGTTTATGACTTGAATGGCGCACGCGCGGTTTCCTCGGGAACCGTGTGCGTCACAATATTTAACTGACATTTTTTATCGTAACAATCAACGATTTATACAGGAAAATCATGACGTTTAACAAGGTTGCCCAAACTTTCGCATCCCACTGTATAAGGGATTACAGCCATAAAATACTTTTATGGCAGAGAACTGGGCTTCTGAGAGCAGTGGATAGATAAAGAGGTCAATAATTCATATATTTTAGCACTCTAAGACAGGGAACAGACTGTTTCATTGAGCTGAGACCAATCAACTTTAAGTTTTTAAACATAACATAAAACTGTGGGGCACAGCAGCTAGGCGGCAGATACGGCGCACAAGGCCGATTCTGCATCGTTTTCAGCATGAAATTGATCGGGAATCGGCCTGTGGAGTATTTGTAGCTGACAGATCTCTCTCTCTTATCAGATTCAATAAGAGAGAGATTTGTCTCTTGGTCGAATCTGCCAATACATCACTAGATGTATGGCTACCTAAAGGCTTCTGAGCAAAGTGAAACACAATCTATTAGCCTATCTATTCAATAAATGTTTGCTTTTTAGAAAAAGAAGTAAATTTCGGCATTGGTGGCTGCCTAGAAATATGGGCACCTCCATAGACTGTAATGTTAATTGTGGCTATAGTGGTACCCAGTGGACAATATGGGTGCCTGATTTAGCCAAAGCACCAGGCTCTATCAGTATGAAAGGGGTAAATAACAGCAGAGGGACAAACACTGGCAGACATTGCTGAACAGATAGTGGTGGAGGGACAGATAGCAGTGGCGGGAAAAGTTATCAAGCATCCAAAAAAGGTCTGCATACCACACTTGCAGGAACTGTATTTATTGCTTCTTAACCAAATACACATTCGACCGTATCGCCAACGACCGTTTCAGGGTGGCGCAGGGTCCCCTTTATCAAGGCACAGTAATGATCGTTACTACAGGGCAAGGCTATGGGCTGTCAATTTGCTGCTGCTCTTGACCTGCCATCAGTTGATATCTTCTGTCCGATACAATCAACCAATTCGATTTTGGGTGATAATTGATGTACTGATCGATTGGGCTGGAATGTTGAGGCTTCAGTTTCTAGCAGATTTGATCAAATGATCAAATCGACTGGATATCGACAGAAAAAATCACTAAGTGTATAATCACTTAAATAACAACGATCAAAGAAACTGTTCTTCTGTAAACCCCACATACTATAGAGCTTTTAACCAACAACAATAGAAAGCTTTTCAGAAGTCTCTCATCACAGCCTGTGTGAAAAAATGCTTTGTTTACCATTTGTAACAATTTGTGCCGGCATCGGGCTAGAGGCTAGAGCTATACCATGTAGCTAGGTTCCACTTCTCTGTCACTATTCACAGAGGAATGATGTACTGTTTTGTTTCTGCCTGCTTTCTCACAGATAATATGAGAACAGCTGAGGGATTTTAGATACAGAGAAGGATTGGAAAAGAAGGACTTGTACTGTTTCCTTATTTGGATGCTCCCCCCCCCCCCCCCACACACACACACACATTCAGAATGAGCTATTCTTGGCTGCAAACTGAAAACTTTAGACTGCGGGGCAGAGAAAGAGAGACGGGAACACACAGAGCTGCAGCTGATGAGTATTTACACACATTTGAAGCTATATTTATGCTTTCTATCATCCCGAACAGATTTCAGTCACAGTATTACAGCCAGTGAAGATTTTTTCTGTATGCTGGATCTGCTGGACACAATCATCCATAGTAATGCCCACAGTGAAAACTGTACTCTGTAAATGTCATATTTACTTCACATAAAACAGGTTGAGTGAAAGATGAAAAAAAGCCTTTGTATTGCTATTTGCTAGTAATTACTGGAAATTATTATTATTTATTGTATTTATAAATCACCAACATATTACACAGTGCTGGACAATAAATATATATAACGATACAAGGATGACAGACATAACAAGGTTATGCAACATAGAACACAGTTATACAAGGCAAACGGCACAAAATACATGGTCATGCGATATGGGCTGGTCAGGTAGACCCAGACACCCAGTAATACAAGTACAGGCTGTCATAGGAAAAGAGCACACAATCCTGTAGATTACACTAAGGAAGGGAGGACCCTGCCAGAGGCTTACAATCTACGGGAAATATATGTGGCATTTAGACTTTTAGTTAACTTTGATAGTTGTCCTTTAAAGAGAATCTGTATTGTTAAAATCGCACAAAAGTAAACATACCAGTGCGTTAGGGGACATCTCCTATTACCCTCTGTCACAATTTCGCCGCTCCCCGCCGCATTAAAAGTGGTTAAAAACAGTTTTAAAAAGTTTGTTTATAAACAAACAAAATGGCCACCAAAACAGGAAGTAGGTTGATGTACAGTATGTCCACACATAGAAAATACATCCATACGCAAGCACGCTGTATACAGCCTTCCTTTTGAATCTCAAGAGATCATTTGTGTGTTTCTTTCCCCCTGCATCTCTCATGCACTGAAGTTTCAGGCTGCTCTTTTCTTCCTGCAAACAGCTTTGCCCTTGTCTGTAATTCCTCACTATGTGAAAGCCCAGCCAGCTCAGAGGACGATTTATCCAGCTTGTAAAAGATAAGAGAGAAGAGAGAAGCTGCTCTAATCTAAATAACACACAGGCAGTGTGCACAGAGGGGCCTAGAAGGGGGAGTTCATAGCAGAACCACAACACTGAAGAACTTGGCAGCCTTCCAGACACAGGCTGACAAGTCTGACAAGAGAGAGATAAGTTGATTTATTACAGAGACTGTGATAGCAGAAAGTGCTGCAGTAAGCCAGAACACATTAGAATAGCTTTTGGAACTTGTAGGATGATAAAAAACAGGATGCAATTTTTATTACGGAGTCTCTTTAAGAATACCAAGCTGGGAGTCTACTGGTCTGTGGGAACTGCGGAGACCTTAATATTCTCTATGAAAAACCAGCCTCTTTTTATGTAAGAGCAGCTATTTCCATGTAGTACCAACCTCTATTGGCTTAGGGCTCATTCTTATCTATCATCGCTGAGTGGGCGGGCTGAGTGAGAGAACAATACCCTCGGCCTTCACGCAACGCAGACAATATGCCAGTCTCATCCTTTGCCAACACATCAAGGGCAATCAGGGCCACTGTACAAACACTAGATTCTCAGCAGAAGTCTTGGAAGAGAACCATCTAGTGCAGGGGTAGGGAACCTTTTTGGCCGAGAGAGCCATAAACACGACATATTTTAAAATGAAATTCTGTGAGAGCCATACAATATGTTTAAAACTAAATACAAGGTAATGTGTACATTTTATGCAAAACAAAACACTTTTAAAGTACAATAAGTGTCTGCATTCTTTTTAATAACATTGTTATGCTGTTGCCAATGTCATTGGCAGATTTCCCCACAAATACAATCAATTGGCAGATGTCCCCACAAATGCAATCTCATTGGCAGATGTCCCCACAAATGCAATCTCATTGGCAGATGTCCCCACAAATGCAATCTCATTGGCAAATTTCCTCACAAATGCAATCTAATTGGCAGAAGATTTCCCCACAAATGAACTGACCAGAGGAGAGTGGACTGGAGTAACCTCCTGGACCTGGAGTGACCTCGATGGCGGCAGTCCGGCAGGCTCTCACTCGCCGCTGCTGCTGCTGGCTTAGTACACGCTCCGGAGGCAGTGGTGGCTGGCTGCGTAGCTATAGGTGCGGCTACCTCTGGGTCGCATGTCCTCGGGTCGGCTTCTCCCCCCGCCAAGCTGCCTTTGTTCCCGCTGGCTGCGCCGACGTCTACGTGTCACACGTAACGTGTGACATCACTTTTATAGGCAGCGCCAGCATCAGCACATCCATCTCGGAGGAGATCGGGCAGATGGGCAGAAAAGGCGGAATTCTGACGCGGGAGGCGGTGCCGATGAAGGAGGCACACGTAAATATAAAGACCCGGCATGGAGGAGGGGGCGGCGGCGCAGATTTAAAAAGTAAACACAGGCTCTCTGGCCGCTCTGTCACACGTCTTTTAGCGAGCCAGAGAGCCATATGCAGGCATGAAAAGAGTCATATGTGGCTCGCGAGCCATAGGTTCCCGACCCCTGATCTAGTGTGTGTACAAGGCTTTATGCCACAGGTCTTTTCTTGCAATTGTTCAGTTTCTGCAAATCTTTCATTTATAACTACATTATTATCTATAAAAAAATATTATATTGATTCTGCATTCTGAGTGATTAATCCTCTGGTAACTACATTGTCAAGCAACCCTCACAAATCATTTCGTACCAGAAGTATAAACGTTGCCATGATAAGGATTATCGGCGTCAGACATGTAGCCCTGTACAGTCTGATTTAAGGCACTCTCAGAGATAAAGTCTATCTAGATTGATTGACTGCACATAATTCTATGATGTAGCCCATTATGTCCAAGTCTTGAAAATGAATGTCTTCATTTTACAGAGAAACAAGAATTATTTTGTTCTGTCTGAACGAATAGGCAGAAATGTTTCAACTTACTTTCGGTGTCAGGTTTTCTGGAATTAATGAACTGTGAATAACTCTGCTATGAATACTTATTCCCATATTGCACAGATAACCCTCTTGGCATAAATTGTGTTTGTTAACTGTATTAAGTAGGTGCAGGTTATCTGACGCAATGGCATAGTTTTCAGAGAAAAAATTGAGGGAAGACAGAGTGTGAGATCACTAGCCTCAAGTTTCCTGGGACTTGTCAGCTCACTTGTTTTGGTAAATATTTTGGCCATTCAAACCCCTAAATCAGCCTTATTTTTAATGCCACATGATAGTAATTTCTCATTAATTAGCAATGCACAAAGGGTCTAAGCATTGCAGGACTGAATTTTACATAGACCCATATGGGGTCTAATGTAAAAGCAGGAAGCAGGAAATTTGGGCGCATGAGGCAAGTGGACAAAAAGGGCGCCGCCATTTACTCCCATAATAAATATCATTTCATGGGCGCCGAACAGGAAAAAAGAGCGCCTAGAGATTATTAATGTTTTCAAACGGCGCCCAGAGATTTTTAATGTTTTCAAACTGCAGTTGTGATGATTTAAGTTTACAAAATGCGCCCGTGATGAATAACGTTTACAAAAATACTAAACATATTTATCATATTTAACTAAAACATTATTTTTATAAATGCTATTATCGCTTATCGTTTACACCACGCGCCCTTTTTCCCGATGCCCTTTGGGCCCGTAAAAACACCAACAGTGAAAAAATTATTATCATTATTGTTTACTGTATTAATATAGCATCAACATATTACGCAGCACTGGACAATAAATAAGGTTACATGCTACAAATAAGGTTACAGACAATGATAATAGGAGTGACAGACAACACAATACAGGTAATAAGTAATCCAATGGACCAGAAACCCTAATCACAGTAAACGGCACCATGAAAAAAGAGCAATACATGAGGATTCTCAACGACAACATCAGGCAGTCTTCAGAGAAACTTGGCCTTGGGCACCAGTGGACATTTCAGCATGACAATGGCCCAAAACACACAGCAAAAGAGTTGAAGAAATGGTTAGCAGACAACAACATTAATGTTTTGGAGTCCTGACTTGAATCCAATTGAGAATCTGTGGAAGGAGCTAAAGATGGTGATGGCAAGAAGACTCTCCAACTTGAAAGATTTGGAGCTAAAGATGAATGGGCAAAAATACCTGTGGAGACATGCAAAAAGCTGGCCTGCAATTATAGGAAGCTTTTGATTGCAGTAATAGCCAATAAAGGCTTTTCTATTGATTATTGAGAAGGGTATGAATAATTTTGGACTAGACACTTTGTGCTCAAATATAAATAAAAGCTGAGAAATGTTATTTTCCACAATAATGCCTCTTGTACATCGTCTTATCTTTTGGGAGACACTTATGTCATTTCCCGTCAAACAATTACTTGCTAGTTGCATAAAAGTAACTTTCAGTCAAAATTTGCCAGGGGTATGAATAGTTATGGGCAGCACTGTACCATGAACTCTGTTTTAAATGTTTTATATATTGTGATTGAAAGTATATTAACTTTGGGGAAGCCAAGGAACCCAGTTTTTAAGCATAGCAGAGCCCACAAATAACCTAAGAAGTTGGGCTTCACCACTGGAACTGTATTTGTTAAACAGCTTATAGGGTTGTTTGTGTTCAAGGTTGGTTTCACTGTGGATGTTGTTGCATTACTTTTTCAGTTGCTTATACTTGCACCTTCGCTTTAATAAATACATTTGTTCTGTTGTTGTGGCCTCACTTCTCAGTAATTGCTGGTCTTTGTGATCAGCAGTTCCACTGTGCAGCCTTAGAAGTCTGTTCTGGCCACACTGAGCACTGCAACAGTATAATATGTGCTTTTGAGCTGTGCATAGTTGAATTATTTCTAGAGGCATAACCCCATCAGGTGTTTTATTATGCGGTGTTGGTTGAGGAGAATGAGACATAAGCTAGGTTTCTCACTAGATTTCTGTCAGCAGGTTGTCTGCCACAAAGATATTTCTTGTAAATATCATTTGGATGTCCAGGGTGAGTAGTACAGGTATCCTCTGATGCTGCTGTGTCTCTAGGGGTCTGACGTGTTTGAAAAGTATACTTACCTGTAGAAGTGATGTTCTGAGTTCCTGAAAGAAAAGGAAGTTTATTAGAGATTTTATTCAAAGCAGGTTAATTAATCTAAGTAGGAGTCTACCTGTATGATAATCTGCAGTAACTTGGATGGGGTCCTGTGGAGAAAAATAAGAAAATTGAAAGTTTCTATCAAATACTTATTCAATACCAGGAACTAAAGATTGCAGTTTAGAATCACACTTACCCGGATGAACCTTGGCGTGTTGGAGCTGTTTCTCTGCAAAAGAAAGAAAAGACTGCTTACACAGGATGTGTGGATTGCTATATTTCCTTGTGGATTACAATTCATGATCGGCCAACAGGAAAACAGAGCCTTTGTTCCTGGAAGGATTGAGCATGGGAGATGTCTTCTGAGAGTGAATAAAGATGAATATATCTGCTTAGTTCTTACCATTTAAAGATGCATGCAGAAATAGAGCACTTAGATGAACTAAAGCAAGGGACTGAGACTGAGTAGTGTGGAAAAGTGCTCAGTAAGGTGATATTTATCTTTGCTGAAAAGCAAGTGCATTAATGTGCTTTGTCACTGAACTTTTATTATTTATAATTCAATACAAATATTTCGTACAAAATCTAGATTGGTGTCTGGAAGGCTTCTTTACTGTTTAAGTGTTCTGGAGGTGTTACAACAGTATTATACCCCACTCTATATACATACCATGAACTCTGTATTAAATGTTAAAATACAGTAATTGAAAATATATTAACCTTGGGAGAGCCATGGAGCCCAGCGTTTAAACACAGCAGAATCTGCAAAAAGCTCAGTGGCGAAGCAATAGGGGATGCAGAGGTTGCCCTTAGGCCAGAGGGGTCCTGAAGGGCCCTCCCTCAAACATTATTAGCTCTCTGTTGGTCCTGTGCTGGTAATAATCACTTCTACAGATGCTTTAAATAGTAGTAATCATGAACAAACTGTTTGCCATGCCCTTCTTGCAGCTCTCACACTGTGGTTGTCCTTGGCAGGTCTTTGGTGCACATTATCAATTGTTATACATAGAGTGCTTGGAGGGCCCCAATGTAAAACATGCATCAGGGCCCATAGCTCCTTAGCTACGCCACTGAAAAAGCCTAAATTGGCCTTCACCACTGTGAGTACTTCTGGCGATTTGTTCTGGTTGGTTGAGACTTCTGGTTAGTTGAGCCCTGGATAACTGGGAATCTACTGTATAATTTTTTTTCCTACTTTTGTTTGAAGGACTTCCAGTGAAACTTTCCATTATGAAAACCTGGTTTAAAAATCTCTATCTTCAAGAGAATGCTGCTGCTTTTATGCTTTCTCTCTCCCACACCTCATATCTAAAGGATGATTAACCCTGTGCTACCCAATGATTTTTAGCAGTGCTCTGACTGATTGCATTGCAAGCAAAATGGCCTAGTTGTATCATGATGACGATTCATCATTTATCTTTAAGGTCCATTGCCTCCAGGTGTACATGACAAACTCTCACTGAGCAATACAAATGACTATTCTCTCACTGTCCTACCACCCTTAGAAGATTGTTCCTTTATGTGATACACCATTTTCCTATAACAGTTGCTACACATAATTGCTGAATACTCCATCACTGTGAATACCCAGGACAGATTCCTCTTTGGCAGCTGTAATATATTGTTCTTCTGTGACCTACATGCTCGTGCCCCATATGAATGCATTACAGTTAAAACGACGTATAAGCTTATTGTATGCCAAACCTGCTGGCTGGTTGTGCTTAGTCCACACGTAACAACAGCACTAAGAAAAATTACACTTCAGCAGAAAGTACAATTTAAAACATATTTAGCATAACAATTCAATAAAGGTGTCTAAAATAAGGAATGAAATGTATCAAAATAAGAATGCACCCAGATTAAAGGACAAAAGGGGAAAAGTCACACAGTTCCACTGCCTGATCTTGCTTACCAGAGGGGGACTTAAAGGACAACTGTATCGAGGGGGATATGGAGGCAGCCACATTTATCTCCTTTTAAACAATACCAGTTGCCTGGCTATGTTGCAGCATATCAGGTATTTCTGAAATTATTGGCATACTTGTTTCTGGTGTGATTCAGACACTACTGCAGCCAAATAGACCACCAGGACTACCAGGCAACTGGTATTGTTTAAAAGGAAATAAATATGGCAGCCTGCATATCCCTGTTATTAGTTTTTTTTAAGGCCTGTTAAGTTCTAGAATTAATGGGTTACACCAGTAGAGACACTGCACATCTCTATCAGTCAGATGACCTAGTTTTGGCGGTTAATAACCCTCTTTCGGTGCTCTTTAAAGGAGTACTGAGGGGGGGGGGAGTGGTCAGATTTACTTACCTGGTGCTTCCTCCAACTTTCAACAGTCTATCAGGTCCCTCGCTGTATTTCCGATTTCCTCCAAGGTGCCGCTGTCCCTTCCAATAGATCCGACTATTGCACATGCACTCAGCCACGTTTCTAGGGGCAGGCCGGGGCTCAGGGAGGGAGGGGACGCTGTGAGGAAGGGGGCAGCAGCGGGCACACTGGAACTCTGGGAAAGTGGCCCGACTCTTCCCTCCCTCTCCTCGAGAGTTTATCTGCAATTCCTTTGGTGTGTAAATTTTGCCTCTGATGAAGCACGTTCTAGCCTGCAAAACCGCTGACTTTGCAATTTATGTCGGGAGTGTTAGGATTGCAATCAATATGTGATTTGATTGGATCCTTCTGTGGTTGGTGCCTGGATTTTTGTCCTCTGTAGTTCTACAGCAATTCCTTTGGTCCAGGCATTCCTCTATCTGTTGGGAGAATATTGTTCAATCAGTCTTATAATTGATCAATAGAGATGGGCCGAACGGTTCGCCGGCGAACGGTTCCAGGTGAGCTTTGATGGTTCGCGTTCGCCTGGACCAGGCGAACTTTTGCAGATGTTCGATTCGCCCCATAATGCACTATGAGGGTCAACTTTGACCCTCTGCATCACTGTCAGCAGGCACATTGTAGCCATTCAGGCTACACTAAGCCCTGGAGCCCCACCCCCCCTTATATAAGGCAGGCTCCGGTGGCCATTAGCCTCACTCGTGTGCCTGCTAGCCTGCTAGAGACAGACTAGGGACAGCTGCTGCAGACTTGTTCTTCTAGGGACAGATTAGTTAGGTTCTTGGCTGCTTAGCTTGCTCCTGGCTGATTATTATTGCTTTTATAGCACGCCTCAACAGCTCTTTTCAGAGCTCATCCTGTACTTTTTTTTTCTGTGTGTCAAACTGACACTTTTGTTGCATGCACAGCCTTGCTAATTCATAGTGTGTGTGCCACTGCCAGCAGCCCAGCACATTCAGTGACTACCTGTGTGTGTGACAGGGAACTGCACATTGTACTACCCAGTACTGCATATACTCAGTACCTGTTGTGTTTACCTAACCCACCTCATCACTGCATATACCTAGCTTTGTGTTGAGTGGACCCAGCTCACTGCATCTAACTACCTGTTGTGTTGAGTGAACGCACCTCACTGCATCTAAGTACCTTTACTGTTCAGTGAACCCAGTTCACTGCATCTAACTACCTGCTGTGTTGAGTGAACCCACCTCACTGCATCTAAGTACCTTTACTGTTCAGTGAACCCACCTCACTGCATCTAACTACCTGTTGTGTTGAGTGAACCCACCTCACTGCATCTAAGTACCTTTACTGTTCAGTGAACCCAGCTCACTGCATCTAACTACCTGTTGTGTTGAGTGAACCCACCTCACTGCATCTAAGTACCTTTACTGTTCAGTGAACCCAGCTCACTGCATCTAACTACCTGTTGTGTTGAGTGAACCCACCTCACTGCATCTAAGTACCTTTACTGTTCAGTGAACCCAGCTCACTGCATCTAAGTACCTTTACTGTTCAGTGAACCCACCACACTGCATCTAACTACCTGTTATGTTGAGTGAACCCACCTCACTGCATCTAAGTACCTTTAATGTTTAGTGAACCCAACTCACTGCATCTAACTACCTGTTGTGTTGAGTGAACCCACCTCACTGCATCTAAGTACCTTTACTGTTCAGTGAACCAACCTCACTGCATCTAAGTACCTTTAATGTTTAGTGAACCCAACTCACTGCATCTAACTACCTGTTGTGTTGAGTGAACCCGCCTCACTGCATCTAAGTACCTTTACTGTTCAGTGAACCCACCGCACTGCATCTAAGTACCTTTAATGTTTTGTGAACCCAACTCACTGCATCTAACTACCTGTTGTGTTGAGTGAACCCGCCTCACTGCATCTAAGTACCTTTACTGTTCAGTGAACCCAGCTCACTGCATCTAACTACCTGTTGTGTTGAGTGAACCCACCTCACTGCATCTAAGTACCTTTACTGTTCAGAGAACCCACCTCACTGCATCTAACTACCTGTTGTGTTGAGTGAACCCAACTCACTGCATCTAAGTACCTTTACTGTTCAGTGAACCCAGCTCACTGTATCTAACTACCTGTTGTGTTGAGTGAACCCACCTCACTGCATCTAAGTACCTTTACTGTTCAGAGAACCCACCTTACTGCATCTAAGTATCTTTACTGTTCAGTAAACCCACCTCACTGCATCAAACTACCTGTTGTGTTGAGTGAACCCACCTCACTGCATCTAAGTACCTTTACTGTTCAGTGAAACCAGCTCACTGCATCTAACTACCTGTTGTGTTGAGTGAACCCACCTCACTGCATCTAAGTACCTTTACTGTTCAGTGAACCCAGCTCACTGCATCTAACTACCTGTTGTGTTGAGTGAACCCACCTCACTGCATCTAAGTACCTTTACTGTTCAGTGAACCCACCTCACTGCATCTAACTACCTGTTGTGTTGAGTGAACCCACCTCACTGCATCTAAGTACCTTTACTGTTCAGTGAACCCACCTCACTGCATCTAACTACCTGTTGTGTTGAGTGAACCCACCTCACTGCATCTAAGTACTTTTACTGTTCAGTGAACACAGCTCACTGCATCTAACTACCTGTTGTGTTGAGTGAACCCACCTCACGGCATCTAAGTACCTTTACTGTTCAGTGAACCCAGCTCACTGCATCTAACTACCTGTTGTGTTGAGTGAATCCACCTCACTGCATCTAAGTACCTTTACTGTTCAGTGAACACACCTCACTGCATCTAAGTACCTTTACTGTTCAGTGAACCCACCACACTGCATCTAACTACCTGTTGTGTTGAGTGAACCCACCTCACTGCATCTAAGTACCTTTACTTTTCATTGAACCGACCTCACTGCATCTAACTACCTGTTGTGTTAAGTGAACCCACCTCACTGCATCTAAGTACCTTTACTGTTCAATGAACCCACCTCACTGCATCTAAGTACCTTTACTGTTTAGTGAACCCAACTCACTGCATCTAACTACCTGTTGTGTTGAGTGAACCCGCCTCACTGCATCTAAGTACCTTTACTGTTCAGTGAACCCAGCTCACTGCATCTAACTACCTGTTGTGTTGAGTGAACCCACCTCACTGCATCTAAGTACCTTTACTGTTCAGTGAACCCACCTCACTGCATCTAACTACCTGTTGTGTTGAGTGAACCCACCTCACTGCATCTAAGTACCTTTACTGTTCAGTGAAACCAGCTCACTGCATCTAACTACCTGTTGTGTTGAGTGAACCCACCTCACTGCATCTAAGTACCTTTACTGTTCAGTGAACCCACCTCACTGCATCTAAGTACCTTTACTGTTCAGTGAACCCACCTCACTGCATCTAACTACCTGTTGTGTTGAGTGAACCCACCTCACTGCATCTAAGTACCTTTACTGTTCAGTGAACCCAGCTCACTGCATCTAAATACCTTTACTGTTCAGTGAACCCACCACACTGCATCTAAGTACCTGTTGTGTTGAGTGAACCCACCTCACTGCATCTAAGTACCTTTACTGTTCAGTGAACCCACCTCACTGCATCTAACTACCTGTTGTGTTGAGTGAACCCACCTCACTGCATCTAAGTACCTTTACTGTTCAGTGAACCCACCTCGCTGCATCTAAGTACCTTTACTGTTCAGTGAACCCACCACACTGCATCTAACTACCTGTTGTGTTGAGTGAACCCACCTCACTGCATCTAAGTACCTTTACTGTTCAGTGAACCCAGCATACTGCATCTAACTACCTGTTGTGTTGAGTGAACCCACCTCACTGCATCTAAGTACCTTTACTGTTCAGTGAACCCACCTCACTGCATCTAACTACCTGTTGTGTTGAGTGAACCCACCTCACTGCATCTAAGTACCTTTACTGTTCAGTGAACTCAGCTCACTGCATCTAACTACCTGTTGTGTTGAGTGAACCCACCTCACTGCATCTAAGTACCTTTACTGTTCAGTGAACCCACCTCACTGCATCTAAGTACCTTTACTGTTCAGTGAAACCAGCTCACTGCATCTAACTACCTGTTGTGTTGAGTGAACCCACCTCACTGCATCTAAGTACCTTTACTGTTCAGTGAACCCTCCTCACTGCATCTAACTACCTGTTGTGTTGAGTGAACCCACCTCACTGCATCTAAGTACCTTTACTGTTCAGTGAACCCACCTCACTGCATCTTACTACCTGTTGTGTTGAGTGAACCCACCTCACTGCATCTAAGTACCTTTACTGTTCAGTGAACCCACCTTACTGCATCTAACTACCTGTTGTGTTGAGTGAACCCACCTCACTGCATCTAAGTACCTTTACTGTTCAGTGAACCCAGCTCACTGCATCTAACTACCTGTTGTGTTCAGTGAATCCACCTCACTGCATCTAAGTACCTTTACTGTTCAGTGAACCCAGCTCACTGCACCTAACTACCGGTTGTGTCGAGTGAACCCACCTCACTGCATCTAAGTACCTTTACTGTTCAGTGAACCCAGCTCACTGCATCTAAGTACCTTTACTGTTCAGTGAACCCACCACACTGCATCTAACTACCTGTTGTGTTGAGTGAACCCACCTCACTGCATCTAAGTACCTTTACTTTTCAGTGAACCGACCTCACTGCATCTAACTACCTGTTGTGTTAAGTGAACCCACTTCACTGCATCTAAGTACCTTTACTGTTCAATGAACCCACCTCACTGCATCTAAGTACCTTTACTGTTTAGTGAACCCAACTCACTGCATCTAACTACCTGTTGTGTTGAGTGAACCCGCCTCACTGCATCTAAGTACCTTTACTGTTCAGTGAACCCAGCTCACTGCATCTAACTACCTGTTGTGTTGAGTGAACCCACCTCACTGCATCTAAGTACCTTTACTGTTCAGTGAACCCACCTCACTGCATCTAACTACCTGTTGTGTTGAGTGAACCCACCTCACTGCATCTAAGTACCTTTACTGTTCAGTGAAACCAGCTCACTGCATCTAACTACCTGTTGTGTTGAGTGAACCCACCTCACTGCATCTAAGTACCTTTACTGTTCAGTGAACCCCCCTCACTGCATCTAACTACCTGTTGTGTTGAGTGAACCCACCTCACTGCATCTAAGTACCTTTACTTTTCAGTGAACCGTCCTCACTGCATCTAACTACCTGTTGTGTTAAGTGAACCCACCTCACTGCATCTAAGTACCTTTACTGTTCAATGAACCCACCTCACTGCATCTAAGTACCTTTACTGTTTAGTGAACCCAACTCACTGCATCTAACTACCTGTTGTGTTGAGTGAACCCGCCTCACTGCATCTCAGTACCTTTACTGTTCAGTGAACCCAGCTCACTGCATCTAACTACCTGTTGTGTTGAGTGAACCCACCTCACTGCATCTAAGTACCTTTACTGTTCAGTGAAACCAGCTCACTGCATCTAACTACCTGTTGTGTTGAGTGAACCCACCTCACTGCATCTAAGTACCTTTACTGTTCAGTGAACCCACCTCACTGCATTTAACTACCTGTTGTGTTGAGTGAACCCACCTCACTGCATCTAAGTCCCTTTACTGTTCAGTGAACCCACCTCACTGCATCTAACTACCTGTTGTGTTGAGTGAACCCACCTCACTGCATCTAAGTACCTTTACTGTTCAGTGAACCCACCTCACTGCATCTAACTACCTGTTGTGTTGAGTGAACCCACCTCACTGCATCTAAGTACCTTTACTGTTCAGTGAACCCACCTCACTGCATCTAACTACCTGTTGTGTTGAGTGAACCCACCTCACTGCATCTAAGTACCTTTACTGTTCAGTGAACCCAGCTCACTGCATCTAACTACCTGTTGTGTTGAGTGAATCCACCTTACTGCATCTAAGTACCTTTACCGTTCAGTGAACCCAGCTCACTGCATCTAAATACCTTTACTGTTCAGTGAACCCACCACACTGCATCTAAGTACCTGTTGTGTTGAGTGAACCCACCTCACTGCATCTAAGTACCTTTACTGTTCAGTGAACCCACCTCACTGCATCTAACTACCTGTTGTGTTGAGTGAACCCACCTCACTGCATTTAAGTACCTTTAGGTAGTGGCTGGATAGTGTACTGGTTAAGGGTTCCGCCTTTGACATGGGAGACCAGGGTTCGAATCCTGGCTAGGTCAAGTACCTATTCAGTAAGGAGTTCAAGGCAAGACTCCCTAACACTGCAGGGTGGCCTCCTGAGCGCGTCCCAGTGGCTGCAGCTCTTGAGCGCTTTGAGTCCGACAGGAGAAAAGCGCTATACAAATGTTCGGATTATTATTACTGTTCAGTGAACCCACCTCACTGCATCTAACTACCTGTTGTGTTGAGTGAACCCACCTCACTGCATCTAAGTACCTTTACTGTTCAGTGAACCCAGCTCACTGCATCTAACTACCTGTTGTGTTGAGTGAACCCTCCTCACTGCATCTAAGTACCTTTACTGTTCAGTGAACTTACCTCGTTGCATCTAAGTACCTTTACTGTTCAGTGAACCCACCACACTGCATCTAACTACCTGTTGTGTTGAGTGAACCCACCTCACTGCATCTAAGTACCTTTACTGTTCAGTGAACCCAGCATACTGCATCTAACTACCTGTTGTGTTGAGTGAACCCACCTCACTGCATCTAAGTACCTTTACTGTTCAGTGAACCCACCTCACTGCATCTAACTACCTGTTGTGTTGAGTGAACCCACCTCACTGCATCTAAGTAGCTTTACTGTTCAGTGAACTCAGCTCACTGCATCTAACTACCTGTTGTGTTGAGTGAACCCACCTCACTGCATCTAAGTACCTTTACTGTTCAGTGAACCCACCTCACTGCATCTAAGTATCTTTACTGTTCAGTGAACCCACCTCACTGCATCTAACTACCTGTTGTGTTGAGTGAACCCACCTCACTGCATCTAAGTACCTTTACTTTTAAGTGAATCCAGCTCACTGCATCTAACTACCTGTTGTGTTGAGTGAACCCACCTCACTGCATCTAAGTACCTTTACTGTTCAGTGAACCCAGCTCACTGCATCTAACTACCTGTTGTGTTCAGTGAACCCACCTCACTGCATCTAAGTACCTTTACTGTTCAGTGAACCCAGCTCACTGCATCTAACTACCTGTTATGTTGAGTGAACCCACCTCACTGCATCTAAGTACCTTTACTGTTCAGTGAACCCAGCTCACTGCATCTAAGTACCTTTACTGTTCAGTGAACCCAGCTCACTGCATCTAACTACCTGTTATGTTGAGTGAACCCAGCTCACTGCATCTAAGTACCTTTACTGTTCAGTGAACCCACCACACTGCATTTAACTACCTGTTGTGTTGAGTGAACCCACCTCACTGCATCTAAGTACCTTTACTGTTCAGTGAACCCACCTCACTGCATCTAAGTGTCTTTACTGTTCAGTGAACCCACCTCACTGCATCTAACTACCTGTTGTGTTGAGTGAACCCACCTCACTGCATCTAAGTACCTTTACTGTTCAGTGAACCCACCTCACTGCATCTAACTACGTGTTGCGTTGAGTGAACCCACCTCACTGCATCTAAGTACCTTTATTTTTAAGTGAATCCAGCTCACTGCATCTAACTACCTGTTGTGTTGAGTGAACCCACCTCACTGCATCTAAGTACCTTTACTGTTCAGTGAACCCAGCTCACTGCATCTAACTACCTGTTGTGTTCAGTGAACCCACCTCACTGCATCTAAGTACCTTTACTGTTCAGTGAACCCAGCTCACTGCATCTAACTACCTGTTATGTTGAGTGAACCCACCTCACTGCATCTAAGTACCTTTACTGTTCAGTGAACCCAGCTCACTGCATCTAAGTACCTTTACTGTTCAGTGAACCCAGCTCACTGCATCTAACTACCTGTTATGTTGAGTGAACCCAGCTCACTGCATCTAAGTACCTTTACTGTTCAGTGAACCCACCACACTGCATTTAACTACCTGTTGTGTTTAGTGAACCCACCTCACTGCATCTAAGTACCTTTTCTCTTCAGTGAACCCACCTCCCCGCATTTAACTACCTGTTGTGTTGAGTGAACCCACCTCACTGCATCTAAGTACCTTTTCTCTTCAGTGAACCCACCTCACTGCATCTAACTACCTGTTGTGTTGAGTGAACCCACCTCACTGCATCTAAGTACCTTTACTGTTCAGTGAACCCACCTCACTGCATCTAACTACCTGTTGTGTTGAGTGAACCCACCTCACTGCATCTAAGTTCTAAGTACCTTTACTGCTCAGTGAACCCACCTCACTGCATCTAACTACCTGTTGTGTTGAGTGAACCCACCTCACTGCATCTAAGTACCTTTTCTCTTCAGTGAACCCACCTCACTGCATTTAACTACCTGTTGTGTTGAGTGAACCCACCTCACTGCATCTAAGTACCTTTAATGTTCAGTGAACCAACCTCACTGCATCTATCTACCTGTTGTGTTGAGTGAACCCACCTCACTGCATCTAAGTACCTTTACTGTTCAGTGAACCCAGCTCACTGCATCTAACTACCTGTTGTGTTGAGTGAACCCACCTCACTGCATCTAAGTACCTTTACTGTTCAGTGAACCCACCTCACTGCATCTAAGTACCTTTACTGTTCAGTGAACCCAACTCACTGCATCTAACTACCTGTTGTGTTGAGTGAACCCACCTCACTGCATCTAAGTACCTTTACTGTTCAGTGAACCTAGCTCACTGCATATAACTACCTGTTGTGTTGAGTGAACCCAGCTCACTTCATATACCTAGCATCCCCCCAAGATGGACAAAATGCACAAACCAGGTAGAAGAAGAGGTAGAGGCAGACCCAGAGGAAGGCCACCAGGCACCGGCAGGTCTGTGCGAGGAGGTGTTGCTTTGATTTCGTGTGGACCTGTCCCAAAATACAGTGCTCAGAAGAAGGCACGTGTCATCACTTCCCAAAATTGTGAGGACGTGGTTGAGTATTTAACACAGAACACCTCATCTCCCGCAGCCACCACATCCACTCCATTTGACACTTCGCAGGAGTTATTTGGTGGTGGTGGTGAAATCACTGATTCCCAGCCACTACTGCAACAACAAGAAGAAGGCGCAGGTACACCACCTCATACGTCTGAGTTAGGTGCCGATAGTATGGACATAACGTGTAAGGAGGGGGATGATGAACCACCTGAAGTTGGTGCAGTTAAGGAGGTGTCTGAGGAAAGCGAAGCTGGGCAGGAGGATTATGATGACGATTATACGGATGCCACGTATGTTCCCAGTAGAGGAGATGACCAGGGGACAGTTCAGAGGGGGAGTCAGAGAGGAGTAAGAGGAGACGACTCCATGAAAGAAGCAGAGGGAGCTCGTCCTCAGAAACAGCTGGGGGCAGTGTCCGGCGCCATGTATCGCCAGCTATGGACAGGCAGCCAACATGCTCTTCAACGTCAGCTGCTGATGCCACCGTAGCGCCATCACCCCAGGGGGGCTCAGCGGTTTGGAAATTTTTTAACATGTGTGTCTCAGATCGGAGCAAAGCCATATGTTCTCTCTGCCAGCAAAAAATGAGCCGTGGAAAGGCCAACTCTCACGTAGGGACAAGTGCCTTACGAAGGCACCTGGAGAGAAGGCACAAACAGCTATGGCAAGAACACCTGAGGAAAAGCAGCACCCAAAAGACAAGCCACCCTCCTTCTCCTCTTCCTCCTTCAGGTGCATCGTCTTCATCCGCTTTCTCCCTTGCACCTTCACAGCCACCCTCCTCCACACCGCCTCTTCCCTTGAGCGGTTCCTTCTCCTCTGCCCACAGCAGTACCCAGCTGTCCGTAAAGGAAGTATTTGAGCGTAAGAAGCAAATGTCTGCCAGTCACCCTCTTGCCCGGCATCTGACAGCTAGTGTGGTGGAACTATTAGCTCGCCAGCTATTACCATACAAGCTGGTGGAGTCAGAGGCTTTCCATAAATTTGTGGCCATTGGGACATTGGGACACCGCAGTGGAAGATACCAGGCCGCACTTATTTTTCACGAAAGGCCATACCCAAACAGCACCGTGCAGTTGAGAGGCAACTGGTGTCATCTATTGCGAAGAGCGTTGGGTCAAGGGTCCATCTGACCACGGATGCCTGGTCTGTCAAGCACGGGCAGGGCCGCTACATTACATACACAGCCCATTGGGTCAACCTGGTGACCGATGGCAGCAAGCAGGGAGTACGTGGCTGCGCAGCGGACCGACTTGTCACACCTCCATGGCTTGCAGGCAGGCCTCCAGCCACCTCCTCTCCGCCTTCTACCACCTCTTCACTGTCGTCATCCTCCTCCTCCTCCTTGGCTGGTGCCGTGATCTCCTCTCCAGCTACACAGCCCCCGCACCCCAGGGCCTATGCTGCATGCCAGGTACGACAGTGTCACGCAGTGTTAGACATGTCTCGCCTGAAAGCGGAGAGTCACACTGGAACAGCTCTCCTGGCTGCTCTTAACAAACAGGTGGAACAATGACTGGCCCCGCACAAGCTTGAGATTGACAACGTGGTGTGTGACAACGGCAGCAATCTCATTTCCGTGTTGAATTTGGGAAAGCTGACACACGTACTTTGCATGGCACATGTGCTGAATCTGGTCGTGCAAAGATTTGTGTCCAAGTATCCAGGCTTAGAGGACGTCCTGAAGCAGGCCAGGAAGTTGTGTGGGCATTTCAGGCATGCTTTGCGGACATTCAGCGTAGAAACAACTTGCTGGTGAGATGCCTGAATTGCGATTGCCCGACTCACTGGAATTCCACCCTGCTGATGTTCTCTCGCCTGCTAGACCAGGAAAAAGTCACCCAGTACCTGTATCATTACAGTACAAGGATACAATCTGGGAGGATGGGGATGTTGTGGCCCAACAACTGGACACTGATGCGAAATGCATGCAGGGCCATGGAGCCCTTTGAGGAGGTGACCAAACTGGTGAGTTGCGCTGAGGGCACCATCAGCGACTTGATCCCCTACGCCTACTTCCTGGAGCGTGCCGTGCGTAGAATGGTGGATACAGCTGTGGAGGAGCGTGAACGAGAACAGTTACGGCAGCAGGAGTCGTGGGAGCGATTTACATCCGAACCCGATGTTTCCACAACACCTGCGGCAGCACAGAGGGGGAGGAGGAAGAAGAGGAGTCGTGTGGGGAAGGAGAGGAGTCAGACTCTGATGATGGTGATGAGGAAGGTGTTTCTGTGGAGGAGGAAGAGGCGGCGGAAGAAGAACAACCGCGGCAGCCGTCACAGGGGGCTTCTGCTGCTCCACGTTCTCGTGGTATTGTTCGTGGCTGGGGGGAGGAAGAGGAGTTGCGTCCCGTGACTGAGGAAGAGCAAGAGGAGATGGAGAGTACGTCTGCATCCAGCTTTGTGTAGACGGCCTCTTTCATGTTGTCCAGCCTGTTGAGGGACCCCCGCATCAAAAAACTCAAGGGGAATGACCTGTACTGGGTGGCCACGCTACTAGACCCTCGGTACAGGCACAAAGTGGCGGACCTGTTACCAACTCAACAGAAGGCGGAAAGGATGCAGCACTTGCAGAACAAGCTGTCGATGATGCTTTACAATGCGTTTAAGGGTGATGTGGCTGCACAGCGCAATCAAGGTACCACTGGCAGTAACCCACCTCCTCCCAAGTCCACGCAGGCAAGGACAGGACGCTCCAGCGTCTCAGGGTGATGTTGGACATGCGGACATTCTTTAGTCCAACTCCTCGCCATAGTCCTTATGGATCCACCCTCCACCAACGCCTGGACCTGCAGGTAGCCGACTACCTGGCCTTGAGTGTGGATGTAGACACTGCGAGCAGCGATGATGAACCCTTGGACTACTGCTTGCGCAGGCTTGACCTGTGGCCAGAGCTGTCCGAATTTGCCATACAACTTCTCTCTTGCCCTGCCGCAAGCATTCTGTCAGAAAGGACCTTCAGTGCAGCTGGAGGCATTGTCACTGAGAAGAGAAGTCGCCTAAGTTACGACAGTGTTCAGTACCTGACCTTTATCAAAATGAATGAGGAATGGATCATGGAGGGCTACTGCATGACCGAAGACTAAGTCAGTCCCCACACACAGCATCTCTGCCTGCAGGCCGCTTGCCTTCTCCGCCACCACCAATAGGGTCCAGGACTCTAGGCGGATTCCTGAATTTTTAAGGCCGCTGTTAGCAGCGGCCGCTACACTAATTTTTCTGGTGCGTGTACATGCCTGCCTAAATTTTCTGGCTGCACTGCGGGCGGCTGCAACAAAAAAACAAAAGGTATGTACATGTGCCCATCCCCCTTCATGATCATTACCTTGCCGCGGTGAAGGGGCTTGCGTATCACAATGAAGCAATGACTGCCGGCTATTTGAGTGTCTCGGGTGGGGGTGGCACACAAAAGATAATAAGGTCGTTGCTTCATTGTGGTCAGACCAAATTTGATCAGCTGGACAGTAACTGTTGTTCTATCATTGAGCTACCACAGCCCGGCGACCATATGGGCTTGAAAACCGTCACGGCCTATACTCTCGCCACGGTGCGCACCAGTCCAGCACGGCTGTCACTATGCAAACAGCTGTTTGCGGTGCGTTACACAGTGAGTTTGGTGTGTCAGTGTGAAGCAGTACTCTAATTACACTCCGTGATTGATGTATACACATGCAAGATGTTTGAAAGCACTTTAGGCCTGCAATTTAGTATTCAATGTGATTTCGGCCCTTAAAACGCTGCTTTGCATCACATCCAGATTTTTCCCCGGGACTTTGGGCATGTATCCCACTCCGCCATGCCCCCCTTCAGGTGTTAGACCCCTTGAAACATCTTTTCCATCACTTTTGTGGCCAGCATAATTTTTTCTATTTTTCACAGTTCGCATCCCCATTGAAGTCTATTGCGAACCATCGCGGAAGGTTCGGTTAGCGAACCGAAAATCGGAGGTTCGGCCCATCTCTATTGATCAATGAGTCTAGGAATAACACAACCATTAACTGTTTTAATCTTGTATGACTGGGCCAGTGGCTTCAAGAATAGTTGTTGGTATCCATTTAAGCTGAAGGACATAGTTTCTTCCATATACACCCTGTTGTCCGACTCAAGCAACCTGACTGCAGAAGTCCTTGTATTATTCTAGAACTAAGTCTCTTTTGATTGGGTTCAGACACCGTATCAGGGTTACATGGTATTAATTCAGCTTCAGCGCTACATCCTCTGTGTTTTAGGCTTTCCAAATGAACAACTGTAAGAATCGACTTCTTTGACTAAGCCGGTGTTCTATGCAGCCTTTCCTCATGTGGCGGCGTAATGAAAACTGACGCATCAAATTTCCTGTATTTTGACCTGTGCTTACAGCACTAGCGGCTGAATCATAGTAAGCAGTAGCACAGGAGTAGTTGCTTACTGCACAGGAGTAGTTGCCGCTATGAGTGGACCGTTACTTCTTCTGCTCATCCATCAATCCTTGCTAATTTTGTAAAACTAGAACTTACGGTGTTAAACTGGCATCTGCCGGAGTCAGAAGTCACTAAGAAGCCGGACAAGCCTGGTTGGAGCGGCAGCTACACAGCTCTCATGGGTGCCGAAGTGCTCTCATTACCAAGCATCTCCTAGTGCCTGGCTCCCCCTTCCTATTTGGCACGGTGCAGCATAGAGAATTCACAGAGCCCGATTCCCCAGGCGGACAACTGGCAGCGGCATCCAATGCCTCCACAAGCTGCTAAGAAGCCGCTAACCCTCAACATAGTTTGCATGGGGGAAACGGACAGGCC
Source organism: Hyperolius riggenbachi (assembly GCF_040937935.1). Taxonomy (NCBI): domain Eukaryota; kingdom Metazoa; phylum Chordata; class Amphibia; order Anura; family Hyperoliidae; genus Hyperolius; species Hyperolius riggenbachi. The sequence goes on along the minus strand of NC_090653.1, from coordinate 158,793,640 downwards.
TAGATGGAGCAGCGGCTATACAGCTCCCATGGGAGCCAAAGTGCCATCATTACCGAGCATCCCCCAATGCCTGGCTTGACCCTTCCTACTTTTTGGCATGGTGCAGCATACAGAGCCCAATCCCCATGAAGACACCTGACAGTGGCATCCAATGCCGCCACAGTTTGCTAACTCACGACCTAGTTTGCATGGGGGAAACGGACAAGCCTGGTTGGAGCAGCGGCTATACAGATCCCATGGGAGCCAAAGTGCCGTCATTACCGAGCATCCCCCGATGCCTGGCTTCCCCCTTCCTACTATTTGGCGCAGTGCAGCATACAGAACCCGATCCCCAGGAAGACACCTGGCAGTGGCATCCAATGCAGCCACAAACCACTAACCCTCACAGAAGCCGCTAACCCTCAACATAGTTTGCATGGGGGAAGGGGGGGGGGAGTGACAAGCCTGGTTGGAGCGGCGGCTGCAGTTCCCATGGGATCCGAAGTGTTCTCATTACCGAGCATCCCCTGCTTCCTGTCTTCCCCCTATCTGATATTTGGTGCGGTGCAGCATAAAAAACCTGATCAGCGTTGGATGCTGCTGCTGGGTGTCTTCCTGGGGATTGGGTTCAGTATGCTGCAATATGCCAAATAGTAGGAAGGGGGAAGCCAGGCACCAGGGGATGCTCGGTAATGAGCGCGCTTCAGCTCCCATGAGAGCTGCGTAGCTGCCGCTCCAACCTAAGGAGACACAGGTTATTTCAAAACAGCCACATACTAAAGTTAACACCAGCCACATGCCACAGTTTAAGGGAAAAACTCGGCCTGTGCACCTAAATTTAAAGCACGTTTAAAGAATGGAAGATTAATGAGGATGTGTTCCAACATTTCAACGTCTACTTTGCCATCAGTATATATCCTTAATTTAGAAAATGATATGTAAGCCGAAAAGAGCTGCTCCGCAGATCAGGATGTCAGTTTAGAAAACATTCTGGGCTGCTGTAACACATAATAAGCAAGCAAGTGGTTACATTCTCTGTCTATACTGTAATTCTGCTTAGTGCATTATTTGTAGTCTGAACAATTCACTCCACTCGCCCAATTAAAGATGGATGGAATGGGGCTATTGTAACATGGTGAATAAGGTTACTTTCCTCCAACTCTGCTGAACTGTGCTCCATTATCAGGCACTATTGCATCAGGTAACCTATAGGTGACCAAACATCAGATGTAGTATGGGCAGATCGACCAAGAGACAGATCTCTCTCTGATCAAATCTGATTGGAGAGAGATCGATTGCCTGCTCATATACCACAGGCCGATTCCTAATCCATTTCATGCTCAAATTCGATGCAGAATCGGCCTTGTGACGCTGCATTTGCTACCTTGCCAGCCTGATACTGTCCCCCAATGGTCAATGTACCTCCCCCCCTTTATACATTACCTGTCCACATACACCGCTTGTCCGGATTGGATTATTATAATAATTGAGTCAGATGGTTGATCAGCCACCAAGACTCCTGATGTACGGACACCTTATGTGTGGCAAAGAATTCATGTAGAAACTTTATTGCAGTTTAGTCGTTTTTGAAGTAACTGGATTAACTTCCAACCATTTAAAAATAAATACAATCACTAGGAAAACAACTGAAGAACTGCAGCTTTAGCTGAGGCATGGCAAGTGGATTAACAAGAATCATAACACTTTTCCTACCTTTCAATGTATTCACCCAAACTTGGCAAACACATTGCTTAGTGAGGCATACATTTATTTTCTATGGTCTGGAGTTTGGCGCGAGCTGTAGACAATAGTATTATTATTATTGGTAAATTTATATTAATGATATTATACTATTTAAAATGTAAAGTTTGCGTCAAACTCCCCTCCTAATCCCTCCTCTTACACTAAACTTCCTACTCCCCCTACACCTAACACTAACCCTCCTACTACCGCTGCACCTAAGACTAACCTTCTTGCTGCTACACCTAACACTAACTTCCCTGTTGCTACATCTAACTTCACTGCCACTACACCTAACACTATCCTTCCTTCAACTACACCTAATGTTAACCTTCATTCCACTACACATAATACTATCCTTACTTCCTAGAGCAAGTGTTCTTATTCACATTGTGTGGGTGACTCTTGAGTAGCACTTTCAGGACTTGTGCTTGCCAGCTTTGGGAATGATTGGGGCCCCAGTGCGAGTTTTACATGGAGACCCAAGCACTCTATTGATATGGAGCCCCAAAACCTTTCAAGGACAGCTGCATTGTCAGAGAAGTGTATTTAGATTTAGTTGATTAAGGATTACCACTATGCAATGCACATACAGAGGTGTTCATTGTCTGCATAGCACCAATGAAAAGCTTATAAGATGGATGGAGGATCCCTAGTGGGCCCCTTTGGTCCAGCGGCCCTGGTGCAGTCTCAACTTCTGCATGTCCTAGTCCTACACCATTGACTAAATGCCCATAAACACTTGCAACTTAGGTCATCTGAAAAAAACATCGGGGATAAGTTTGGGGATAAGTTTGTGTAGCCTAAGTTGCAAGTGTATTACCTTATATTATTATTGTATATAATATAAGTATAGTAATGTTATTGCAATTGTGTACCTTTAGTTATGCACCGTAGTCTAATTTATGAAGTACTGAATTCCCAACTAGAGATCAAGAATTTTCCTACAAATAGAAGCACAGGATTGATTTATCATATGATCGGTTTGTTTTTCTCTGGCTGGTCACAATCAGCCCACATAGAAATAGAGAAACATGTTCACATGCTCAATCCTAGCTGTAACGATCTGTGTCAACACGCAGAGAGAATCTGATTATTGGTGATCTGCAGTATCACCAAGAATACAGCTATATACCTGATTATTGATGATCTGCAGAATCACCGATAATACAGATATATTGCTAACCTCTGGACACCTATATAGTGTGAGTGTTTGGTGCAACAGTAATAACTTTGAGTGAGGACCACCCGAGGAGCAGGTGGTCCTTGGCAGTATGAGAAATACCTCCCTTTAAAAGTGCAGAGATCTTGCAGCAGCCTGAGACATCCAAGAGGCGGAGTCCCAGGCTGAATAGCAAGAAGACCCGATGGCAAGTGACCCCTGGAAGATAGGCATCACAGGCAGGTCTGGAGACTAACACAAATGATAATACAGTTCCCTAGTCTTGGGTGCGAGGTCCGTGGTCTCAGCACCCTGGAACTAGTCTGGAGTATAACACAAATGATAATACAGTTCCCTAGTCTTGGGTGCGAGGTCCGTGGTCTCAGCACCCTGGAAATAGTCTGGAGTATAACACAAATGATAATACAGTTCCCTAGTCTTGGGTGCGAGGTCCGTGGTCTCAGCAGCCTGGAACTAGTCTGGAGTATAACACAAATGATAATACAAATTCCCTAGTCTGGGTGTGAGGTCCTTGGTCTCTACACCCTGGAACTAGTCTGAATAACAATACAATGATGAACAAAAGTAATCTGGCTCAGTGTGAATTCCCAGGTCCTCCTGGTTCAAACACACTGTAGGATCTGACTATGGTCCGAATGCTTCCACGTAAGTGTTTGCAATGGCAGACAACCAGCAACTGGCAAGCAAGCTATATATATAGTTGCAGGACTCTGCCGCCCCGCCCGAGCCACTCAGCCAATCAGGAGTCCAGCAGGAATCAGCTGATCGTCCTGATCAGCTGATCCATCTCCTGCTGGCATAAAGGTCCTGACTTCTGGCTCGCGCGCGTAGTTCTCCATCCAGGTGCACTAACAGACCCAGCCACACCAGACGCACGCTGCTGCGTGCAAACCGCCGCGTTGGACGCGGAAACAGCTGCCTTGCTGCCAGTACATGCGGCGGTTTTTTCGCGATCTATGATATTATTAGACGCATGCTGCTGCGTACAAACCGCTGCGCTGGACGCGGAGCCAGCCGCCTTGCTATCAGTACACCCGGCGGCTTTTCCGCATTTTCTCACACTAGCCAATCAGAAAAGTACAATCTGACCACCTTAGATCTGATAAGGTGCGTCTCCATTAGCTGCCCTTGCTGAAGAACAGTAAGCGGAGGTACAGACTATAAACCAACTCAAAACTGAGAGAGCTAACATTCTGCCAACCGACTGGAAGGAAGAAGGAAGAAATACTATTTCCTCTCATAATTCATTATTTCACTTTCTAGATTTATAGCATGTGGTGTCAGTTTAGACCAAATCACTTAAAATTAATTTACTTACTTTGATCCATAGAAAGAAAAAGATAAGCAAAAATGTTAAATATAAATCATAACCATTCATGGTGTAAAAATGTATTAACAGGGCTATAATTACATTAAAACGGAGAGACATTAAAGCTGAGAGAAATGGCACATTGCTGTGAGTCCTCTTCTGTCAACTTGCTGGGGTTGTGATGAGGTCTTTTTAGGAGAGAAAAACTGCTTCATATCCAGTTTTATTTGCTCTCTCTATAATGCACAGCTGTACAGCAATCTTTGTAATTTATACACGGTGTTGACACATCAATATAAGTACAGCAATAGAGCCCAAATATAAAAAAAAGTATTTTCTCATGATTTAAGATGTTTTTCGTCTTACAAGAAAAAATGTTTTTAGCATTTGGAAAGTGAAACTTACTGAGTAGCTGGTATGAAACATAATATCAAAGTATACATAACACAACTTATTGTAGTACATTTTTTTGAGAAAACTCAGGACAATACTTATTGGATTAGGGTGTAGGAGGAAGAACCCCATTCCCACAAACTTACAATGGGGAATAGCTGGAGCCTGGTTGTAGATGATTGCTATTTCATGATTGTTCTTCCTCTAAATAAGCTGGGATGGAGTGGTTTGAAGTAAAAAATGAGAAGTGACTGAACAACAAACAAAGGATTATCCCATTAATTCTGCCATAGAGGTCTGTACTCTGCAAGGCCAAGCAAATCAAATGTTTCAGGCTGTTAAGCGATGTTGCAAAAAAATGTTTACTCTTCTCTGCCTTAACCGTGTCCTATATACCAGAATAAATACAATAATATAGTGTTTGCAGTTGAAACACCGCTCTTTTTTACTTTAATCAGATTGTCAAATTATGGATCTCTGTGTAAACATCACACTCCTGCAAAAATGTGGGCTACTTGCCTCATCACCTCATAGAAGTGGAGGAGTCTGGGGATGCAGTACAAATGTACACCTGGGTGATCCAAACTCATGTGTATGTGCATCAATTGAACCTGGTGGGAAGAGTGTGATGGATCATGTACCTCAGATATAGATTGGACTGCAGAAGCATGCATTCATGCATTATTATTATGGTTATTGTGTATATAGCGCCATCATCTTACAAAGTGCTTTTTGTGTATTACCTGTCTTTAACTACCGTATTCCTCGGATGAGATCACAGTCTAATCCACACCATATTCAGTCATATTCTTATTTATTTGTTGTAGCCTATGGACAATTTTGGGAGGGAACCAACTAACCTAACTGCATGTTTTTGAGATGTTGGAGGAAACCAGACTGACCACGAGGAGAACATACAAACTTTATGTAGATGGTGTGCTAGCACAGATTTGAACCAGGGACCCAGTGCTGCAAGGCAAGCATGTTTTCTACTATGCCACCGTGCTGCCCTACCAATAAACCACTGTACTCACAAACAAAATGGATAGTCAATTTTTACACTTTGCTCTTTCATTTTTCCTCTTTCTAGGGGCCAAGTAATCATGTATCCATAAAAACGTAAACTTCACCAACATAAATAATACATATAGAAATGTAGGCTTAGTTTTAAAATAAGCTTTGTCACATTTATAATCAGTTTAAACTTTTTATCCCCTAATGGACAGCTTGAATTATTAGTAAAGGGGGTGATAAATATATTAATCATACATGTTGATTTTGTGGAAATGGTGAAAAAACAGCATGCAGTGGATAGTACCAAACAACAGAAATTAGCTTGGATTAGTCCAGGCATTTTGTACTACCAGCAGCCTGAAATCTGGCTACTTGATGCAAGCTAAACAACATTCTTAAATATGACAAAGTTTGTAGCCAAAAATAACTTGAAAGCAAACCTGAACTGAAAAGTTAAAGTCTACGTAAATATACACGGTTCAAACTCCCCCCCAAATCCCCCCCATGTAGTCTACTAATGAATCTCTTTCTCCTCTCCTGCATCCTGCTTGTCAACTGTGATCAATGGGATTCTCTGTCCTCCATTTTGAAAATGGCCATTACCCCCTTAGGGCCTATTTCCACTACACACAGATTGGCTGCAGATTGGATGCAGAAAAACTGGCTCCAATGAATGCCTATGGGAAAATCTGCATCAGAAATATCGCGTTTAGTGGAAACAGGCCCAAAGGCATTAATTGGAGTCAGTTTTTCTGCATCCAATCTGCGTGTAGTGGAAACAGGCCCAAACAGCTTCCTGGTCAGCACCAGTCTTACTAACCTTGCTCATCAGTTTTCCTTTCAGTTATAACTGACAGCAACTGTATTATAACTGACAGCAACTGATATATTTCAGATCTTGTCAGAACTGGAAGGAATTGTAAGAAGAAATATGATGTGTACATCAGGTACATGATGTGTTTATTTTAAATAATTTTACTTGGTTTAGGTTCAATTTAATGTAAAACTCAGTTATAATTGGCAGCAGGGAAAGTAACTCACACTCTCGCCCATAAATAGGTATTATTTTGAAACTCCTTCCCCATCAGCAAGACCGCCATGGCCAGTCGAAAAGAGTTTCTGAAGCTGTGGCCACTCACCACATTGCTGTGGCCCACCCCTACAGCCACCTATTAGGCAGTGGCTGCCGATCAGTGGTGGCCGTAGCTACAGAAACAATTTGGACAAAAAACGCCATGGCGGTTTTGAAAATGGGGATGGAGTTTTAAAATAATACTGAATTATAAACGAGAGGGTGAGTTACTTTGCCTGGCACTCACTGCTTCTAGAATAACTTTCTACAAAGTAGAAACTTACTTAAGTAAGGGTACATTAAGTAGACTGCTCCAGTGACAGTGACCATTAGTCAGGAGGAGAGGGGAAATAGTACCAACCAGGGTCAAGATGAAAAGAAAAACCTGACAGTGGTTGCAACGCTTCCTCACTCTAGCTAAACGTAGACTCATTGTTTTTGGTGGAGTTTTGTTTTAACCTCTCTTTTATTTGTATTAAGAAATTGAACTGATTTTAAAGCTATTAACTCATGGCACTATAAATGTCATATAATATTTTTGCAGCACATATGATTAGATTGACGTAATCGACTGGTAATATTTTGGAGAGGCCCTTTGTTGCCTTAGAGAAATTCTCAGTTTTATCAGGATTAAAGTTTAATAGGAGCAAAGCAGAAATTATGATGATAAGAGGACCATGAAAGCAGACATAATTAATGAACAGGGAATCACCATGAATTCCAACTCAAACATATAAAATGCATATCCCTAATGGTACTGCTCATGGGGTACCTCTACCCTGGTTATTAAAAGAAATTTTGAGTTGGAAGGAGTGTTAAAGAGGAACTGTTGCGAAAATTTTAAAATTTAAAACACATACAAATAAGAAGTACATTTCTCCCAGAGTAAAATGAGCCATAAATTACTTCTCTCCTATGTTGCTGTCACTCACAGTAGGTGGTAGAAATCTGACATTACCGACAGGTTTTGGGCTAGTCCATATCTACATAGGGGATTCTAAGCATGGCCTTTATTCTTTATAAAGACATTCCCTGAAAAAGATTTATACAAAGATGCTGGCCAGCCTCCCTGCTCGCTGTACACTAATTTGTCAGTTGGACGGAGCAACTGCCATTCACTAAGTGCTTTTAAAAATAAAGAAAACCCTGAGAACCCCCCTAGGAGAAGATGGGCTAGTCCAAAATCTGTCAGTAATGACAGATGTCTACTTCTTATTGTAAGTGACAGGAACATAGGAGAAAAGTAATTTATGGCTCATTTTACTCTGGGAGAAATGTACTTCTTATTTGTATGTGTTTTAAATTTTAAGATTTTCACGACAGTTCCGCTTTAAATATCAAATATAAAACAATGTGTGTGATTTGAACCATTTGAAGTGGGGGTGCCTTGATTTACTCCTCACCAGAAATTGATGTTTGTAGTTTTACTAACGTTGTGTAACGTTCGCGGAATCGGTTTCGCGGTCAGCGCACGAGATGCGCACTGACACAATGAAAACCTTCCACAAGCGTATAATTAAGTGAACCCAGGCTAGGTGCAATGCACCAGCAGAGGGTAATTCCCACCGGCAGATGGCGCTGTGGAGTGCAGAGGAGCACAGCCTCTGCACAGCCACAAATGCCATATGAGAATTGTACAGAACTAAGACAATGTGGGGCTGAACAGCCCTTAAAGAGAAGGAGCACAGATACAGGATGAATGTGTGTTCACCAATGTAGTCGCGACCCTGCGACGGTGAACACACATCAGCAGAAACAAAAGCAAGAACGGGATCGTGAGGAAGGCGATCGCCAGAAGTGACACAAGACAGATCAGAACAGAACACGAGAGGAGCAAAGGCACAGCAAACAACAATGACAAAACAACGAAAACAACAAACGCTAACTAAACGCGAACACCGCCCTCATTCGCAACAGCGAACGCGTTTACAGCGCGATCTCCGCATGTTAAGCGCAACAGAGACAAGCACGCCTAACTAATCACTGACAGACAAACACGAAACAGAGGACGTGAGCGCTTGCTTAACGGTTACCTCACCGAGCCTACAGCAAGCGTTCGTATCAGACAAGACAGACAAACGGAAAACAGGAATAAGAAAGGAGAGATCCACTGCTCTTTCCGTCAGAGCGAGTGCGATCTGGGTTCAGGAACAAGAAAGGGAAGATCCACTGCTCTTTCCGCCAGAGCGAGTGTGATCCAGGTACAGAAACAAGATTGCAGATCAGAATGATCCACAGCCGCCACCGCTAGGGGCTAGTGCGATCCAAGCAAGACAGGCAGATGAGATAGCTGGTAGCAACCACTGCTCCAGCTATACTCCAAGAAAGCAGATCAGAAGGATCCACAGCCACTACCGCTAGAGGCTAGTGCGATCCAAGCAAGACAGACAGATGAGATAGCTGGTAGCAACCGCTGCTCCAGCTATACTCCAAGAAAGCAGATCAGAAGGATCCACAGCAGCTACCACTAGGGGCTAGTGCGATCCAAGCAAGATGAACAGAAGGGGCTACCAGTAGCAACCGCTACTCTGGTTAGCACCCCCAGACAGACAGAAAGATTTCCTGACACCCACCGTTGGTGACAGGACAATCGCAGCAGAGAGGCAATACAGACAAAACAGATAACAATCTAACTGCACTAGGGAAGCTGCCTAGTGTAGTCCCAATAATTACTCTTTGATAACTTTAACAGGCAATAGCACGGCTGACACTCTAGGAGTGTTTCAACAAACCATGAAGGAATGACCAGCAAAGGACTCTGGGAAAACATAGCTTTTTATACTGCCAGCCTACAAAGGAGGCAGCTAGGTGATTTGCATAATCAATGTATGCAAATTCCTCAGCAGCAGAGCAGATCAGTCTCTTCCAGAGACCTGCAGCCCACAGACTAGAGGAATGGTCAAACAGCTGTCTGCCTGTGCAGCCCAGCTGAGCGGATCATTACACGTTGCCAAAGTGTTGTACTGTATTAAGCAGTACCCAGTGAGTGGTGGCAGTGCTGGATCAGAACTGTACAAAGCATGCACACTCATATATTTTCTGACTGGCTGTACAGCAACTTGAAACTAGAAACAATGGAAATTAATAGTATCTAGTTTCAAGTTGCTGTATACACCCAGCCAGAATATATAATACAATGTATTAGTGTGTGCATGTAAGAAGCAGCTTTGTACAGTTTTGATTTAGTTCTGAATTGTGCCTGAAGAAGAAACTCAAAGGGAATCTGATGTGAAAATAAACTTATGATAAAATGATGTTTATGTATTACTGCTAAGAAATAAAACATTATTAGCACAGATATGAGTCTCATATTGTTTCCAGTACAGGAAGAGTTAAAGTGGATCCGAGATAAAATTTTACTCATTGCATAATTGTGTTCCTTTCATATAGTTTATAGGGCATTCCTCAAGCCAAATACTTGTTTTGTTTTATTACTCTAACAAGCCTTGCCCACAGCTCATTTTGTGCCTTGGCACTGTAGCAAGGGCTTATGGGAGCTCAGTCTAGGCAGGAGGAGGAGGAGGTTACCAGTTATTGATTTCAGAGGCAGAGGGGAGGAGGGAGGAGAAGAGGGGACTGAATTTACACACAGGCAAGCTGATAGCATCTCCAGCCCTCAGCCTGTGACAATGTGACAAACAGAACTTGGCTGCCCTCATTGTATCACAGGAATAAATAATCATAAACTTTTGAAGCTGTTTGCAGCTAGATATGCTGTGTAAACTATCTAAACTTTAGATAAGATATATAAACAAGTTACTTGTTATAGTTAGTTTTTCATCTCGGATCTGCTTTAAGAAACTTCAGTTGTTATCTATGCAGAGCTGTTATCTCTGTGAGCTCTGCGACTTTATAAAGTCGTGGACAGCAATGTCTTTTGAAGCACTTGTTTCAACTATCGCTCATTGTTTCTTCTTTGTTTATGGTTTTTCTGCAGAGTAAAGTTCAAAGGGTCAGTAGCCTGCTCTGTGAAATCATTTAAAATACTGAGTGTATTGTGGAAACTGCAATTATTGGAGAATGATGCAATGTTATAAAAAAAAAGTTATACACCTGAAAATAAAAATATGACACTATTTTCTTTGCTACTAATGTTCTATTAATTATCCGTACTACACAACCAATTCATTATATCATGAGTTGTTTTTTGTTTGTTTTTTCGCTTCAGTGTCACTTTAACGTTTCAAAGGTTTGCAAGGAAATTTTGTACATTTAGTCATTAAAGCAATCAACTAAACAATTGTTGTTGTAATGTCTTCTGATTTACTCCATGACTAACACCAGGCCACATGCAACAGGCTTTCATAGGGTGTTCTAACTTTTTCACATGACTGTATATAGCATTACATACGATTGATATTTCCCTAATAAAAAATCAGGAAATATCAATTTCACTATATAATACCAATCATTATTGAACAGATTTCAACAGAAATGTGATTGAACATGTATTACACTGCCACCACTCACTTGGTACTGCTTGATACAGTACAACACTTAGATCTGTTAATATTGAACACGGCTATTTATTATATAACAAGATTATACTGTGCAGATAAAGGTCACACTACAAAGAAAAATATGAAACTTAGCATAACAAATTATATGTGAGGCTTCTATTTAGATATTTGGCAATCTATATTGTTTATTTGATCTATTAGTTGCTTCTGCGGGATACTGAGGACAAGTCTTGCTGTTTAGAGGTTTAGCTACACTACCACTCCAGTAAGTTAAGATTCACAACAGGGATTCCCTAGCACTGATTGGCCAGAGTTGTGGACAAATTATTACTCCACATGGGTTTAATCAATGCTCTTTGGCCAGTAGCCCTGGGAATCCTGATTACATCTCCACTATAAATACCAGGATGCAGAAAACATTTGATATCTATTTGCATGCCTTGACAGAGGTTTGTCAGGTTCAAATGTAAAAAGACTGTTTGGCTGTAAATATTTTCACATAATAGGCTGCATCATGCTTTGTCAAGTGTAGCAGTTAGAGAACTATTGACAGCATAAATTACAAGCATGTAATAAACTGCACAGACCAGTAATAGCAATAATAAGTCATAACTAACCAACATAGATATTTTTGAATAGTAAATGGTTCCTGAAAACTCTATTGAATCAACCTTTGGGTTAGCAATAACTCTTTCATTAACTTCCAAAAGCTGAAATTTATGGATGTAATATTATTTGGACAGTTTTACATTTAGAAAAAAAGCAAATTATGTCTTTGGGCCACAATGTCCTTTGCCCATTGTTAAACTTAGTCATATAATGGAAAAAAAGTGAGGCCATTTTACAGTCCTAGGTACAAACTATGATGCATAACCTTGACTCTAAAGATCACATGTTCCAAGATCATAATGCCCTCATACATTATACTAAACCTATTGCGAAGTGATGTCACATTTATGAATATCCATGAACTTCCCAATGACCAGACCTGAACAATGTTCAGTCCTTACAGGATTTTTCTAGAGCACAAACTGCAATGTAGATTTCCAACAACTTCATCCTCCTTCCAAGATTTTTTCCTGAGTATGATAAACATAGAATATGAGAGTATGAGAGTAAGCCAAGGAGGACTGGAAATATTATGAAGCTTAAAAGACACTCTACTTCCTATTTCGTCCTTGATAATCCTTAAAGAGAATCTGTATTGTTAAAATCGCACAAAAGTAAACATACCAGTGCGTTAGGGGACATCTCCTATTACCCTCTGACACAATTTCGCCGCTCCTCGCCGCATTAAAAGTGGTTAAAAACAGTTTTAAAAAGTTTGTTTATAAACAAACAAAATGGCCACCAAAACAGTAAGTAGGTTGATGTACAGTATGTCCACACATAGAAAATACATCCATACACAAGCAGGCTGTATACAGCCTTCCTTTTGAATCTCAAGAGATCATTTGTGTGTTTCTTTCCCCCTGTTCTCATGCACTGAAGTTTCAGGCTGCTTGTTTCTTCCTGCAAACAGCTTTGCTCTTGTCTGTAATTCTTCAGTATGTGAAAGCCCAGCCAGCTCAGAGGACGATTTATCCAGCTTGTAAAAGATAAGAGAGACGAGAGAAGCTGCTCTAATCCTAAATAACACACAGGCAGTGTGCATAGAGGGGCCTGGAAGGCGGAGTTCATAGCAGAACCACAACACTGAAGAACTTGGCAGCCTTCCAGACACAGGCTGACAAGTCTGACAGGGGAAAGATACATTGATTTATTACAGAGACAGTGATAGTATAAAGTGCTGCAGTAAGCCAGAACACATTAGAATAGCTTTTTGAACTTGTAGGATGATAAAAAACAGGATGCAATTTTTGTTACGGAGTCTCTTTAAAGTGCAACTGTAGTCAAAATGTCCTCTCTGCTCTAAAAGATTACCAATAACCACGTCATGACATCCTTTCATAGACAATTTTTTCATCAAAAGTTACAGTGTGTTGCAAAAAAAAGTAATGGTCCGCACCACCTTTATGGAAAAAGCTTCATCTGTTTATTAAGGTAAAGACATAAAAAATGTATGCTTCATTAAAGAGAACCTGTACTTATAATTATTTAAAACTAGCCGGACGCCCGGCGTTGCCCGGGTATGTATTTGGCTGGTGTTGGCCCTGCCCACTTTTCCTAATCCTAACACACAATTACTTAATTACTCAATGACCAAGTTTCTGAGCTTTGTGGTCTTTGGCATCAATAATTTGCATTGAAATAAAAAAAAATCTGATTGGCTGTGGCTCCACCACTTTTCTGAATTTGAACCCCAATCACCCAATGGCCAAGTGTACCAGGTACAGGTGATTAACAGTGCAAGATGCTTGTGCCATTAACAGTGCAAGAATGGCAGCAATTAAATATTCCCCCTAAAAATCAATAGGTGGATTTTAATTGGCTTTTGTAAGCTCCACCCACCTTTCTGAATATTAATCCCAGTCACCCAGTGACCAATTGTGCAACGTTTGAGAACCCTACCACTAACAGTGTAAGAATGGCTGCAGTTTACATTTTCTCAGTGAAATGTGTATTTGTCTCCGCCCACTGATGACCCGGTATTGCCTGATTATGTATTTGGCTGGTGTTGGCTGCGCCCACTTTTCCTAACCCTAAAACACAATTACTCAATGACTAAGTTTGTGAGCTTTGCGGTTTTTGGCATCAATAACCTGCGTTAAAATGAAACAAATAAGATTGGCTGTTTGTGGCTCCACCTCCTTTTATCAATTCAAACCCAAGTCACCCAATGATCAACTGTAATAGGTTTGAGGCTTGTGCCATTAACAGTGCAAGAATGGCAGCAATGAAATATTCCCCTGAAAAATCAATAGGTCATTTTTGATTGGCTTTTGTAGGCTCCACCCACATTTCTGAATATTAATCCCAGTCACCCAGTAATTAACTGTGCAAAGTTTAAGAAACCTACCATTAACAGTGTAAGAATGGCTTCAGTTTACATTTTCCTAGTAAAATTTGTATTTGTCTCTGCCCACTTATGACCCCTTGTTGCCCGCTTATGTATTTGGCTGGTTTTGGCTGTGCCCACTTTTCTAACCCTGACACACAATTGATCAATTACTCAATTACCAAGTTTGTGAGCTTTGTGGTGTTTGACATCAATAATTTGCATTGGAATGAAACAAATCTGATTAGCTGTTTGTGGCTCCATCCCCTTTCTGAAATTGAACCCCATTTACCCAATGATCAACTGTACCAGGTTTGAGGCTTGTGCCATTAACAGTGCAAGAATAGCAGCAATTACATATTCCCTTTGAAAATCAATAGGTGAATTTTGATTGGCTTTTATAGGCTCCACCCACTTTTCTGACTATTAATCCCAATCACTCAACGACCAACTGGGCAAAGTTTGAGAACTCTACCATTAACAGTGTAAGAATGGCTGCAGTTTAAATTTTCCAGTGACATTTGTATTTATCTCCACCCCCTTTTTGGTTATGGGAATAAAAGTTATCCTATACTTTATTCCAGGTAATGTACTATCTGTGTGCCAAATTTCATTCAAATCCGTTCAGCCATTTTTTCGTGATCGAGTAACAAACATCCAAACATCCGCACTTTCCCATTTATTATATTAGTAGGATAAACACATGAGGTAACTTCAAATGAACATTACATAGTTACCTTGCCATCAGTTCCTCTCAGAAGCTCACCATTTTCTTCTTACAGTAATCCCTTCCAGTTCTGACAACATTTTATCTAAATGAGACCGGCGCTGGGGGAGATTCACAAAACCTAACTAAGCTGGACGTTCCTAAGAGGGGATCCCAAAACCCTCAGATAAGTCAAGAAAATATTTATAATAGAAGGAACATGCGCTAAAACAATTAATCTCTTTTATTCAAGATTCTAAAAATACATAATGTAACCATAAATTTAACATTCAACCTATCCACACACACCACTCTCTTCCACTCTCACCCTGAATCAGTTCTCAACAAACCCCGGTAATGAGAAGAGAGATAAAATATCATGCAGAGCTGTGTGAGAAGGTGATTAATTAATCCTTGATGGACTTCAAAAAAAGTTTTCCTTCTCAATCATGGGTAATACAAGCACTTTTTAAAACAGCTGTCCAGGAAATAGAGCAATATTTCCAGCCCTCACAGGAACTTGTCACTGAGCTGGAATGTCTAAAAAAATCATAGTTCTGTGTATACACAATCCGGATATGCTTAATTTCTCCTTACGGTTACTAGTATCCCAGGCACTCAATCAGTCAAATGCTATTTGAGATAACTGCACAATGCGGGCTGGCTTTGCAACAAGATACCTTTATGCAGCACGCTCTTCTCCCGGTCTTACAGGCTGTACACACCGCCGGGCACTTCAGAGCTTCTTCCCCGTTCAGCTGATGGCGTTGGTTAGTCGCGTGCTGCATAAAGGTATCTTGTTGCAAAGCCAGCCCGCATTGTGCAGTTATCTCAAATAGCATTTGACTGATTGAGTGCCTGGGATACTAGTAACCGTAAGGAGAAATTAAGCATATCCGGATTGTGTATACACAGAACTATGATTTTTTTAGACATTCCAGCTCAGTGACAAGTTCCTGTGAGGGCTGGAAATATTGCTCTATTTCCTGGACAGCTGTTTTAAAAAGTGCTTGTATTACCCATGATTGAGAAGGAAAACTTTTTTTGAAGTCCATCAAGGATTAATTAATCAACTTATCACACAGCTCTGCATGATATTTTATCTCTCTTCTCATTACCGGGGTTTGTTGAGAACTGATTCAGGGTGAGAGTGGAAGAGAGTGGTGTGTGTGGATAGGTTGAATGTTAAATTTATGGTTACATTATGTATTTTTAGAATCTTGAATAAAAGAGATTAATTGTTTTAGCGCATGTTCCTTCTATTATAAATATTTTCTGACAACATTTTGTCAGAACTGAAATATGTCAGTTGCTGTCAGTTATATATCAGTTACTGTCAGTTACAGCTGAGAGGAGAACTGATGTGTTCATGTTTCCCTATGGCTCAAGTGGGCGATGTTACAGTTTAACAGTGTGCTGACCAGGAAGCTGTTATGGGGTAATAGCCATTTTCAAAATGGAGGACGGAGAATTCCATTGATCACAGTGGACAAGCAGGACGCAACAGAGGAAAAATAGATTGAGGAGTAGACTACACAGGAGGTTAGGATGACTTATGTATGTTTATTTTGACTTTTAATTTTCACTTCAGGTTTTCTTTAAGGTAAAGCATGAAGCCTTAGGCAGCATGAAGATGGGCAGGAGCCCGAAACAGTGGACTGTTCTACCACAAAGTTCTTTTTAAATGTTTTATGTCTTTACCTTAATAAACAGATGAAGCTTTTTCCATGAAGGTAGTGCGGACCATTACTTTTTTTTGCTACAGTTCTTTAGTCCTATGGTGTCTGGGACTGTTTGATCTGCACACCTTACCATCTGATACTGATGGAGAGACCAGTGAGTGCGACTTCATACAAAGAATTATTGCTGAGATACAGTGTGTTTTCACTTAAGTTTCATTCTGAAGGGAGCACTAAGAGAGTTAACAGACTGTGGCCAGTATTAAATATACAGTACCTTTTTCCCTTAGCTTTCTCCTAGGTGTTAATTTCACGTCTTATCAATAAAATGCCTTAGTTTTAACCACTTCCCGACCGCCTAACGCACAGAGGCGGCCAGGAAGTGGACCCCGCAAGGACCAGCTCATGCCCAAAGGCGGCGGTCCTTGAAGGGGCATGGGCGGAGCGATCGCGTCATCCGTGACGCGATCCTCCGCCGGCGCCTGTCACCGCTCACCCGCCGCAACATCCCGCCGGCCATACGGAAGCGCCGGCGGGATGTTAACCCCGCGATCGCCGCATACAAAGTGTATAATACACTTTGTAATGTTTACAAAGTGTATTATACAGGCTGCCTCCTGCCCTGGTGGTCCCAGTGTCCGAGGGACCACCAGGGCAGGCTGCAGCCACCCTAGTCTGCACCAAGCACACTGATTTCTCCTCCCCCTGCCCCAGATCGCCCACAGCACCCCTCAGACCCCCCCCCTGCCCACCCCCCAGACCCCTGTTTGCACCCAATCCCCCCCCTAATCACCCATCAATCACTCCCTGTCACTATCTGTCAACGCTAATTTTTTTGTATCTCCCCCCCTGCCCACTGCCCCCTCCTGATCACCCCCCCACCCCTCAGATTCTCCCCAGACCCCCCCCCCCAGACCCCCACCCCCTGTGTACTGTATGCATCAATCCCCCCTGATCACCTGTCAATCACCTGTCAATCACCTGTCAATCACCTGTCAATCACCCATCAATCACCCCCTGTCACTGCCACCCATCAATCAGCCTCTAACCTGCCCCTTGCGGGCAATCTGATCACCCACCCACACCGATAGATCGCCCGCAGATCCGACATCAGATCACCACCCAAGCGCAGTGTTAACATCTATTCTCTCCTCTAAACACCCACTAATTACCCATCAATCACCCATCAATCACCCCCTATCACCACCTGTCACTGTTACCCATCAGATCAGACCCTAATCTGCCCCTTGCGGGCACCCAATCACCCGGCTACACGCTCAGATTGCCCTCAGACCCCCCCTTATCAATTCGCCAGGGCATTATTTACATCTGTCCTTCCCTGTAATAACCCACTGATCACCTGTCAATCACCTGTCAATCACCCATCAATCACCCCCTGTCACTGCCACCCATCAATCACCCCCTGTCACTGTCACCCATCAATCAGCCCCTAACCTGCCCCTTGCGGGCAATCTGATCACCCACCCACACCAATAGATCGCCCGCAGATCCGACATCAGATCACCACCCAAGCGCAGTGTTTACATCTATTGTCTCCTCTAAACACCCACTAATTACCCATCAATCACCCCCTATCACCACCTGTCACTGTTACCCATCAGATCAGACCCTAATCTGCCCCTTGCCGGCACCCAATCACCCGCCTACACGCTCAGATTGCCCTCAGACCCCCCCTTATCAATTCGTCAGTGCATTATTTACATCTGTCCTTCCCTGTAATAAACCACTGATCACCCATCAATCACCCCCTGTTACTGCCACCCATCAATCACCCCCTGTCACTGCCACTCATCAATCAGCCCCTAACCTGCCCCTTGCGGGCAATCTGATCACCCACCCACACCAATAGTTCGCCCGCAGATCCGACGTCAGATCACCTCCCAAGTGCAGTGTTTATATCTGTTCTCTACCCTAAACACCCACTAATTACCCATCAATCACCCCCTGTCACTGCTACCTATCAGATTAGACCCCTATCCTGCCCCTAGGGCACTCAATCACCCGCCCACACCCTCAGAATGCCCTCATGCCCAAGCCCTGATCACCTCGCCAGTGCATTGCTTGCATCTATTCCCCCCTCTAATCACACCTTGAGACACCCAACAATCACCTCCTGTCACCCCCTAGCACACCTACCCATCAGATCAGGCCCTAATTTGCCCCGTGTGGGCTCCTGATCACTTGGCCAAACCCTCAGATCCCCCTCAGACCCCCTTCCGATCACCTCCCCAGTGCATTGATTGCATCTATTTTCCCCTCTAACCACCCCCTGAGACACCCATCAATCACCTCCTGTCACCCCCTAGCACTCCTATCCATCAGATCAGGCCCAATACAACCTGTCATCTAAAAGGCCACCCTGCTTATGTCCGGTTCCACAAAATTCGCCCCCTCATAGACCACCTGTTTTTTAAAATTTTCAGATGCTTATACCCCTGAACAGTCATTTTGAGACATTTGGTTTCCAGACTACTCACGGTTTTGGGCCCGTAAAATGCCAGGGCGGTATAGGAACCCCACAAACTGACCCCATTTTAGAAAAAAAGACACCCCAAAGTATTCTGTTAGGTGTATGACGAGTTCATAGAAGATTTTATTTTTTGTCAAAAGTTAGCGGAAATTGATTTTTGTTTTTTTTTCACAAAGTGTCATTTTTCACTAACTTGTGACAAAAAATAAAATCTTCTATGAACTCGCCATACACCTAACGGAATACCTTGGGGTGTCTTCTTTCTAAAATGGGGTCACTTGTGGGGTTCCTATACTGCCCTGGCATTTTAGGGGCCCTAAACCGTGAGGAGTAGTCTAGAAAACAAATGCCTCAAAATGACCTGTGATTAGGACGTTGGGCCCCTTAGCGCACCTAGGCTGCAAAAAAGTGTCACACATGTGGTATCGCCGTACTCAGGAGAAGTAGTATAATGTGTTTTGGGGTGTATTTTTACACATACCCATGCTGGGTGGGAGAAATCTCTCTGTAAATGGACAATTGTGTGTAAAAAAATCAAACAATTGTCATTTACAGAGATATTTCTCCCACCCAGCATGGGTATGTGTAAAAATACACCCCAAAACACATTATACTACTTCTCCGGGGGGGTACCACATATGTGGCACTTTTTTGCACCCTAAGTACGCTAAGGGGCCCAAAGTCCAATGAGTACCTTTAGGATTTCACAGGTCATTTTGCGACATTGTTGGTTTCAAGACTACTCCTCACGGTTTAGGGCCCCTAAAATGCCAGGGCAGTATAGGAACCCCACAAATGACCCCATTCTAGAAAGAAGACACCCAAAGGTATTCCGTTAGGAGTATGGTGAGTTCATAGAAGATTTTATTTTTTGTCACAAGTTAGCGGAAAATGACACTTTGTGAAAAAAAAACAATTAAAATCAATTTCCGCTAACTTGTGACAAAAAAATAAAAACTTCTATGAACTCACCATACTCCTAACGGAATACCTTGGGGTGTCTTCTTTCTAGAATGGGGTCATTTGTGGGGTTCCTATACTGCCCTGGCATTTTAGGGGCCCTAAACCGTGAGGAGTAGTCTTGAAACAAAAATGACCTGTGAAATCCTAAAGGTACTCATTGGACTTTGGGCCCCTTAGCGCAGTTAGGGTGCAAAAAAGTGCCACACATGTGGTATTGCCGTATTAGAGAGAAGTAGTATAATGTGTTTTGGGGTGTATTTTTACACATACCCATGCTGGGTGGGAGAAATACCTCTGTAAATGACAATCTTCTGATTTTTTTTACACACAATTGTCCATTTACAGAGTTATTTCTCCCACCCAGCATGGGTATGTGTAAAAATACACCCCAAAACACATTGTACTACTTCTCCCGAGTACGGCGATACCACATGTGTGGCACTTTTTTGCACCCTAACTGCGCTAAGGGGCCCAAAGTCCAATGAGTACCTTTAGGATTTCACAGGTCATTTTGAGAAATTTTGTTTCAAGACTACTCCTCACGGTTTAGGGCCCCTAAAACGCCAGGACAGTATAGGAACCCCACAAATGACTCCATTTTAGAAAGAAGACACCCCAAGGTATTCTGTTAGTAGTACGGTGAGTTCATAGAAGATTTTATTTTTTGTCACAAGTTAGCGGAAATTGATTTTTATTGGTTTTTTTCACAAAGTGTCATTTTCCGCTAACTTGTGACAAAAAATAAAATCTTCTATGAACGCACCGTACTACTAACGGAATACCTTGGGGTGTCTTCTTTCTAAAATGGGGTCATTTGTGGGGTTCCTATACTGTCCTGGCATTTTAGGGGCCCTAAACCGTGAGGAGTAGTCTTGAAACGAAATTTCTCAAAATGACCTGAATTGATTCATGTTTGTGGCAGTAATATGACAAAATGTGGAAAACTTCAAGGGGGCTGAATACTTTTGCAAGCCACTGTATGAGCCCAGTATATGTAGTCAGTGGTATAGTACTCCCCAGTATATGTAGCCAGAGGTATAGGTGCCCAGTATATGTAGCCAGGTGTATAGGTGCCCAGTATATGTAGTCAGGGGTATAGTAGTCCCCAGTATATGTAGCCAGAGGTATAGGTGCCCACTATATGTAGCCAGGGGTATATGTGCCCGGTATATGTAGGCAGAGGTATATGTCCCCAGAATAGGTAGTCAGGTGTCCCCCAGCAGGAGGGGAGCAGCGCAGTGGAAGGAGAGTAGTGGGCAGCAGTGGAGAAGGGGGGACGTCACCCCCCCCCCTTCCTTCACCTTGGGGCTCTCCATCCCTTGCTCTCCCCTCCAGAACTAAAATTTGTGGGTGGCTGGCAGCGGGCGGGACTTACCTCTTCCTCCTTCCGCAAGAGGGAGCATTCCACTGCCGCCAGTCTGGTCTGGTCTAGACCAGAGCAGCGGCACGCAGATCTTACACGGAGCTTGGAACGAGGAAGAGGTAAGTCCCGCCCGCTGCCAGCCGCCCGCACATTTTAGTTCTGGAGGGCAGAGCAAGGGATGGAGAGCCCCAAGGTGAGGGAAGGTGGGTGAGACGCCCCCCCTTCTCCACCGCTGCCCACTACTCTCCACTGCGCTGCTCCCCTCCACACATGCCAGGGTGGGCGGCATCCACCCTCTGAAAAAAGCAGGTGGACGTCGTCCACCCGCGTTCATGCCCCACTCGACTCCTGAATACATAGTGTAAATAAAAATACATTTTAATAACAAATTAAAAGTAGCGCACTGACAATTTTTCAGATTTAAAATTGGGTATACAAAAATGCTGCACTTAATTTTCCAATTGCCTCTCTCATGTGGCTGTCAGCATGTTTTGGGCACCCCCTCAAAACTCTGCCCACTGCATTGAGTCTCACTTGCACACTATTTTGGCGGTTGGACTAAGCAACTGACATTCAACATGTGCGTTTGAGAAAAACGAAGACCCTAAGGGCCTGTTTCCACATGCGGATTCTGAATGCAGAAAAACTGACTCCAGTGAATTCCTATGTAGTGGAAGTGGAAATAGGCCCTTAGAATTAACATTTTTCACAATAGTGGTCCTTTAAAGGGGAACTTCAGCCTAAACAAACATACTGTCATCAAGTTACATTACTTATGTTAATTAGAATAGATAGGTAATATAATCTCTTACCCACCCTGTTTTAAAAGAACAGGCAAATGTTTGTGATTCATGGGGGCTGCCATCTTTGTCATGGGGGCAGCCATCTTTTTGGTTGAAAGGAGGTGACAGGGAGCAGGAGACACAGTTCCAACTGTCCTGTGTCCTGATAACCCCTCCCAGCTGCATGCGCTAGGCTTCAAATGTCAAATTCAAAATGTAAAAAAAAAAAAATTGCACCAAAACAGCAGAACAAGAACAACAACATCAGAAATCCCATCATGCTTTGCACAGCATCAGGGGAAAAAAGCCTGGGCAGTTTCCTTCTGTGCAGCTAAAAATGAGGCTTGTGTAAGAGAAACAAAGTTCTGATGCTGTGAAACTGTTAAAGAAACACCGAGCCTTTTCAGTGCTGCTGAGTCGTTTTTTAGTCCGGAGGTTCACTTTAAAGGAATACTTAAGTCAAACTGAAAAAATGACTTTTACTCACCTGGGGCCTCCCTTAGCCCCCCCGAAGCTGGATGGTGCCCTCGCAGCCCCACTCCGACCGTCCTGTCCCCGCCGGTGGCTACTTCCAGGTTCGGCGACAGCCGCCGACAGGCTGGGAACGCGGCTGATTTTCCGCGTTCCCTGCCGCTATTTTCACCCTCTATGCTGCTATAGCGTATATATATATATACGCTATAGCAGCATAGAGGGTGATAATAGCAGCAGGGAACGCGGAAAATCAGCCGCGTTCCCAGCCTGTCGGCGGCTGTCGCCGAACCCGGAAGTAGCCGCCGGCGGGGACAGGACGGTCGGAGCGGGGCTGCGAGGGCACCATCCAGCTTCGGGGGGCTGAGGGATGCCCCAGGTGAGTAAAAGTCATTTTTTCAGTTTGACTTAAGCATTCCTTTAAGTGTTTAGCCATTCATATAATTCAGAGATTCTAATTAGACACCTTTATCGTACACATCTGCAGTTTGTATAGTTGTGTCTTCTGAGTCGGCAATGATGAGTTTTACTGCCATTTACTTACAAGAAAAAGCAGTGGCAGTCACCACTCACCTGATGCACACTAATGACACAAAATCTAAGGTACTTGAAGTCATTCCTAAGAATTCATTAATAATGGATGGGGAGAAAGACTATGGGATTAAAATAAATTTGCTAGAGATTGAGGTTTTGAAGGACACCTGAAGTGAGAGGGATATGGAGACTGCCAGATTTATTTTCAAAGATTTATTTCCAATAACAATAACGGTTGCCTGGCTTTCTTCTGATGCCTCATGCATCAGTAGTTTCTTAACCATACACCTGATAAATGCATGTGACAAATCTAGCCAAACTTTAGTCAAACATCTGATCTGCAGGCTTGTTCAATGTCTATGGAGAAACGTATTAGAGGTAAAGTATCAGTAAGACAGCCAAGCAATTTTCATTGTTTAAAAGGAAATAAATATGGCAGCCTCCATATCCCTCTCACTTCAGGTGTCCTTTAAATGAGTTTTTTGAAAATAAATTAAAAGACAGTTGATGGTGACTTCATTACTGAAAACACTTGTTATCTGTCTGTCTTACTGATCCACCAGCTTCAATACTTTTTAAGTTATCTACCCAGGACAACTAAGCTTGTAAGTTGTCATAGCTATACTGTACTACAGTGGGAAAGCGAAAGTTTGGGCAACCTTGTTAATAGTCATGATTTTCCTGTATAAATTGTTGGTTGTTATGATAAAAAATGTCAGTTAAATATATCATATAGAAACAAAAGAACAAGGGTGCGTTCCTATGGTCCATTAACTCTTTATTCGCCAATATCACGCTAAAAACAATTGCACTTACAATGAATGTGCAAGTATTGCACATGTAGGGGGCCGCCAGCGAGTATCTCCCACTTCCTGAGCCTGGCCAGGGCTTCAAGGGTCCGTCCGCGGTGGAAGGCAAGTGGACTGGGGACAAACGCCGGCTCCTACTCCTCTCGGCAAGCCGTCTTGTCGTCACAACGCGTTTCGGCGCTTAGCCACGCCTTCTTCCGGTATACTTTTCTCTAAATATATCATATAGGAGGCACATACAGTGATATTTGAGAAGTGAAATTAAGTTTATTGGATTTACAGAAAGTGTGCAATAATTGTTTAAACAAAAAAAGAAATGAAATCAATATTTAGTAGAGCCTCCTTTTGCCGAAATTATAGCTTCTAAATGCTTCCTGTAGGTTCCAATGAGAGTCTGGATTCTGGTTGAAGGTATTTTGGACCATTCCTCTTTACAAAACATCTCTAGTTCATTCAGGTTTGATGGCTTCTGAGCGTGGATAGCTCTCTAACTCACACCACATATTTTCAATTATATTTAGGTCTGGGGACTGAGATGGCCATTCCAGAACGTTGTACTTGTTCCTCTGCGTGAATGCCTTTGTGGATCTTCAGCAGTGTTTAGGGTCGTTTTCTTGTTAGAAGATCCATCCCCAGCACAGCTTCAGCTTTGTCACTGATTCCTGGACATTGGTCTCCAAAATCTGCTGATACTGAGTGGAATCCATGCGTCCCTCAACTTTGACAAGATTTCCAGTCCCTGCACTGGCCCCACAGCATGATGGAACCACCATCATATTTTACTGTAGGTAGCAGGTGTTTTTCTTGGAATGCTGTGTTATTTTTCCTCTATGCATAACACCCATTGTTATGCCCAAATAACTCAATTTTAGTTTCATTAGTCCACAGCACCTTATTCCAAAATGAAGCTGGCTTGTCCAAATGTGCTTTAGCATACCTCAAGCGACTCTGTTTGTGCTGTGGATGGAGAAAAGGCTTCTTTTGCATCACTCTTGCATACAGCATCTCCTTGTGTAAAGTGCGCCGAATGGTTGAACGATGCACAGTGACTTTATCTGCAGCAAGATGACGTTGTAGGTCTTTGGTGCTGGTCTGTGGGTGGACTCTGACTGTTCTCACCATTTGTTGCTTCTGTTTATCTGATATTTTTCTTGATGTGCCACTTCGAGCCTTAACTTGAACTGAGCCTGTGGTATTCCATTTCCTCAATATGTTCCTAACTGTGGAAACAGACAGCTGAAATCTCTGAGACAGTTTTCTGTATCCTTCCCCTAAACCATGATGGTGAACAATCTTTGTCTTCAGGTCATTTGAGAGTTGTTTTGAGACCCCCATGTTCAGAGAAAATTAAAAGAGGAGGGAAACTTGCAACCCTCTTAAATACTCTTTCTCATAATTGGATTTACCTGTGTATGTAGGTCAGGGGTCACTGAGCTTACCAAGCCAATTTGAGTTCCAATAATTAGTTCTAAAGGTTTTGGAATCAATAAAATGACAACAGTGCCCACATTTATGCACCTGTCTAATTTTATTTAAACAATTATTGCGCACTTTCTGGAAATCCAATAGACTTAATTTCACTTCTCAAATATCGCTGTGTGTGTCTCCTATATGATATATTTCATTGACATTTTTTATTGTAACAACCAACGATTTATACAGGAAATACAGTGATTTATATCAAGACAATTAAAAAGGTTGCCCACACTTTCGCATCCCATTGTAACTTCTCCCCCTGCAGTGTAAAAATTAAGGGTGGACAGAGAAAATACTGAAGCCACAGACAGCCAGGCTATTTGCATTTTCATAAAGTGGTAAAAAATCACAACCTCAGTCCAAATTCCTTTTGAAGACTAAGATGTGGAAACTGCAGGAATGACCTCCACCCTCATTCCTATGGGAAGAATTGACCACTATATATTTTACCTTCCCTGTGCCCCTTAGATACAGCATTCCCACAAAGTTATGTCATGGAGCAATGAGCTACCTGATACTATTCATCTGACACTGAAGTGGTCTTTGAAGTCACACAGGTAGCAATACAGGAACAAATCTCCAGTCTTTGCAGCACTGCAGCGTGTGTTCCCAGCAGCAGAAGAGGTTAATTCCTATAGGATAACAATACCTTTTGTCATATCTATTCTGGCAGTCCAAGATGAATGAGTGCAGATGTCACTGCATCATTACAGCATTGAAAAGAGATAGAACTGGTCCCCTGCTGCGTGTCCCTCATTTATACTGACAGGCTAAAATAATTGTATACAATGTGCTGAATTTGCAGTTTGTGTCAAAATTCTGTTAAACAATGAATAACAGTGTTTCTAAGAAAAAAAATGACCAGCCTACTCTTCCCACATCTGTTCCAGAGAGAAATAGCTTAATAAAATGGGCATAACCTAAGGCAATGACTCTCATCTCGGGTCCTCCAATACCCTCCACAAGTAATATTGTGAGGATTTCCCTTACAGGAAACCCCTGAGCTAGCTATATAATTATATCACCTCTGTGAGTTGTGGTAACCAAAGACAGGACCTGTTGGGGATACCGGAAGCCACTTACTGTACATATGGCTCCATATAATCACCAGAGGTGGTCAATAAGATTCAAATAATTCCAGCTTGCATGCAAATTTAACACAAAATGTATAGAGCTTGACATAGGGCCCATCAAAATCAGCAATAAGTGCATTTGATTGGCTCTTTTCCAATCTGCATGCAATTTACATTACATTTTATTTCTAGTTAAGCTTACTGTATACCTCAGTTCTCCACTCGGCAACAACATCACAGTGCCTATTACCCCAGGGGTACCAGGAGATCCAGGGACCAAGAAAATATAAATAAAAATAACCAGGAGCCAATTGTGTGAACTGTAAGCAGGGACGTAGGCACGTCCTATCTTTGGAGGCTCCTGCCTACAGTCGCCTGGTGATGGAAAGGCGGCTAACTCCCCTTCCCTAGTGCCTCCCTCTCTCTTTCCCTATGAAGTGTCCTGATAAAAGTGTCAATTGTAAAACAGAGGAACAGGGGAACTGCTACAACCACCAGCAAACGACCATCCATACAGGAGCAGGGGATCTGTCACCAATAAGGAGCTATGCTCGCTCCAATAAAGATAAGAAACAAGCTCTGTCACTTAGTTCCTATACAGATCTAGGAGAATTTCTGTGCATGGAGTGGGCTGGGAACTGGGAAGCAGGACATTTTGGCACCCAGTGCATAGTGGTCGATTTGGGTGCCCCATAGGCGCTAATGCAAATATCAGCTAATAAGCACCCAAAGCAAAAATTCGGGCATGCAAAAAATTATCATTTTGAAAATAACAACGTTATAGTTTTTTTAAATGTTTATTGTTTTGAAAATTAAAATGCTATCGTTTTTAACATTTTTATGCTTTGTATTTACAAATTATTCATTTTTGAAGATTATCATTTGAAATGTATCTTTTTGAAGATAATAAGGTTAGGAAGGGGGTTTTTAGGGTTAGGCATAAGGAAGGGGGTTTTTAGGGTTAGGCATCAAGAACGAGGGCTTTAAGGTTAGGCATCAAGAAGGGGGGTTTTAGGGTTAGGTGTCAGGAAGGGAGGTTTTAGGGTTAGGAATCAGGAAGGTGAGGTTTTAGGGATAGGAATCAGGAAGGGGGTTTTAGGGTTAGGCATCAGAGGGGAGAGGGTTCTGTGTGAGAGTAGGGTTAGGTTAACTTGTAGTAAAATATCATTAATATATACCAATATTTCATTACGATAATTTACACCAGTGATGGCGAATCTTTTAGCGGCCGAGTGCCCAAAATGCGACACAATATGCACTTATTTGTCACAGAGTGCCAACACAACAATTTATACTGAATGCGGTGGTTTTAGTTAAGAAAAAACAACAGAGAGAGAGAGAGAGTGAGTGCGAGAGAGAGTGAGTGAGTGATAGAGTGAGTGAAAGAGTAAGAGTGTGTAGTAGACAGAGTGTGAGTGAGAGTGTGTGTGCGTGAGTGAAACAGAGTGTGCTAATGAGAGAGTGTGTGTGTGAGTGAGTGAGTGAGTGAGTGTGTGAGTGAGTGAGTGGGTGTGTGAGTCAGAGTGTGTGAGTGAGTGAGAGTGTGTAAGTGAGTGAGAGAGTGTGTGAGTGAGAGAGAGAGTCTGAGTGAGAGAGAGAGAGAGTGTGTGAGTGAGAGAGAGAGAGTGTGAGTGAGAGAGAGAGCGTGAGTGTGAGAGAGAGTGATGGTGTTCCAGAGGAAAAATCTAAAAACGCCCACCTTCTCATTTATATTAAATGGCTGCCCACTGGTGACCACAAACAGTTACACCTACCTAGGGCTGGAAATTAACCAAACAGGGAGCTTTAAACCAGCAGTAGAGGCCCTGAAGGAAAAAGCCTGCAGAACGTTTTATGCCATCAGAAGACAACTTTACCACCTAAAGCCACCGGTGAGAGTCTGGGTAAAAATATTTGACAGCATCATCATCCCAATCCTGCTCTATAGCAGTGAGGTATGAGGCCCGGTCACCTACCCTGACCAATCAAAATGGGACTCCAGCCCAACAGAAATCTTCCATCTAGAGTTCTTCAAGTATCTTCTCCAAGTCCATAGCAGCACTTCGAACTCAGCTTGCCGGGCGAGCAGAGCTAGGCAGATTCCCACTATGACTGACTATCCAGCAGAGGGTGCTCTCATACTGGGCGCATATACAGAGCAGCAGCCCCAGCACTTACCATCATAAAGCCTCACTGAGCCAGGGGGGGGGGGCGAGGCCATACCATGCGTTTTGAAACAAAGCATCAGCAGCCAGCCCAGCCAAGACCACCAACACAGGCTGACAAAAGCCGAAATAAAACGGACGATAGAAAGCTGCAAGGACCGATACCTAGAGGAATGGAGAAGTGACATAAAGAAATCCCAGAAACTCGCCGTCTACGAATCACTGCAGAGAGAGTACACAATGGCCCCGTATCTGGAGAGGCTACACCACCAGAAAGACAGACAGACCTTGAGCCTATAGCGTCTGAGCGCCCACAACCTGGAGATAGAGACAGAGCGACACAGACAGACATGGAAGCCCCAGGAGGAGAGACTGTGCAGGCAATGTGACCGGGGAGTCCTGGAGTATGAGGCCCACTTCCTGCTACACTGCAGCAAATATACACCATTGAGGACCGCCCACTTCCATAGACTCTCTGCCCACATCCCAGATTTCACCTCCACAGATGTGTAAGAAAGAGTGAGTGTGTGAGAGAGAGTGAGTGTGTGAGAGAGAGAGAGTGTGTATGAGAGGGAGTGTAAGTGTGTGAGAGTGTGAGTGTGTGAGAAAGTGAGAGTGAGTGTGTGTGAGAGAGTGTGAGTGAGAGAGAGTGTTAGTGAGAGAGAGAGAGAGAGAGAGAGAGAGAAAGAGAGTGAGAGAGTGAGATTGAGTGTGTGTGAGAGAGTGAGTGTGTGTGAGAGAGAGAGGCTACACCATCACAAAGTATCTGGTATCTGGAGAGGCTACACCACCACAAAGACAGACAGGCCTTGAGTCTATAGCGTCTGAGCGCCCACAACCTGGAGATAGAGACAGAGCGACACAGACAGACATGGAAGCCCCAGGAGGAGAGACTGTGCAGGCAATGTGACCGGGGGGTCCTGGAGTATGAGGCCCACTTCCTGCTACACTGCAGCAAATATACACCGTTGAGGACCGCCCACTTCCATAGACTCTCTGCCCACATCCCAGATTTCACCTCCACAGATGTGTGAGAAAGAGTGAGTGTGTGAGAGAGAGTGAGTGTGTGAGAGAGAGAGAGTGTGTATGAGAGGGAGTGTAAGTGTGTGAGAGTGTGAGTGTGTGAGAAAGTGAGAGTGAGTGTGTGTGAGAGAGTGTGAGTGAGAGAGAGTGTTAGTGAGAGAGAGAGAGAGAGAGAGAGAGTGAGAGAGTGAGATTGAGTGTGTGTGAGAGAGTGAGTGTGTGTGAGAGAGAGAGGCTACACCATCACAAAGTATCTGGTATCTGGAGAGGCTACACCACCACAAAGACAGACAGGCCTTGAGCCTGTACCGTCTGAGCGCCCACAGCCTGAAGATAGAGACAGGGCGGCACAGACAGACATGGAAGCCCCGGGAGGAGAGACTGTGCAGGCACTGCGACCAGGTGGTCGTGGAGGATGAGGCCCACTTCCTGCTACACTGCAGCAAATACGCACCTGTGAGGACTGTCCACTTCCAGAGACTCTCTGACCAGATCCATGATTTTACCTCTACAGATGAGGAGAGGAAACTCTGCATCCTACTGGGGAAGAAGGAAACAACCGTGCAAATAGCTGCCCGATATGTCACAGCCTGCTACCAACTGAGAGGGAACATGGTACCACATGGACTGTACACCCCCAATACCCCCTATGGACTGTATATCCCAGGCCCCCATACTGTCCCTTACATTCTCCACACACCTATGGACTATATACCCCAACCCTCTATATCCTTCCCTTATTCCCACAATCCCCCCTCCCATGTTAATGCTTTGTTTTGCTTTGGCAATGCTAAATGTATTTGGTCCTGCCAATAAAGCTTTTTGGATATGGATTTAGATAGAGAGCGTGTGTGTGAGAGAGTGTGTGAGAGAGAGTGTGTGAGAGAGAGTAAGTGTGTGTGAGAGAGAGAGTGTATGAGAGAGAGTGTGTGAGAGAGTGTGAGTGTGAGTGCAGGCTTCTTTCCTCAGGCCTGGAGGGAAGGCCTCATAACACCCATCTACAAGAATGGAGACAGATATGATCCAGCAAATTACAGAGGACTATAGAGGAATCTGTGTCAGCAGCACGCTGGGGAAACTGTTTAAAGGTAACCAGAGATTAACGTTATACACACAAAATATATATACATCAATAGCTTTTCATGTGGAAATTATTTTACCACTATTTTCGCCGCTCTGGTGTGCCTTAGTGCAATTATTTTTACATTTTTCCCTCGGGATAAATCAAAGATGGCCGCCGACTCATACCCTTTTTCTTCCGGGTCATAAGCAGCTCTAAATGTTAATCTCTAGGCTTGCTGCGCTTCTGTGCTGTTCAGCGCACAAGCCTAGTGTGGAGGACGCAGTCGCAGTGTTGGGAGACCTAATATGCATGTGCGGCCACGCTGAGGAGCGCCGGAGACGTCATCCTCCCACTGCGGACTAGCCCGACCTGGATTTCCCCCGACCTGGGCTGGAAGGAGAGTCGGCAGACTCAGCAGCAGCGGCAGCACGGAGGAATCAGCAGGGCAGTCGGCAGACTCAGCAGTGGCGGCAGCATGGAGGAATCAGCAGGGCAGTCGGCAGACTCAGCAGCGGCGGCAGCACGGAGGAATCAGCAGGGCAGTCAGCAGACTCAGCAGCAGCGGCAGCACGGAGGAATCAGCAGGGCAGTCGGCAGACTCAGTAGTGGCGGCAGCATGGAGGAATCAGCAGGGCAGTCGGCAGACTCAGCAGTGGCGGCAGCATGGAGGAATCAGCAGGGCAGTCGGCAGACTCAGCAGCGGCGGCAGCACGGAGGAATCAGCAGGCATTAATAGGCAGCACCACCCACTCCCTTCTCATCACAGCCCTCCGTGATGCTGTGTATACAAAGCAGGAAGACAGAGCCAGGAGGGGGAGGGCTTGAAATTACTTTACAGCAGACGGACTCGGCTAATCTGATTCCAGGTCAAACTTAGACTGAAGGCTCAGTCGGGATTCTTATCACAGCTGATAACAGACTAATTGGACAGAGAGGAATGAAACTAAAAGCAGGGTAGGTGTTTACTGTCATGTTCCCACTGATATTTAGGATAAAATACATGAGGGTGCTTCGTCTCTGGTTCTCTTTAACAGCATCATCAATAAAAGGATCCTCTCCTTCCTCACACAGCAGGATGTACTCAGTAAAAGCCAAGCTGTGTTCATGCCAAACCACTGCACAACCACACAACCGACCACATCTACACACTGCACAGCCTCATCAAGACCCATGTCCACGGCTCACGTGGTAAAATACATGCTTCCTTTGTGGATTTTAAGAAGGCGTTTGACTCGGTGTGGCACCCAGGCCTTTCCCTAAAACTCCTGGAGAGTGGAATAGGAGGCTTTTTTGGATTTGGAGTGTTTGAGAGTGTGTGTGAGAGAGAGAGTGTGTGTGAGAGAGAGTGTGTGTGTGTGAGAGAGAGAGTGTGAGAATGTGTGAGAGAGAGTGTGAGAATGTGTGAGAGAGAGTGTGAGTGTGTGTGTGTGAGAGAGAGTGAGTGTGTGAAAGAGAGTGAGTGTGTGAGAGAGATTGTAAGTGTGTGAGAGAGAGAGTGTGAGTGTGTGAGAAAGTGAGAGTGATTGTGTGTGTGTGAGAGAGAGAGTGAGTGTGTGTGTGTGTGTGTGTGTGTGTGTGTGTGTGTGTGTGAGAGAGAGAGAGAGTGTGAGTGTGTGTGAGAGAGAGAGAGAGAGTGTGTGTGTGTGTGTGTGTGTGTGTGTGTGTGTGTGTGTGTGTGTGTGTGTGTGTGTGTGTGTGTGTGAGAGAGAGTGTGAGTGGGTGTGAGTGAGAGTGTGAGTGGGTGTGAGAGAGAGTGTGTGAAAGAGAGTGAGTGGGTGTGTGAGAGAGTGTGAGTGTGTGAGAGTGTGCGACAGGGCGACACAGACAGACATGGAAGCCCCGGGAGGAGAGACTCTGCAGGCAATGTGACCAGGGGGTCCTGGAGGATGAGGCCCACTTCCTGCTACACTTCAGCAAATATACACCGCCCACTTCCAGAGACTCTCCGCCCACATCCCAGATTTCACCTCCACAGATGAGGAGAGGAAACTCTATATCCTACTAGGGGAAGAGAAAAAAACTGTGCAAATAGCAGCCCGATATATATCACTGTCTGCCACCAACTGAGAGGAACATGATACCACATGGACTGTATAACCCCATACTCCCTTCCCCTATGGACTGTATACCTATACCCCCTCCCCTATGGACTATATATGTCATCCCCATACCATCCATTACATCCTACACACTCCTATGGACTGTATTCCTATATCCTTCCCTTATTCCCACAATAACCCCCCCCCCCCCCCCCCCATGTTTATGTTTTGTTTTGCTTTGCTTTGGCAATGCTAAATGTATTTGGTCCTGCCAATAAAGCTTTTTTGGATTTGGAGTGTGAGTGTGTGAGAGAGCGTGTGAGTGTGTGCCTCCTGGAGACATGGACCCGGGCAGAGGATGAATCTTTCGTAGCCATGGGGTACCGGGAATTCTCCATATCTGCCCAGAAAAACAGCAACATTAAACAGGGCCGCCGTTCAGGAGGCATACTAATCTGGTACAAGGAGGCGCTTACAGAGCACATCAAAGCAATCAAACGAGGAGACGGCCACATCTGGATCAAAATAAACAGCTCCATCCTAACCTCTCAGTCCAACATATACCTGTGTGCAGCATACTTCTCCCAGAACAGAGTCCTCTTACTACAAACCTGACATCTATGAGGTCCTACAAAGAGAAGCCAGCCACTTCCAGTCTCAGGGCAGAGTGCTCATCTATGGAGACCTCAACGCCAGAACAGGCACAGAGAAGGACTATCTGACCTCTGAGGGAAAAACATACATACTTGGAGGCAGTGGCGTACCTAGGGCATTTGACACCCGGTGCTGGGTATTATATGACACCCCCCCCCCCCCCGAAAAAAAAAGTAAAGGGGCAAACAATGGGTGGCGCTATAAAAAATGGGTGTGGCCATGACAGGATGAGGGCGGAGCTAACTGTAATTTAACGTGAACCCGGGTGAGAGTGATATGGAGGCTGCCATATTTATTTCCTTTTAAACAATACTAGTTGCCCTGCTGATCTATTTGGCTGCAGTAGCGAACTGAATCACACCAGAAACAAGCATGCTTGTTCAGGGTCTATGGTTGAAAGAATTAGAGGCAGAGGACCAGCACGGCAGCCAGACAACTGATATTGCTTAAAAGGAGATAAATATGGCAGCCTTAATATTATTCTCACCTTGGGTTCCCTTTAAAAGTGCAACGCAAAGACAGTGGACCCAAGTTTTGGTGACCCTTTCCCCAGAAAATTCAAATACTTGTGCAGGTTTTCTCAAGAAAATAAACGTAATGTGTGCAGATTTGCCCAGAGAATACGTTCAATCATGTCGGCAGATTTGCCCAGAGAATAAGTTCAATCATGTCGGCAGATTTGCCCAGAAAATACATGGAATCATGTCGGCAGATTTGCCCAGAAAATACATGCAATCATGTCGGCAGATTTGCCCAGAAAATACATGCAATCATGTCGGCAGATTTGCCCAGAAAATACATGCAATCATGTCGGCAGATTTGCCCAGAAAATACATGCAATCATGTTGGCAGATTTGCCCAGAAAATACATGGAATCATGTCGGCAGATTTGCCCAGAAAATACATGCAATCATGTCGGCAGATTTGCCCAGAAAATACATGCAATCATGTCGGCAGATTTGCCCAGAAAATACATGCAATCATGTCGGCAGATTTGCCCAGAAAATACATGCAATCATGTAGCAGATTTGACCAGAAAATACATGCAAACGTGTGGCAGACCAGTCCAGAAAACACTTCAATCGTGTAGCAGACCTGGCCAGGACATAAACGCTACACCTGGCTGCTAATATAAATTTAAAAAAAACAAAAAACATTTACTCACCTGCAGCAGAGCTCCTGTTCCGGCCTCCGTCCGGTGCTCAGCTCCCACGATCCTCTGCAGCCAGCAACTGAAACTCCCAAAGTCTCCAGAGCAGGGCTTCAGACATTTTACTATAGCCCTGCTCTGCCGCTGCGGTGAACTGACACGGTATCTATTAGATGCCGAAAGTCAGTTCACGCTGGGGGGTGCTTGGAGAATTTTAGCACCTAAAGCACCCCCCCCCCCCGGTGCCGCCATTGCCCCCAGTATAGGTAGCTAGCAGTTGCCCCCAGTATAGGCAGCATAGCTGCTGCCCCCAATGTAGGTAGTGTTGCTGCCCCCAGTGTAGCTAGTATAGTGGCCCCCGTACAGCTGCCCTCCAGTATAGGTAGTATAGTGGCCCACAGTTTAGATAGTATAGTTGCCCCCAGTGTAGCCTCCATTGTAGCTGGTATGGTGCCCCCCCCCCAGTATAGGTAATATAGTGGCCCCCATAGTTGCCCCCAGTATAGCTAGTATAGTGACCCCCAGGCCCAGTGTAGCTAGTATAGTGGCCCCCCATTTAGCTGCCCCCAGTATAGTGGCCCCAGTATAGCTAGTATAGTGGCCCCAAGTTTAGGTAGTATAGTAACCCCCAGTTTAGGTAGTATAGTGGCCTCCAGTTTAGGTAGTATAGTGGCCCCCAGTTTAGGTAGTATAGTGGCCCCCCGTTTAGCTGCCCCCAGTATAGTGGCCCCCAGTTTAGGTAGTATAGTGGCCCCCAGTTTAGCTGCCCCCAGTTTAGGTAGTATAGTACCCCCCCCCCCCCCCCCCCGTGTAGCTAGAAGGAGGGGTGACAGCAGGGATAGCGGTGGGGAGGGGGGGACATATCTCCCCCCTCCCTCACCTCTGGGTCCCCTCCTTCTGCCTCTTCCCCCCCCCAAAAAAATGTGGGCAGCTGGCAGCAAACAGGGCGAGCAGGCAGGCGCGGAGAATACTCACGTTACTTCTGCGTATCAGCCTGGAACATGTGTCGCCGACACGTGCCTCTACTGCGCCTCCAATGATTGGAGGCGCAGAAGAGGCACGTGACGGCGACGCAGCGTTCCAGGCTGGTACGCGGAAGTAACGTGAGTATTCTCCGCGCTCGCCTGCTCGCTGACCACTGCCCCCGGCCCGCTGCCCGCCATTTGAGGGGGGAGAAGAGAGGCAGAAGGAGGGGACCCAGGTGAGGGAGGGGGGGGATATGTCCCCCCTCCCCGCCGCTATCCCTGCTGTCACCCCTCCACCTAGCGCTGCTCTTCCCCTCCTGAGTCCGGCATCTATGGGGGGTCGTGGCGACACCCCCCTGGCTGTCTGGCACCCGGTGCGCCACGCCCCCCTGCGCCCTGTGGTAGAAACGCCACTGCTTGGAGGAGAGAGCTACTACCAGGAACCAATGCAGACAGCAAGAAATAGCTATGATAAGACAGTAAACAAAAGTGGGAAAGCCCTGTTGAACCTGTGCCGGAGCCTCGGCCTATACATAATGAATGGGCGAACTAGGGGTGACTCTCTTGGGAGATTTACTATGAACTCACATGTAGGCAGCAGCAGAGCCGGATTAAGGCTAAATGGGGCCCTAAGCAAAGTAACTGATTTGGGCCCCCCCATCATGTCGTAATAGAATCAGAAGATGCAGCTGCACAGCAACATACCGCACACACCGGGGCAGCCGAGCTACTGGTTGCTATGGGCAACAGCCCGCTTTCCTCTGTGGGTGCACAATGCAGGGAATAGCAGCGGCAAAATGCAGAGTGAGAGATGAATGGCTGGGACATTTGCACTCAGGGGCTGGAGCACCCCTGTGAAGAGGGCACCAGATATCACAGCAGCAGCACTTTCCCCCTGCATCTCCAGCCTGGCAATAGCAGAAAGTTTTGGACACCGCCAAACCGGAAGCCATTCTCCAGACAGAATTACATAACCACCCCCACCACCAAACAACCGATTTCCTTCCAAACTAGACAGCCACCATGCAGCCTCCATCCCAGTGAATATGATAGTCCATACGATAGCGGGGGAGAATGACAGCACCAGATGACTCACATTCACCTATTGCGATCCAAGCAATAGAGGTCCCGTCATCCGGAGCCCATCTGTCTCCTCTAGAGTGCTGCCGCTCTGTTACTACTACTATTACTACTTCCTGTCTGATCTGAGAATCAGGAAGTTCAGAGCGAGCGGCTGCACTGTAGAAAAGACAGATGGGTTTCAGATGATGGGATCTCTATCGCTTGGATCATGGATAGGTGAGTGAGCATTTGCCATCTGCTGCTATCATTCTTGCTGGTTCTCTGTGGGAAGGGAGGGAGGAGTGGGCAGCGGCAGAGTGCACAGTAGCAGGAAGGGGACCTAGGAGAAGAGCCTGGCTCTGAAGACAATCAGCAGTGCATGGCATCATTTGACAAGACAAGAAAAGACAAATAACATTTATATCGTGCTTTTCTCCTGGCGGACTCAAAGCGCCAGAGCTGCAGCCACTAGGACGCGCCCTATAGGCAGTAGCAGTGTTAGAGAGACTTGCCTCATGACTCCTACTGAATAGGTGCTGGCTTACTGAACAGGCAGAGCCAAGATTCGAACCCTGGTCTTCTGTGTCAGAGGCAGAGCCCTTAAAGGGACTCCGAGCAGTGCCGGTGGGTATGCCTTTAAGCATACCCACAACTAATTAATTACATCCTCACACCTACCAACATGATGTTTGTAATTATATCCCCCTGGGTTCCTTATATTTCATTGCATTGTGCTAAATCGAGCTGCCGACTTTGGAGAAAAGTCGTCCTGTGTAATAAAACTATGGAAAGATGCATATCATTTTGAAGCTCTCTTTCTCCCATTTCCAATGATAGATAAACTGCCACCCTACGCCTTTTAGTTTTCGCTATTTTCGCGATCGAATTTGCCGTGGCCGCGATCGCAAAAATATTGAAAACTAAAAGGCACAGGGCTACGATTTATATATCAATGGAAAGAGGAGAAAGAGAGCTTTAAAATGATATGCATCTTTCCATACTTACTGCACTGCTGGTTTATGTGCTTATGGGGCCCCTTTGACTCTGAATGGGGCCCCAAGCGACTGCTTTTGTTGCCTGGTCAGTAATCCGGCCCTGGGCAGCAGTGTGGTAGATTATGCTGTCACAGACACAGACCCCATAAACATCAATGCCCTCATAGTCACCCCTGAAACACACCTGTCAGACCACAACCAAATCTTGCTGTACCTGAAATCCACCGATAAACCAACCGCACAGCAGCCTCACCAGACCGGTCTCTACAAGCTGCCACCATCCTTCAAATGGCCCAAAGAGTCTGCCATCAAATTCACCAACATGACCAACACTGCCAAAATCCAAGAACTGCTGACAAACTTTCATACCAACCTATATTAACCAAACCAACAAGGTGTCAACCATACAGTGAAGGACTTCAGCAACATCTTATATAACATGGCAGTACTCGCTGGCCTCAAGCAGACCAACTTTAACCACTTCCCAACTGAGGGGTTTTACCCCCTTACCACCAGAGCAATTTTCACCTTTCAGCGCTCCTTCCATTCATTCGTCTATAATTTTATCATTACTTATCGCAATGAAATGAACTATATCTTGTTTTTTTCGCCACCAATTAGGCTTTCTTTAGGTGGGACATTATGCCAAGAATAATTTTATTCTAAATGTGTTTTAATGGGAAAATAGGAAAAAATGTGGGAAAAAAATTATTATTTTTCAGTTTTCGGCCTTTATAGTTTTTAAATAATGCATGCTACTGTAATTAAAACCCATTAAATGTATATGCCTATTTATCCCGGTTATAAAACCGTTTAAATTATGCCCCTATCACAATGTTTGCCGCCAATATTTTAGTTGGAAATAAAGGTGCATTTTTTTCAGTTTTGCGTCCATCCCTAATTACAAGCCCATAGTTTATAAAGTAACAGTGTTATACCCTCTTGACATAAATATTTAAAAAGTTCAGTCCCTAAGGTAACTATTTATGTATTTTTTTTAAATTGTAAATTTTTTTTTTTTTTTAATTACAAAAAAAAAAATTGGGGAGTGTGGGAGGTAAGGAGTTAATTTTTTGTGTAAAACAAGTTTATTTGTGTGTAAAAAATGGTTAGGGTGTAGTTTTACTATTTGGCCACAAGATGGCAACATTACAAATTTGTTTCATGCGACCTGCAAGCGTCCTTCCGGACGCTTGCAGGAAGTAGAAAGAGGCTGGGACTTTGTTATTTTTTCACAATGATCGCGCTGCTCAGCCGAGCGGCAGCAGATCATTGCGGGGCTGAGATCAACGAACGGGAATGGATTTTCCTGTTCGTTGATCTCTGGGCGAGCGGGCGGCGGCGTGTTTACTAGCGGCGGGCGGCGTGTTTACGAGCGGGAGCGCGGACAGCGGCGGGAGTGCGCAGAGTACGGATTTCTCCGTCCCTGGGGGTGAAAGGATGGAAAAAGGGGCGGAGAAATCCGTACGCGCGGGGGTAAAGTGGTTAAAGGGACTCCGAGCAGTGCAGAAACTATGGAAAGATGCATATCATTTTAAAGCTCTCTTTCTCCTCTTTCCAATGATATATAAACCACCGCCCTACGCCTTTTAATTTTCGCTATTTTCGCGATTGAAATTGCCGGGGCCGCGACTTCGATCGCGAAAATAGAGCATAGTTCTATTGTAT
Source organism: Hyperolius riggenbachi (assembly GCF_040937935.1). NCBI lineage: Eukaryota > Metazoa > Chordata > Amphibia > Anura > Hyperoliidae > Hyperolius > Hyperolius riggenbachi. Next base: position 158,754,442 of record NC_090653.1, on the reverse strand, counting down.
TACACAGGGCGACTTTTTCTCAAAGTCAGCAGCTCCATTCAGCAGAAAAAGATGACCTGTGTAATACAATGTAACTATGGAAAGATGGATATCATTTTAAAGCTATCTTTCTCCTCTTTCTGGCGACACCTAAATCGTCACCCTACGCCTTTTAGTTTTCTCTATTTTTGCGATCGAAGTCGCGGTCGCGGCAATTTCGATCGCGAAAATAGCGAAAACTAAAAAGCGTAGGGTGGTGGTTTATATATCATTGGAAAGAGGAGAAAGAGAGCTTTAAAATGATATGCATCTTTTCATAGTTTCTGCACTGCTTGGAGTCCCTTTAAGAGATCCACAAATAAACAGTCCCAAAAATGGCTTGACAGTGAGTGCAAGGCTCTACGTAATTGTCTAAGGGCAGCCTCTAACCAAAAGCACAGAGACCCCAACAACCAGGACCTATGGGAAGCCCATGACCACCTACAGAGACAATACAAAGACACCCTCAGGCGGAAAAAACAGAGCCACATCTCCCACAAACTCCAATAGCTAGAGGACTCCCTCCAAGACAACTCATTCTGGGAGACTTGGAGCCACATTAGGACAAAGCCCAAGAAAAGCCCTTTACACATCCAAAATGGCCACATCTGGCTCCACTATTTCAGGGACCTCTACAAAGACATCCCAGAAAATGCCCAAACCCCGGAACAGAAACAAATAGCCGCAAAACTGAAGGACATGGAGGAGACAATCAAGGACTTTCAAAACCCTCTGGATACACCAATCATGGTGCAGGAAATAAGAGAAAGAACAAAGCTGATAAAATGTAAGAAGGCTAGCGGTACCGATGGCATCCTGCCAGAGATGATCAAATACAGCCCCCTGGACATACATGAGGCACTCGCAAGACTATTCAACCTTATCCTGAGTGCGGGCTCCTTTCCTCAGGCCTGGAGTGAAGGCCTAATAACACCCATCTACAAGAATGGGGACAGATACGATCCAGCAAACTACAGAGGAATCTGTGTCAGAAGTACACTGGGGAAACTGTTTAACAGCATCATTAATAAAAGGATCCTCTCCTTCCTCACACAGCAGGACGTACTCAGCAAAAGCCAAGCTGGGTTCATGCCAAACCACCGCACAACCGACCACATCTACACACTGCACAGCCTTATCAAGACCCATGTCCACAGCTCACGCGGCAAAGTACATGCTTGCTTTGTGGATTTCAAGAAGGCGTTTGACTTGGTGTGGCACCCAGGCCTTTTCCTAAAACTCCTAGAGAGCGGAATAGGAGGTAGAACCTATGATGTCATCAAGAGTTCATATACTGGGAACCAATGCAGTGTGAAAGTGGAAGGGAAGAGAAGCGCATTCTTCAAGCAGGGTTGAGGAGTCAGGCAGGGCTGCAGTTTGAGCCCAACACTCTTTAACATATAAATTAACCAATTGGCTGTAGCCCTGGAATCCTCCCCAGCACCAGGCCCCCTCCTGCATGACCATGAGGTGAAGTTCCTGCTGTATGCAGATGATCTCCTGCTGCTCTCCCCAACAGAAAGGGGCCTACAGGACAGCCTGGCAGTACTGGAGAGTTTCTGCACCACATGGGCACTGCCTATCAACCCAAAGAAGACAAAAGTTATGGTGTTCCAGAGGAAAAATCTAAAAACGCCCACCTCCTCATTTATATTAAATGGCTCCCCACTGGTGACCACAAACAGTTACACCTACCTGGGGCTGGAAATTAACCAAACAGGGAGCTTTAAACCAGCAGTAGAGGCCCTGAAGGAAAAAGCCTATAGAACGTTTTATCAGAATCAGAATCAGCTTTATGCCATCAGAAGGCAACTTTACCACCTAAAACCACCGGTGAGAGTCTGGGTAAAGATATTCAACAGCATCATCACCCCAATCCTGCTCTATAGCAGTGAGGTATGGGGCCCGGTCACCTACCCTGACCAATCAAAATGGGACTCCAGCCCAACAGAAATCTTCCATCTAGAGTTCTGCAAGTATCTTCTCCAAGTCCATCGCAGCACTTCGAACTCAGCTTGCCGGGTGGAGCTAGGCAGATTCCCACTATGGCTGACTATCCAGCAGAGGGCGCTCTCATACTGGGCGCATATACAGAGCAGCAGCCCCAGCATTTGCCACTATAAAGCCTCACTGAGCCAGGATGGCGAGGCCATACCACGCGCTTTGAAACAAAGCGTCAACAGCCAGCCCAGCCAAGACCACCAACACAGGCTGACAAAAGCCCAAATAAAAGGAATGATAGAAAGCTGCAAGGACCGATACCTAGAGGAATGGAGAAGTGACATAAAGAACTCCCAGAAACTCACTGTCTACCAATCACTACAGAGGAAGTACACAATGGCTCCATATCTGGAGAGGCTACACCACCACAAAGACAGACAGGCCTTGAGCCTGTACCGTTTGAGCGCCCACAGCCTGAAGATAGAGACAGGGCGGCACAGACAGACATGGAAGCCCCGGGAGGAGAGACTGTGCAGGCAATGTGACCAGGGGGTCCTGGAGGATGAGGTCCATTTCCTGCTACACTGCAGCAAATATACACCGTTGAGGAACGCCCACTTCCAAAGACTCTCCGCCCACATCCCAGATTTCACCTCCACAGATGAGGAGAGGAAACTTTATATCCTACTGGGGGAAGAGGAAAAAACTGTGCAAATAGCAGCCCGATATATCACTGCCTGCCACCAACTGAGAGGAACATGATACCACATGGACTGTATAACCCCATACTCCCCTCCCCTATGGACTGTATGCCTATACCCCCCTCCCCTATGGAATATATATCTCATCCCCATACAATCCATTACATCCTCCACACTCCTATGGACTGTATAACTATATCCTTCCCTTATTCACACAAATCCCCCCCCCCCCCCCCATGTTAATGTTTTTTTTTTGCTTTGGCAATGCTAAATGTATTTGGTCCTGCCAATAAAGCTTTTCTGAATTGGGATTCTGTGTGTGTTAGAGAGAGAGTGTGAGTGTGTGAGAGAGTGTGTGTGAGAGAGAGTGTGAGTGTGTGAGAGAGAGTGTGTGTGAGAGAGAGAGTGAGTGTTAGAGAGTGACTGTGTGTGTACCTGCTTGCTTCCACACAGTACTTCAGCTGATGAGCCTCTGCTTGCTCCCACCCACCACCATCACAGCGTCCGGCGTGATAGGTCTGCGCATGCGCAGACCTGTCATGCCAGCCGCTGTGATGATGCGAAGCAGCCGGCGTGATGACGCATTGTTTCATTAACCAGGAAGCACCGGCCCGACACCCGGCCCGAGTATCGCGGGGTGACGCCGATAACGGGGGCCGACGGAGGCTGTAGGAGAGGAGCCAGGAGGACGCCGTGGGACCTCGCCACCTACGGTGAGCTGGAAGAAGCCTCAGTTAAGTGTATTCTTTTAAATTCGGGCACTCCTCAGAGTCCCTTTAACAAATCACCTGGGCTGGCCCTCTCTCCTCCCCACGAACTGCCTGACCTGGAGCGGGTTTGGGCTGCATGGCTCAGGCAGCTCTCCCATTTGCAGATTCCAGTTACTCTCTCCTCTGTCCGTCTCTCTCCTGGCTGCTGAAATATCCTCCATTCCGATTTGCAATACCTGTGAATCCTGTCACTGTGAGCTGAGCCTGAGTGGCAGACAGTCAGGTTATGATGCAGGGGACAATTTATTTTGCACGCTGCTTGGGGAGGCCAGCTCAGACTTCCTCAGTCAGCTGACTTGGCTCCTCCTTCTTCCCCAAAGTCCTCAGCAGCCGCACAGGAAAAATACAATGTGAACCACTTTGGTGATTGGATGGCAGTACCTGGCCAGCCAATCAAAGAAGAGAGGAGTGAGATGTGTCCAGATCGGGTCGCTCAGCTGAGGAACTATTTTACTGGCAGAGGACATGCCGGTAAAAATGTTATACAGGTGCCGACTTTTCATAGGATTTACCTGATTGCTTATCAGATACCTGCTGTGTGGCAACCCTAGACGGGGCAGCGCATGCCCACAGAAACAGCTCTGCGTGCCGGCTTCGGCACACGTGCCATAGGTTCGCCACCACTGATTTACACTATTTACACAACGAATATCGGTAGATATTACTGATAATTTTATTAATGAAAAGGATGCCTGTTCTCCCTCGTGCCCCTATTTCATGCACACCTCTAACTGTACCCTTTAATTAGACCTCTTTACCATATTTGGTTGTTGGCTTGTATAATGGACACATTTCATTGACCAGTGGCAAATCTTTACATCCAAGCTGCTATGTAATAAAAAACAAGTTACCATTTAGGCATTGTTCACACCTGTTAACATGCCTATGTACACATTTTTGCATTAAATGAGCATTTGTATGTGTGAACACACTCAGCAGTAGCATAAAAGACATATGGTATAAAATGCGGGTGTCATCCAATTAAATGCAGCACGCTGTCAGTTTTTTTTTACTGCAATTGTGAAAACATTAAATGTAAATGAGACCATTAATTAACATGGGCTGTTGCTTCTAATGCATTTCCGCATTGCAGTAAAACATGAGAAATGGACATAGTGTGAATGAGACAATATAAACCTGATTCAAGCGTCTCGTTTTGAAGAACTGTACTTATTTTGGAGCTGGTTTGTCCCTCCTTCCTCGGTTGGGTCTCTTTTAGGCTTAATGTGCAGATCCGCATAAATACAATTTTCATTTACTAAAATGGTGTTTATGTTGTGCTGAATTTTATCTCTAACCTTCATGTTATTGCATTGTTCATTTTAAAATGCTAATACCTAGGAAAAGCAGGCAATAAGAAAAAACCATTGTGCTTTAACACTCATGGAAATCCTGAAATCTAATTGCTCTGAATAGCAGGAGCAGTATTGGGAAAACAGGTTTTGCCTAGATATTTTTGTGTTCTCAGTTGCCTCACTTTCTCACCTTATAAGGATTGCAGGCGTGTTTATGTAAATACCTAAATAGCAAGTCTCAGCCTAGGAAGAGCCATAGCACGAGTCAGGCACAGCAGTGTGGTGCAGAATGATCATAGAAGCCTCTGGATCAGGGGTGTCAAACTCAATCATGTAAGTGGCCAAAATCTAAAACATAGAGTGAGAAAACACGGAAAAGCCGCCGCGGGTGCTCAGAGCAAGGCGGCTGAATCCGCGTCCAACACGGCAGGTTGCACGCGTGGGCCTGCATCTGCTAGCATGACTGAACGCGGAGGAACCGCCGCATGTCCTGAGAACAAGGCGGCGGATTCCGCGTCCGACACGGCGGTTTGCACGCATAGGCCTACATCTGTCAGTATGGCTGAACGCGGATAAACCGCCGCATGCTCTGATAGCGGAGCGGCTGGTTCCGCGTCCAGCACAGCGGATGGTTTACAGCACATGTCTGGTGTGGCTGGGACTGATAGTCCACACAGGTTCAGAAGGACGCGCGTGCACGCTGAGAGGCAGAGCTTTTATGACAGCCAGAAGGGAGTCAGCTGACCAAGCCGGTCAGCTGACAATTCAACCAGTTCCCATTGGTCCAGCACTTAGGGGAGGCACTGGAGAGCGCTATAGTATATATACTGGGTGCTGGTCATTTCTCTGGTGTCTGCCGTTGCGATCACTACGTGGAAGCACTCAGACCTTTTTGTCAGATTCTGTGTTATTCTCTAGACCAGTTCCTGGGTGTTGATGACCAAGGACCTCACACCCCAGACTAGGAATTCTGTATATCATTTGTGTTATTCTCTAGACCAATTCCAGGGTGTTGATGATCACGGACCTAACACCCCAGATTAGGAATACTGTATATTATCTGTGTTATTCTTCAGACTAGTTCCAGGGTGTTGATGACTACGGAGCTCACACCCAAGACTAGGAATTAGCTTTACCATCCTGTTATACTTCAGACTAGTTTCAGGGTGTTGATGATCAAGGAGCTCACACCTAAAGACTAGACATTGTTGATTATTTGTTATGACCTTCTGCTTTCCTGACCTCTCTTCTGATCTCTGATTTGGTACTTCGCTATATCTGATACTCCGTTGCCAAACCTTGCTTGCCTTAGGATTCCGAGTCAGTCTCTTTCCTCTGTATCTGACCTGTCTGTCTGTTGCCGACCTGGCTTGTCCGACCTCGAGAACTATCTCCTCTGTTTAGAGGAGTGACACTCCACCATTGGTGTCACTCACACTCTGGTCCTTCCCACTCTCAGCCTGACTCCTCCCCTTGGGGAGCCTCAGGCCATTGGAAGGAGCCTGTTCTTTGGGCAGTATCTCTTACTGCCTTGCACCCTCTATACGGGTGCTCTCCTCAAAGTATTACTGTTGCACTAAACACTCATATTACTCAGGTGTGAAGAGGTTAGAGATATATCTGATTATCGGTGATACTGCAGATCATCAATAATCGGGTATATATCTGTATTCTTGGTGATACTGCAGATCACCGATAATCAGATCCTCTCTGTGTTACACCGATCGTTACACATAGTCTAAGTTGCGGGCCAAATTGTTTATTCAGATATAACATTTATTGTTTCAAACTAAGTGGCGTAACTATAGCAGCCATGAGGTGGGGCTCTCCTCCCCCTCCTGCAGAGTAGCGCAGTAGAGCAGGTAAATATTTAGCTTCTTCAGTGCTGCGTCGGGTCTCCTCTAATCTTCCTAACAGCCACATGCTCTATGCTGCATACCTCTGGCTCTGAATGCATGTCACATGATCGGGGGCTGGAGGTATGGAAGCACAGAGCGTGCAGCTGCTGGGAAGAACAGAAGAGAGAGACCCAACACATAGCTTGAGCAGGTAAATATTGCACTGCTCTGCCACTACTGTGCAATGTGGGGAGAGGGTGTCGGTGAGAGAAAGATCCCAATGCTAATTTTGAAGGGGCACCCGTGGGCTGTTGCTGCACTGTCACCAGTATGTTCCTCTGGTTGGGAAGGCACTGCTTTACAATGATGCACATTTGAAGCTCTCGAGGGCCATATAAAATGGCAAGGAGGGCCGCATCTGTCCCATGGGCCTTGAGTTTGACAACTGTCTCTGGATCATCAAATAACTATCTGACTTTTAAAAAAAAAATCATAGGTTTGCTTTAAAGTATTCTGTCTATGCACAATTTTCCTCAAATACTTAAAGAGAACCTGAACTGAAAAAAGGTAAAAATAACCATACACAGGTCATACTTACCTCCTTTGTTGTATACTACTCAATCTTTCTCCTCTTCTGTGGACCATTTGTCCAATGTGATCAATGGAATTCTCCGCTCTCCATTTTAAAAATGGCCATTACACCATAACAGCTTCCTAGTCAGCACACTGTTAAACTGTAATATCGCCCACTTGAGCCATAGGGAAACATAGACATTACCTTGCACATTCATATACAACTGGTATATTTCAGTTCTGACAAAATGGATGGGATCACTGTAAGAAGGAAATGGTGAACTTCTGAGAGTAACTGACGGTGAGGTTAGTATGTAATATTAATTTGCAGCTATGTCATGTGTTTATTTTAAAACATTTTACTCGCTTCAGGTTCCCTTTAAGGTGGTTGCGACCCTCTAGCATCATCTGGACCAGTGCTGACCTACTGATGGTCTGGATGTGGTCCGCGGGCTGCACTCACTTGCCCAGCCTGTTTTATGTGTGCCCCCCCTCATTTGGCAGACCCACCTCTTGCTCCATCCCTGAATCTGAAATGTTGATGCTCCACCCCTTCAGCCAAAAAATCCCATTGTTGCTATGCCCCTGCCCATAAAGTTTTGCAGCCTAAGCTAGACGATCGCACCACCACCGCCTCGGCCACTAAAATAAAAAAATATCTAAATGACACGGAACTTCCAGTTTACTTCTCGGAATTGCAGGTAACGCACTGCAGCTTCTGCTGGTACTGTGGCCTGTCTCATAAAAACGAATGGGCACTGCGACAAGCTGCGGCAGGGGAGAGTACCGCGAACATGATGCCACATACGTGAAGGGAGCCTAAGGGGCCGTTCACACTGCACGTGTTGGCGTCCGGATTTCGGCAACCTGTGCAGGAGGCAGACACGCACGACATCAGACTGATGTCTGATGTTCACACTGCATGCGTTCCGGACCAGTGCGATCCAGGAACGCAAGCTGCACGCATTTTTTCCCAAAACGCGCGGCTGACCCATTCACTGAAAGTGAATGGGATCAGCCACGCAACGCATACAAACGCGGATGGTGTGCGTTCGTATGCGTTGCGATCCGATCGCACGGCCATCCGTGTTTGATGATGTGAACGGGGCCTTAGAGTTTTGGGCAGTTATACAGTAAACTCCGATGTGTGTGAATGGTACTAGATAAATACATAAAAATGGGGTTTATATGAAAAGGGCGCCTGGTGTAGCCCATATAAAAGCTTCGGCTACAAAAAAGGCGCCTGGTGTAGCCCATATAAAAACTTCGGCTACAAAAAAGGCGCCTGGTGTAGCCCATAGAAAAACTTCGGCTACAAAAAAGGCGCCTGGTGTAGCCCATAGAAAAACTTTGGCTACAAAAAAGGCGCCTGGTGTAGCCCATATAAAAACTTCGGCTACAAAAAAACTCCGGGACGTGTTAATTACTATTCCCCCTGCAGGCCGCCATGGATAGTGGAGGAATGAAATAATTCGGCTTTCAGCGCTTGTAGCCCATATAAAAACTTCGGCTACAAAAAAACTCCGGGATGTGTTAATTACTATTCCCCCTCCAGGCCGGCATGGATAGTGGGGGAATGAAATATTTCGGCTTCCAGCGCCTGTAGCCTATATCAAAACTCGGCCGAATAAAAAATATGGGCTACAAAGGGGCGCCCTACAGTAGCCGAAAACCTTGTGGCCGAAAAATATGGGTTACAAAGGGGCGCCCGCTTGTAGCCTATATCAAAACTCTGGCGCCCTTTTCTACACCTTGTAGCCCATATTTCCAGAAATAACATTGATGTCTATGGCGGCGCCCTTTTCATACAGGCAGCTCAGGCGCCCTTTTCAACTGATACCTAAAAATGTTATCATCACATTCAAACAGTTGCATAATAAATCCATGTAATATCCAGGAAAATGCATACTTTAGTGAAAATGAACAAGCTTTCAATCAATCTTAACAGTTAAAAAAACAAAACTTATGGCCTAGTTCACACTACAAATCACTAAGCGCTAAGAGATTTTGCAAAGCGATTTTCAGAGCGATTTTTGCACATTCCTTTAAGAAAAATTGTTCTAAAAATGGTACAGGCAGCACATTTTTGATTTTCTAAAAATGGAAACGCTGCAGTGAGAACAGCCTCATAGGGTGGCACTGCTGTAGTGCTTTGTTGATCTCTGGGGATCGGCAAACTGAGCGCTATCGCTCACAGTGTGAACCAGCCCTATCCGCTGTAATAAATAGATGCTTACCTGCTATAGTTCTTCTTTTTCTTGTGTTTTCCCTATGATCTTCATAATGCTTCTGCCATGGAGATGCCTAGTCCTCTTCTGCCACTCTGCGCTGCCTACTACCTCAAATGTGACCATTCTAACAATCTGTCCCCTACTCCCATGTGACACCACATCTGCCATCTGTATTGGTGCATCAGGCAAGGTAAAAATGCTCTGACTGCAGGACAGACCCAGATGACTCCCCTGCACACTGTATAATAATGTCATTGCACACGTGGACATGAAGAATGACATGCCAGGCACAGAGGGGACCATGGAGAAGCCCAGAAAAAATGAGTAATGTGGTTGGCAGGAGGGAGGGATTGGTGTGAGGAGGGAAAGCACAGTAAGTCTGGTGCAGTGCACTGTAGTGATGGTCAAGTAGATGCAAATAACTTCGAGTTGATGCAAATATATGCACATTTTTATGCGAATGTATTCAGCTCGAAAATGAACCAATCAAACCCTGCTGAGGTAAAATTTGATTGGTTCATTTTCAAGCTGCATAAATTTGCATAAAAATTTGCATGAATGTGCATCAACTCAAAGTTATCTACTTGACCATCACTAGTGCACTGTAATATGTTAAAATGGGCTCAGATGCAATGTAAGTGAGTTACGTTGCAAGAAAGTAGGTTAAGTAGATTACAAGTGCAAGCTTTGGAGATATTCAGGTCTCTTCAGAGTAGAGTAGAGTATAGAGTGTAGAGTAGAGTGTAATACAGAAAACAAAATGTTTTTACACATTGTAGACATGGGAATGTGATACTAAATCTGGCATCTGACACTTGGGGCAGAGGACAGTTAAAGTATATTCATACACGGTAATGGGGGGACACATATAACATTTGGGGGGACAGTGGCCGGGGCGGCCAGGCAGCATCACGAGACTGATTCCCAAAAGATTTCATACGGAAATCGATTGGGAATTGGCCTGTGGTGTATGGGCAGCCAACAAATCTCTCTCTGATCAGATTCAATCAGAGAGAGATCTGTCTCTTGGTTGATCTGCCCATACATTGATAGATGTATAGGCACTAGAGATGGCTTGAACCTCCAATTTTCGGTTCACGAATCTCGAACGCGAACTTCTGCAAAAGTTTGGTTCGTGCGAACTTTCGTGAACCGCAATAGACTTCAATAGGGAGGCGAACTTTGAAAACTACAAACATTTATGCTGGCCACAAAAGTGATGGAAAAGATGTTTCAAGGGGTCTAACACCTGAGTTTTTGCATGGCGGAGTGGGATACATGGCAAAAGTCCCCGGGAAAAATCTGGATTTGATGCACAGCAGCGTTTTAAGAGCAGAAATCACATTGCATGCTAAATTGGAGGCCTAAAGTGCTTTAAAACATCTTGCATGTGTATACATCAATCAGGTAGTGTAATTAGTGTACACACTGACAGACCAAACTCACTGTGTAACGCACCGAAAACAGTTGTTTGAGTAGTGACAGCCGTGTTGGACTGGTGCACACCATGGCCAGAGTGCAGGCGATAGCGGTTTTCAAGCCCATTTGGTTGCCAGGCTGAGGTAGCTCAATGACAGAACAACAGTGACTGTCCAGCTGATTGAATTTGGTCTGTCCACAATGAAGCAATGACCTTATTGTCTTGGGTGTGCCCCCCCCCCCCCCCCCCCCGAGACACTCAAATAGCCGGCGGTCATTGCTTCACCACGGCAAGGTAATGATCACGAAGGGGAATTGACACATGTACATGCCTTTTGTTTTGTTGTTGCAGCTGCAGTGCAGCCAGAAAAATTAAGCAGGCATGTACATGCACCAGAAAAATTAGTATAGCAGCGGCCTTAAAAATACAGGAATCCGCCTGGTGTCCTGGACCCTGTTGGTGGTGGCGGAGAAGGCAGTCAAGCGGCCTGCAGGCAGAGATGCTGTGTGGGGAGCGACTTAGTCTTGGGGCAGGCAGTCACTGGGCGTAAGGCAGGGCAAGACAGATTTTGGATGGCAAATTGTGACAGCTCTGGCCACAGGTCAAGCCTGCGCTTCATCGCTGTTAACAGTGTCTACATCCACACTTAAGGCCAGGTAGTCGGCTAGTCGAGGCGTTGGTGGAGGGTGGATCCGGAAGGGCTAAGGCAAGATGTTGGACTAAAGAATGTCCGCATGTCCGTCATCACCATGAGATCGCTAGAGCGTCCTGTCCTTGCATGCGTGGACATGGGAAAAGGATTACTGGCAATGGTACCTTTATTCCGTTGTGCTGTGACATCACCCTTAAAGAGAACCTGAACTGAAAATAAAAAGTCAAAATAACCATACACAGGTCTTACTTACCTCCTGTGTAGTCTACTATTCAATCTCTTTCTCCTCTCCTGCGTCCTATTTGTCCATTGTGATCTATGGATTTCTCCATCCTCCATTTTAAAAATGGCCATTATGCCCTAACAGCTTCCTGATCAGCACACTGTTAAACTGTAATATCACCCACTTGAGCCATAGGGAAACATGGACCTTACCTTGCACATTCAGTTGTAACTGACAGCTGCTGATATATAACTGACAGCAACTGGTATATTTCTTTTTTTTTTTTTTTAAACAAAAAAAAGTTTATTGAACAGAATTTTGCATTTTACAAGGCATATGTATACATACATAAATCTTAAAAATACATGCATGGCTGTATTACAGGTATAGGGTGAATAATACATGAAGAAATTGCAATTGTCTATTTGTAAGAGAGCAGTGGGAGATATAAATTTTATATGGGATAACAAGTCAGGGCTTGCGAATAAAAGTCAACAAACATTATAGGGTAAACAGAGATTTAACCCGTGTCCTTGATTACAAGTCTTAGCATTGAGAGTACATGCATTACCAATTCTTCCACCTATCCCAAACCAGGTGAATTTTCTTACTTGAACCTCTGTGCAAATACACAAGCTTTTTGTATGGAATGGCGTTGTTTACTCTTTTGACCCAGTTTTCAAAAGAGGGTGCTATTGGGGATAACCATCTGAGTGCCACTTCCTGTCTAGCCATGAAGAGGACTTCAGATAAAAAGGTTTTTAGCGAGTTATCAAGGGCCTCATCTTGTATTACACCAAGGAGACAGAGAATAGGGTCAGAGTTCAAGGGGCAGCCCATCTTATCATGTAGAAACTTAGTCATTTGGGCCCAGAAGGGCAGAATGGATGGGCATTCCCATATCAAGTGGAAAAAAGTAGGTGAGGTGGCTTGGCATTTGGGACATAGGTCAGATTGTTGTGGGTTGTATTTGGATATTTGCTTGGGAATCAAGTAGGTTTGATGTAATATATAAGTGCGTTCACGGATACAAGGAGAGACCCTTTTAGGAACAGAGAGTGCCTCGTCCCAGTCATCGTCTTGAATGTCTAAACCACAAGCTTCCCATTTATTCCATGAGGGTGTAGTAAGATCCTCTGCGCCATATTCTAGGAGTGTCTTATACATTTCACCGACCATGTGTCTGATGGGCCCATTTTTAATCATCTCTATAATAGGGGAGTTGTATATCTGAACTGTGGTTGTGCGTAATTGTTTCTGGAAAGTGTGCCTAATTTGCCAATATCTGAATTCTTGATTTAGGGGGATGAAATAGGCAGCTGCAATAGTGGAGATAGGAAGGATCTGTCCTTTTGAGGCAATATGTCCAAGGAAAATCACTCCCTTGTTTAGCAACTGCTATATATTTCAGTTCTGACAAAATATTGTCAGAACTGGAAGGGATCGCTGTAAGAAGAAAATGGTGAGCCTCTGAGAGGAACTGACGGTGAGGTTAGTATGTAATATTCATTTGCAGCTACGTCATGTGTTTATTTTAAATAATTTTACTCGCTTTTAGGTTCCCTTTAAATGCACTGTAAAGCATAGTTGTCAGCTTGTTCTGCAAGTGCTGCATCCTTTCTGCCTTCTGGTGATTTGGAAACATCTCCACCACTTTGTGCTTATACTGAGGGTCTAATAGCGTGGCCACCCAGTACAGCTCATTCCCCTTGAGTTTTTTTTATACGGGGGTCCCTCAACAGGCTGGACAGCATGAAAGACGCCATCTGCACAAATTTGAATGCAGACGTACTATCTATCTCCTCTTGCTCTTGCTCAGTGATGTCAGGTAAGTTCTCCTCCTCCCCCCAGCCACAAACAATACCACGGGAAAGTTGAGCAACACAAGCCCCCTGTGACGCCTGCTGCGGTTGTTCTTCCGCCTCCTCCTTCTCCAGAAAAAAACACCTTCCTCATCATCTGACTCCTCTTCCCCACACGACTCTTCTTCTTCCTCCTCCTCCCGCCTCCTCTGTGCTGCCACAGGTGTTGAGGAAACATCTGGTTCTGAGAATTGATCCCACAACTCATCCTCCTGTTCCTGTAACTGTTCCTGTTCACGCTCCTCCACAGCTTAATCTACCACTCTATGCACGGCACGCTCCAGGAAGAAAGCATATGGGATCAAGTCGCTGATGGCACACCTTCACTGCGACTCACCAGGTTTGTCACCTCCTCAAACGGCTGCATTAGCCTGCAGGTTTTGCATGAGTGTCCAGTACTTCGGCCAGAACATCCCCATCTCCCCAGAGTGTGCCCTTCTACTGTAGTCATAGAGATACTGGTTGACGGCTTTCTCCAGTTGTAGCAGGCGATTAAACATAAGGAGTGTTGAATTCCAGCAAGTTGGGCTATCGCAAATCAAGCGTCTCACTGGCAAGTTCTTTCTCCGCTGAATATCGGCCAAGCGTGCCATGGCCGTGTAAGGCCGCCTGAAATGCCCACACAACTTCCTGGACTGCTTCAGGACATCCTGTAAGCCTGGGTACTTACATACAAATCTCTGAATTATTAGATTCAGCACATGTGCCATGCAAAGTACATGTGTCAACTTTCCCAAATTCACAGCCGAAATGAGATTGCTGCCATCGACACCACGTTGCCGTTCTCCAGTTGGTGCGGGGTCAGCCACTGATCCACCTGTTTGTTAAGAGCAGCCAGGAGAGCTGCTCCAGTGTGACTCTCCGCTTTAAGGGCAAGACATGTCTAAGATGGGGTGACACCGTCGTACCTGGCATGCAGCATAGGCCCTGGGGAGCTGAAGCTGTGTAACTGGAGATTGCAGCACCAGTAGAGTTGTACTGCCACTCAGTAAAGGAGGAGGAGGAGGATGACAGCGAAGAGGATTTAGCAGGAGGAGTAGGAGGAGAGGAGGTGGCAGCAGGCCTGCCTGCAAGCCGTGGAGGTGTCACAACTAGGTCCGCTGCATAGGCACATACTCCCTGCTTGCCAGCGGTCACCAGGTTGACCAATGTCAAAGTAATGTACCTGCCCTGACCGTGCTTGGCAGACCAGGCATCCGTGGTCAGATGGACCCTTGACACAATGCTGTGTGCCAGAGATGACACCATTTGCTTTTCAACTTCACGGTACAGTTTGGGTATCGCCTTTTTGGAGAAATAATTGCGGCCTGGTATCTTCCACTGCGGTGTCCCAATGGCCACAAATTTTTGGAAGGCCTCAGAGTCCACCAGCTGGTATGGTAACAGCTGGCGAGCTAACAGTTCTGCCAAGCCAGCTGTCAGACGCCGGGCAAGGGGGTGACTGGCAGACATTGGCTTCTTCCGCTCAAAGATTTACCTCATGGACACCTGGCTGCTGCTGTGGGCAGAGGAGCAGGAACCGCTAAAGGTGAGAGGCGGAATGGAGGAGGATGGCTGTGATTGTGAAGGTGCAAGGGAGAAAGCGGCTGAAGATGATTCACTTGAAGTAGGAAGAGGAGAAGGAGGGTGGCTTTGCTTTTGTGTGCTGCTTTTCCTCAGGTGGTCTTCCCATTGCCGTTTGTGCCTTTTCTCCATGTGCCTTTGTAAGGCAGTTGTCCCTACGCGGGTGTTGGCCTTTCTACAGCTCAATTTTTGGCAGCAGCGAGAACTGATGGCATTCCTCTGATCTGAGGCAGACACACAAAATAATTACCACACCGCTGAGCCCAGGGGTGTGGGCACTATGGTGGCGTCAGCAGCTGACGTTGAAGGGCATGCTGGCTGGCTGTCCATAGGTGGCGATACATGGCGCCGGACACTGCCACCAGCTGTTTCTGACGACGAGCTCCCCCTGCTTCTTTCAGGAATTCGTCTTCTCCTACTCCTCTCTGACTCCCCCTCTGAACTGTCCCCCTCTATTGGGAACCCACGTGAGATCCGTATCATCATAATCATCATAATCATCCTCTCCAGCTTTTCTTGCATCAGACACCTCCATAATCCTCCTCCTCACACTTTACATCCATAGTGTCGCCTAACTCAGACATAGGAGGTGGTGTAACTTGCTTAGCGCCTTTATCCTGTTGTAACAATAATGGCTGTGAATCAGTTCATTCCCCACCAAATAACTCCTGTGAAGTGTCAAATGCAGTGGATGTGGTGCTTGTAGTAGCACTGGTGTCTGCGGAAGATAAGGTGTTCTGTGGTAAATAGTCAACTACGTCCTGACAATCTTGGGAGTTGATGGGACGTGCCTTTTTCTAAGCACTAAACTTTGGTCCAGGGCCGCACGAAATCACGTCAGCATGACCTCGAACAGACATGCTGGGTGGCCTGTCTCTGGGTCTGCCTCTGCCTGTTGTTTTGTCCATATTGGACAGGGCTTGAAGTGAAAGTTATACACTGACTTGACTAATACAATGTGCAGTCACACAGGTGCAGTGAAAGGTATGCAGTGACAGGTATTACAATACAATGTGCAGCTGTCACACAGGTGCAGTTAACAGGTATGCACGGACTGGTATATTAAACAGCGTGCGGTCACACAGGTACTGTGAACAATTATGCAATGACTAGTATTGCAAATGTGCAACTGTCACACACACAGGTACCGTGAACAAGTGCAGTGACTGGTAGTTTATAACACTGAGTGCGCTCACGTGGGTGGGTGCACTGAACAGGTAGGTATGCAGTGATTGGTATTACAAATGAGCAGCTGTCACACACACAGATACTGTGAACAGGTGCAGTGACTGGTGGTTTATAACACTGCGTGCGCTCACGTAGGTGGGTGCACTGAACAGATAGGTATGCAGTGATTGGTATTACAAATGTGCAGCTGTCACACACACAGGTACCATGAACAGGTGCAGTGACTGGTGGTATATAACACTGCGTGCACTCACGTAGGTCGGTGCACTGAACAGGTAGGTATGCAGAGATTGGTATTACAAATGTGCAGCTGCTACACACACAGGTACTGTGAACAGCTGCAGTGACTGGTGGTATATAACACTGCGTGTGCTCACATAGGTAGGTGCACTGAACAGGGAGGTATGCAGTGATTGGTAGTACAAATGTGCAGCTGTCACACACACAGGTAGTCACTGAATGTGCTGGGCCTGACAGTGGCACAGTAGGAATTACCCCTTGCCAAGGGCCAGCTGTGAGTGACTGACAGGGCTGTATATGCAACACAAGTGTCTGTGGGACACACACACACACACACACACACACAAAAATAGATCACAAGAACAACAGTAGCTCTCAAAAAAGCTGTTGAGGGGTGCTTTTTAGCAATAAGTATCAGCAAAGAGCAAGCTAACAAGCCTAACAAGAGCCTAACTAAGCTTTCCCTATGTCTACAGCAGGTTCCTCTCCCTTCTCTAATTACCGCAGCCACACAAGTGAGTGAAAAGGCTGACGCTGACTGCCTTTTATAAGGGGGGGGGGGCTCCAGGTGGGAGTGTAGCCTGATTGGCTACCCTGTGTCTGCTGACTGTGATGTAGAGGGTCAAAGTTGACCCTAATGATGTAGTATAGGGGGCGGGTCGAACTCGCATATAGTTCGCGGTTCACCGCGAACGCGAGCCACCGCAGTTCACGCGAATAAGTTTGCGTGGGAACCGTTCGGGCCATCTCTAATAGGCACCTTAAAGGGAAGGTCCAAGCAAAATAAAAAAATGAGTTTCACTTACCTGGGGCTTCTACCAGCTCCATGCAGCCATCCTGTGCCCTCGTAGTCACTCACTGCTGCTCCAGTCCCCCGCTGGCAGCTTGCCGACCTCGGAGGTCGGCGGGCCGCATTGCGTACATTTTTACGCATTCCCGCTAGTGCAGGAACATCAACACATACATTTTTACGCATTACTGGTTCAATGCGTAAAAATTTACGCATTGACCCAGTAACGCGTAAAAATGTATGTGGTAATGTTCCTGCACTGGTGGGAATGCGTAAAAATGTATTAGTCCATACAATGATATTACACTTGCCTTGTGTACAGTCTTGCATTTGTAATAATGCCATTACAACTGTGTTAGCATTTTGCTACAGTGGATGACTTGAACAGCATCATCTAACAAGAATCAAAGGGAAGAGAAACCTGCCCTTACGATTTTATAATATAGAAGCATAGGGGGTGGCCTCACTAAGAAAGGCAGTGAATAACTGTAGCTAAAGCGACAGCGTACACCATTTAAATAAGTGCAAGAGGCAGGAAAAGTGGATCAGTGTGAAGCCCAGCGCACACCAAAAACCTCTAGCAGATCTGCAAAACACTAGATGTTTTTGAAGCAGATTTTAGAGCCATTCTAGGCATGTTTAGAGACGTTTTCTAAACATGCTTAGCAGTTTTTGGAGCGTTTTTGTGTAGTAGAGTTCAAATCTTGTTACAGTAAAAGCTGTTACTGAACAGCTTCTGTAACAAAAACGCCTGGAAAACCGCTCTGATCTAACGTTTTTCAGAGCGGTTTTCCACTTTCCTATACTTTACCATTGAGGCAGAAATGCCTTTGGAAATCTAAAAAATGCTGCAGCCCCGAGTTTGCATTTGTGGAAAAAACGAGCTGCTCTGCTTTGCACAAATCCCATTGACTTTCATTAGCCAGGCGGTTTTACCCCTGCAGAACCGCTCTGGTGTGCATCAGCCCTCACTAGATCAGACTACATGCTTGTCTAAAGAGTTTTGTTATTTCATTTAAAACCTATGTTTTTTTTTTTAATGAATTGTGTTGAAAGAAGTTAGAGACTTTTGGATAAGTTTTTTGGTGTCTGTGTCCTAACTGGCAAGATTTTCCCTTGCTTCCTGTACCCGAGACCTCCATAGAGGCTTTCATATGAAAACTGGCAGTCCTGGGACAGGAAATGAGGGACAGCAATAGACGGGAAGTAATAGAAATTGTATAAGCTGGCGACACAGAGCAGCAATAAAAACCCAAGAGAGATTCTAACTCCTTATTATGTTAACTATAAGTTGTTGTTTTTTTACCTCGAATTGGGATTTCGTTGATTAAGTTTGACTTTAGATTGGCTGAAACACATCCACACCAACCTGAGAGATACTACACAAATTTGCTAATACATTTTTAATCTCATATTTTAACATGTGCTGATTGCTGAAATAAAAGCATTTATTTTTTGCCAAGAATAATACAAAAATTATATACTATACAATATATGATTGATCCGGCAAACAATTCTCCACTAGAGGCCGAACATCTGAGGCCCAGAGGTGTACACACTGAACCTTCCTGCCTCTAGCATTTGTCACATAACACAGGTGCCCTGGGAGAAAAGGCAAGGGGAGGAGCACCGCAACATGGAGAGAAGGAGGAATCGTGTCGGTAGTCAGGTGAGAGTTAGCTCCACTACCAAGGTCCTGGTCAGGCTGGTGGGGAGTACATTTTCCACAGTGAAAAGCTGGGGGCCCGGCAGGTGAAGCACATCTCCACAGATTTTTAAGTGGAAGGATTCGATCCCTCTCAGATCAGATTTGATCTGAGAGAGGTCATTCTGAAGGTCGAATCTGGTGGTCATCTATTAGTGTAGGGGCACAACATATCAGCCAGCGAGTCTTTTAGGGTTAAAAATATAACACAGCATTATTTTGTCAGCCAAACAATGTCCACAACAATAACAATATACCACACTGGGTATTCAGCAAGAGATGCAGTCACAGAAGATACACTGCCTTCTGCTTCTGGCCCAACCCTCTCGGGTTATCTTTCGGGTCACTGCATATACCCTCTCTTAACCTATTCGCCAGTCTCACTGACTCTGGAGTGACCAGAGAAAATGGCTACACAAGAAACTCCACACTCTGCTTGTGTGCCATCCCTCACCTCAGGTTATCTCCATGGTCACTCTGCCATGGGCATAATGGCTCTGTCTGGCACTCCTGAACACTGTCGTCCAGGCGCTCCTGAACACTGAAGTCTCTCAGCAGCTTCTCTGTTACATTAGACTGTGCAGGCTGCCTGCTGCACAGCCCTTTAGGAGCCTCTTTGCTTCACACACAGCCCACTGCACGATGGGTGCCCAGAATGGACAAAATATTGTTAAGAACAAGATAAAATTATAAAAAAAAGGGAGGTAGTTTAGCTCTCCAATGACACAAATGTGGTAAAGAAAAGTTGTTGCTTTTGCACAGGTAACGCGCTACAAGGGTGCAAGCCCATCTCCTAAGGCCAATAAAAGTGCCACTGCTCTATCGCCAACAAGATCGGAGATGGCCCTCTTGGCAACTAAGAAATCAGTGCTCAGGCAGTGGCATTCTCCTGAACCCCCTACATAAGGAGAAATAAAAGGTGTACTGGAGCAATTACTCAATTTGGAATATCTGAATATTGAACAGGACAAAAGTAGTATGCTCAAGAAGTTTTTTAAAGTGAACCTGAGGTGAGAGTGATAATGGAGGCTGCCATATTTACAGGTCCTTTTCAAAAAATTAGCATATTGTGATAAAGTTCATTATTTTCTGTAATGTATTGATAAACATTAGACTTTCATATATTTTAGATTCATTACACCACAACTGGAGTAGTTCAAGCCTTTTATTGTTTTAATATTGATGATTTTGGCATACAGCTCATGAAAACCCAAAATTCCTATCTCAAAAAATTAGCATATTTCATCCGACCAATAAAAGAAAAGTGTTTTTAAAACAAAAAAAGTCAACCTTCAAATAATTATGTTCAGTTATGCACTCAATACTTGGCCAGGAATCCTTTTGCAGAAATGACTGCTTCAATGCGGCGTGGCATGGAGGCAATCAGCCTGTGGCACTGCTCAGGTGTTATGGAGGCCCAGGATGCTTCGATAGCGGCCTTAAGCTCATCCAGAGTGTTGGGTCTTGCGTCTCTCAACTTTCTATGGGGTTCAGGTCAGGAGAGTTGGCAGGCCAATTGAGCACAGTAATACCATGGTCAGTAAACCATTTACCAGTGGTTTTGGCACTGTGAGCAGGTGCCAGGTTGTGCTGAAAAATGAAATCTTCATCTCCATAAAGCTTTTCAGCAGATGGATGCATGAAGTGCTCCAAAATCTCCTGATAGCTAGCCGCATTGACCCTGCCCTTGATAGAACACAGTGGACCAACACCAGCAGCTGACATGGCACCCCAGACCATCACTGACTGTGGGTACTTGACACTGGACTACAGGCATTTTGGCATTTCCCTCTCTCCAGTCTTCCTCCAGACTCTGGCACCTTGATTTCCGAATGACATGCAAAAGTTGAGCAACAGTCCAGTGCTGCTTCTCTGTAGCCCAGGTCAGGTGCTTCTGCCGCTGTTTCTGGTTCAAAAGTGGCTTGACCTGGGGAATGCGGCACCTGTAGCCCATTTCCTGCACACGCCTGTACACGGTGGCTCTGAATGTTTCTACTCCAGACTCAGTCCACTGCTTCCGCAGGTCCCCAAGGTCTGGAATCGGTCCTACTCCACAATCTTCCGAAGGGTCCGGTCACCTCTTCTCGTTGTGCAGCGTTTTCTGTCTCACTTTTTCCTTCCCACAGACCTCCCACTGAGGTGCCTTGATACAGCACTCTGGGAACAGCCTATTCGTTCATAAATTTCTTTCTGTGTCTTACCCTCTTGCTTGAGGGTGTCAATGATGGCCTTCAGGTCGGCAGTCTTACCAATGATTGCGGTTTTGAGTAATGAACCAGGCTGGGAGTTTTTAAAAGCCTCAGGAATCTTTTGCAGATGTTTAGAGTTAATTAGTTGATTCAGATGATTAGGTTAATAGCTCGTTTAGAGAACCTTTTCATGATATGCTAATTTTTGGAGATAGGAATTTTGGGTTTCCATGAGCTGTATGCCAAAATCATCAATATTAAAACAATAAAAGGCTTGAACTACTTCAGTTGTGGTGTAATTAATCTAAAATATATGAAAGTCTAATGTTTATCAGTACATTACAGAAAATAATGAACTTTATCACAATATGCTAATTTTTTGAAAAGGACCTGTATTTTCTTTTAAACAATACTAGTTGCCTGGCAGATCTATTTGGCTGCAGTAGTGAACTGTATTACACCAGAAACAAGCATGCAGCTAATCTTGTCAGTTCTGACAATATTGTCAGAAACCCCCAACCTGCTGCATGCTTGTTTAGGGTCTATGGTTGAAATTATTAGAGGCAGAGGACCAGCAGGGCAGCCAGGCAACTGGTATTGCTTAAAAGGAAATAAATATAGCAGCCTCCATATTATTCTCACCTCAGGTTCCCTTTAAGACTTGGAAGTCATTTATTGTAAGCACTTTTGATAGACAGCAGATTTTCCAGATCATGTCACCTTTACAATATACAGAATTTGTCTTTGAAGCAAAAAATTAGAGGCTACTTGGGTACATTAAGGTGGCCACTAACGATTCAATTACTAGCGAAAAATAGTTCAAGTGATCAGATATTCTGATCGGAAGTGAAATCGTTCATTACATTATCAACGAACCAATCTTTGCTTCCTATCTATCACAACCAACAAGAAAATCCAAATTTTGATTTGACGAAAATCCAATTGGACGACGTTTTTATAATTGGTCATAATCAATTGGGCGCATCAACAGAGATTATTTACAACCAATCCAATCAGAATTTCAAATCGCTCAAATGATTTTTCACTAGAAATTGGACTGCTAGTGGCCACCTTAAGAAATCTAGGTACAACTAGAGGTCTGTATATACTAGAGAAGAGAAGATATATTCTGGAGGAATCTGAAGGAGGGGAGGGGGGAGACCCGGTATATCTGGACAGGTATGGGATATCATCTGAATATCTCTAATAAGGCTGACGATGCATCATTCCTTGTAGGGATCCTGTTCCACGGTTTGGTGCAGGGTTTTTCGAGTCCTTTAGGGTGGGAACTAGGTGTCAGAGAACCTACTCTGTTGAACCCCAAAGGGAGGAATATTCAGGCTAATGTGAATGAGATTTAGGTCCTTATTATTACGTGTTGTAATTCCACTCTGTTGATTGGCTAATGGTTTTATGGTGACACGTTTATTTGTTGAATCTCGGCTCTGCCTGTTCAGTAAGTCTGCACCTATTCAGTAGGAGACCTTAGGCAAGTCTCCCTAACACTGCTACTGCCTATAGAGCGCGTCCTAGTGGCTGCAGCTCTGGCGCTTTGAGTCCGCCAGGAGAAAAGCGCGATATAAATGTTATTTGTCTTGTCTTTGTCTTAATGGTTTCTGTTCTCTTGTTGTTTGGAAAGAAAACAAACAGAAATGACAAAAAAGATAACGTTTGCATATATTTGTATATGTATGTTCCTTTTCAGTACCAATAAATGTATATAAAAAAATAATCATAGCTAAGAAACTTTATCAAAAGCAGCTTAAATGACAAAGCATTCATCTTCTGCCTATCTAATACAGCTTCATGTTCACTACTTGCATAGAATGGGTTTGGGGAGGTAATTGAGTTTATAGAATGTATTATTAGTTAGACTTCTTGAGGCCTGCGCCAGTGAAACATTTATAAATGGTTTAGATGTAACGTATATATTATGAAGATCAGCATTAATATTTACCTTTGGATGGTGGATATAATCCAGCCATGGAATTAGTCTGACCAATCCATATGGAACTATAATGGTTCAAAAAATGTACCGGATTCCAGACCGGAAAGGCTCCATAAGATGCTAAACTATAACTGTTATTAAGTTATTAAAATATGGGGCAACGACAAAAAAACGTACAAAGTTTAAGTGCCTAAAAAGTAATTCAAAAAGCCTATATTGAGTAATTGCATCGACATCTGAATAGTGGTGCTTATATATATTGTATACTCGATTGACAAGGGTGAGTCTCAATGTTTTCATATGTGTAGTTTGGTTGGGTGAACTATTACAACTGAATGCACAGGTAGATAACCCAGGTGCTTCCCATGCCAACACTATAGCGCAAGTCTCACATACAGACAGTGTTGGACAGGCGCGCTACGAGAAATGAAACTCCCCCACCAAAAAACAAGGGCTATTGCAGACAGTGGACTTTATTATTCTTGGAAGGCTTTGATCTATGTACCTGTTTGATGCTCTGCTTCACTGTATATAGATGTTAGCATGCCTGTGCTTGTGCAGTCTAACGTCATGCATATGCCCCCAGCCACAGTCAGAAACCTGTGGCCTATGGCATGCGCATGTGGACATTCACCCAGGAACAAGGGCACGTAAGACTGGCGTGACTGATCGGGCAGGATCGAAGTCAGGTGACCCTGAAAGTCAACAGAAACACCAGATTGATTGTGACCTTAAAAGCGGTAAAATATCACAAGTGAATGCAGAGGTAGATAACCCAGGTGCTTCCCATGCCAACACAATAGAGCAAGACACAGGATCACCATGACTAGTGATTTCTGTCCCCCTAAAAGTCTCACATACAGACAGTTGTGAACAGAGAAATTAAACATCCCCACAACAAACTCAGCTGCACTCTGGCATGGGCGATTGCGGACAGCTTGTTGGGATTTTTTTTTGTGGGGGTGTTTCATTTCTCTTAGCATGACTTTGCTTGCGCATGCAGTCTAGCTCTGTGCATACTTCCCCATCCAAAGGCATACATCTGCTACCAATGGTGCACACATGTGGATTTTCACCCAGGAACGAGGACAGCAGAGGCCTATCTAGAGGGGTGCAGGCATGGCTTGTGCCATGGGCGCCACAGCACTATGGGCGCCATGGCTGCCTTCTCCTCCCTCATGCTTCAGCACCATACTGAAGGATGCCTCTCAGGCATTTGTACTTGCTCTTATACTGGAGGACATCTCTCAATACCTATACTGGGAGGGTCTACTTATACTAGGGGACACCTGCCAAATCTATACTGGAGGGGTTACTTATACTGAGGGGAACCTCGTTACCTATACTGAGGGACTACTTATACTGGAGGGATACCTCTTACCACTTATGCTAATGAAGGCTACTTATACTGGGGAGACATCTCTAACTACATATACTGGGAGGGCAATGTAAACATGGGTCTACTTATACTGGGTGAACTACCTCTGGCTACCTATACTAGGGTGCTACCTCTGGTTACTTTTACTTGGGGGTTAACTCTAGCAACCTATCCTGGGGAGACTTGTATCATTGCAAGAAAATAAGCTGTTATTATGGGACAAGGTGGTCTGATGGGGTAAGGGGGGGGCGCAATTTCAGTGTTTGCCATAGGCGCTATGTCACCCAGATATGCCCCTGGAGGACAGGCAAGATTGGAGTAACTGCTTGGGCAGGACAGGTGGCCCTAACAGTCAACAGAAACACTAGATTGATATTGACCTTGAAAAGGGAACTGTTCTGGACTAAGTTATTGCAACAGAGCATGTGTGTGTGTGGTTAGAAGAACGAGTAGGATAGAGAATATGTCCCTCTTTCATCTCCCTCCAAGCTTCTCTTCCTTTCCATTCCCTTTTCCTTGGCTAGCACCTAGATCTCACATGCCATCATTTGTATGTGTTTATTTGTGTATAAAACCACTCCTTTTTATAAAGATCAAGTCAGTAGGCCAGAACAGAGTGCATTCAACAGATGGCAACTGTGCTAACATTGTACAAAACTCTATTATGGCAACGGAAACGGAACCCTTAATTCAGGACTGCTTATTTGTAAGTGAAGTGTTGGAGGAGGGCAGTATATCACACACCAGTCATCTTCTCTGCTTAATTCTTTTCTGATTCATCCCATTACTGTTACATTCTCAAATTAAACCCACTTCAGTTTGGATTAGCACGAGTTAACTTGCCAGCGGCTTGATGTTTTTTCGAAGTGTGCTGGTAAATAATTGATTGTTTGCATTGTTGATGGAATGCATACATACACAGCCATCTCTACATGATGCTGTTTGCTTTCATCTATGTAACAATTTTAGTTTAACTATGTGAGCAACTTATTACGACAGATCCAATTTATTTTCCACAAATTGTAAACGAGTCAGTCTATACATCTATTAATAAACCAATACACTAGTATTCATATATCATCTAGAGTTAAAGAAACTTAAAAAAAAGAGAGGGTTCACATGACAAGACGCAAGTTGCAATTATACACCGTGCAGGTTTAATACCTTTGAAACACAAGTTCCTCTCAGTCATGAGCCCAGAGGCATAACTATAAACTATGGTTCCCCCCCCCCCCCAGCAAAACTTTAATGGTGCCTACAGTGTTCCCACCCCTTCCATTGCCTCTCCTTTGTGACCTTCACAGCCTGGGGGCCGATCTTCCAAGGGTTATACAACAAGTATGGGCAGCATGATCTTCACATCCAGTAGCCACAAAAACACTTAATCTAAAGGAGGAACCCCTATACAGGAGGGGGTAAGGTTATTAATTGGAAGAGCCCCACGACTCTGGGCTCCGCTGAAAGTCGCAGGGGCTACTTCCCTCAGGAACACCACTGATTGAACCTCTGCTGAACACCTGTAAGTTCTTGTGTTTAACCTCCCTAGTGTTCTGATCATTTGCGGCGCACGGCCAAGGGAGGTTTTTTTTTACCTTTTTTTTTATCATGTAGCTAGCCTAGCGCTAGCTACATGATTCCCCCTCCCTGCGGCATCCCTCCCACCCCTCCGATCGCCGCCGCTGATCATACCCAACAGGAAATCCCGTTCTGAACAGGATTTCCTGTATGGGCTTTCCCCGTCGCCATGGCGACGATCAGAATGACGTCATTGACATCCTGACGTCAGGGGATGTCCTGATCCACTCCATAGCGCAGCCTGGTGGTAATTGGGCAGGCTGTGCAAGGGGTCTGTGGGGGGGGGCCTCTTTCACGGCGGGTAGCGGCAGATCGGCGGCGATCAGAACAAACACGCAGCTAGCAAAGTGCTAGCTGCGTGTTTGAAAAAAAAAATATGCAAATCGGCCCACCAGGGCCTGAGCAATCCACCGCGGCGTTACTGGACAAGCTGAGCTCGTCCGTAACGCTCCTTAAAGTGCTTCAGTGGGTATATACCCATGTCTTTTGCGTGTGATTAACAGTGAAGTAATAAAGCAGAATATGAATTTTCCATTCTCAAACAGGGAGACCAGCTGAACTGAGGGTTTCCATGTTTAACAGCTCGTATATGATGGTATATCATTTAAAATATCCATGCAGGCTGGTTTATATTGGCAATACAATATAGAGCATTCCAGATAGGAATACAAAAACATACAACACAAGCATTAGCAAGAGGCTGTGAGAAGAGGTCATTAGGGACTCTCCAGGCATTTTACACAGAATGAATTCACGCACTGGTTAATTTTATATTTGGTAGAGCCATCAGCCACGTGTGGATATAGGGATAAAACTATAGGTGGGGCAGATTGGATGATTTGATTGTTTAACCGCTAAGGACTTTAATTATTATTTAATTCGTTTTTTCTTTTTAATAATTTCTCAGGTAGAACTGGAAGGTGTCCTCCAGCTCATATAGGGTTATTTTCTTTGGTGATTCTTGTAAGGGCCAAGAATACCTAGGTGAGAAGTAGGGAGAGACCGGGAGCCCAATGGTGCAGTATCGTCAGGTATAGGGAGGATAAAATTATATAGACATATACTCACAAAGGTGGGTTGCAGTTCCTGCAACCACCGTATCGGCCTACAGGGAATTAACCATCCCTGCTTGGTACTCCGGGTCCTGCTGGATACTGGATGGTCGCTCTCCTGTAGTACGATAGACTTTTCAGAAAAAACGCAAAGCTACTACCTTCAAAAGAGGTCTGACTGATAATGGGTGGATGAAGTCGCCCAATGTGTGTTATATTTCAGTATTTTAAAATATAAATAAAATTTATAATAAAAAGTAATAATAATAATAATTCAAAAAGCAATCTGACAACACGTTTCATGGGTCATGACCCGCTTCCTCAGGTCAATACAAAATGCCTTGATAGCATAGGGGATAGAGTGAAGCCGCCTCTAATCATTGAGTCCCGCTCACATGGGACTCAATGCCAGACATGGAAAAGTGAAAAGACTTTTCTACCCGCCTTAGTTTTCTACTTCCTACTTTTTTAAGCACTTACAGCATATAATGGACAATAACATTACTCACCATCTAATGTTTCTATAATACTCTAGCCACTTTTGGGGGAAAGACAATGAAAACTCAAGCTCACAAGTTAATTTTATTTCTTCTCACCCTTCTGCCCCCTTACATAGATATATAGTTCGTTTGGTTGAAAAAAAGACATCCGTCCATCAAGTTCAACCAGAAAAAAAAAAAAAACTAACCCACCATCCTGAACCTGCTCATATCCCATTTGATCCAAGAAAAGGCGAAAACCTTATAAAGCCTGGCCCAATTAGCCTAAGCCTTGAAAGGGAAAAATTACTTACCAACTCCAGGTGCCAGTCAGACAAATCCCCGGAACAAATCTCAGAGGAATTACCTAGTAATTATAGCCACGGATGCCCTTCAATGTAAGGAAAGCATCCAATCGCTCTTTAAATGCAGATATAGAGTTTGCCTTAACTAATTCCTGAGGTAAGATATTCCAGGTTTTATCCACCTTTTCTAAGTAGATCGCAAAATTGTTTTTTCTCCATATGCAGATGATGTCCCCTTGTCCGTTGTCCAACCCTAGGGACAATAAGCTCACCTGCCAAGCTTTTGTATTGCCCTCGGATATATTTATACATGTTAATCAGGCCACCTCTCAGTCGCCTTTTTTCCAAGCTAAATAAGCCCAGTTTGTCCAACTTTTTTTGGTAAGTGAGATCTTTCATCCCTCTGATTGATTTAGCTGCCCGTCTTTGTACCCGTTCTAGAAGGTCAATGTCCTTTCTATAGTGTGGTGCCCAAAACTGTATGCCATACTCCAGATGTGGCCTCACAAGTGATGTATACAGAGGGAGCATCTTGAGATAGTATTACCCTTTTTATGCAACTAGCACAAAACCTAGCACAAAAAAAAGAGCTCCCACCCCCTAAACCCCCTGCATAATCACCCATAGGTGTCTGTAACTTTGGGGGTCATGTGATATCATGCCCTTCCCACTGTTGGTGGCCCAGACAGCTACCTCTCCTTGTTGTCCAGACACTGTCCTTGTCTCCCACCCAAACAGAAGAATTGTATAGATACTGAGTGGCAGCTTAGCTCCACCCACTCTCAAACCAAACTCTTTCCACAACATTCTTAAAACCTTTACACCTCATCCCACAGTAACATGCCCTAACTGCATCATCTCCTGCTGTAGTCTCATGTCTGCTATTTACCGAAATGGGAAAGCAGGGCAATTGGCTGTAACAGTTATTCTTCCCTCCTATAATTGGAAAATAAGGGTGGTATAGATATAGCAGGAGGTCAGGCTGTTGCTATTATGTGGTGGCCTTACTCCATATGGCATCTGGGAGATCACTTATGTTATCACTACAAAAGGTATTTATTAGCATAGCAAAGGAGTACATGGTGTAGTAGCTAGCATTGTTTCCTTGCACTAGAGTCGTAAGTTTGAATTACCATCAGCATGGAATGTGTATGGGCTCCCTCAGCTTAAAGGGAACCTGAACTGAGTAAAATTATTTAAAATAAACACATGACGTACCTGCAAATGAATATTATATACTAACCTCATCACCCATTCCTCTCAGAAGCTCATCATTTTCTTCTTACAGTGATCCCTTCCAGTTCTGACAAGATTTTGTCAGAACTGAAATATACCAGTTGCTGTCAGATATATATCAGCTGCTGTCAGTTACAACTGAATGTGCAAGGTAATGTTCATGTTTCCCTATGGCTCAAATGGGCGTTATTACAGTTTAACAGTGTACTGACCAGGAAGCTGTTATGGGGTAATGACCATTTTCAAAATGGAGGATAGAGAGTTCCATTGTTTACAGTGGACAAATGCGACGCGGGAGAGGAGAAAAAGATTGATGAGTAGACTACACTGGAGGTAAGTATGATCTGTGTATGTTTATTTTGACTTTTAATTTTAAGTTCAGGTTCTCTTTAAGTGTGTCCCCTCCAGGCACTCTGGATCCTCCCACTTCTCCAAAAATGATACTGATCTCATCTTTAACCATTACTTTGCCAATGACAAGATCAATTCATTATGGCTGTTTAAAGGGAACCTGAAGCGAGAGGTATATGGAGGCTGCCATATTTATTTCCTTTGAAACTATATCAGCTGCCTGGCAGCCAAGCAAACTATTTAGCTGCAGCAGTGTCTAAATCACACTCCTGAAACAATCATGTGGCTAATCTTGTATTTAGATGCCTGTTCAGGGTATATGGCTAAAAGTATTACAGGCAGAGGATCAACAGGACTGCCAAGCAACTGGTATTGTTTAAAAAGAAATATGGCTGCATCTATATTCCTCTCACTTTAGATTCTCTTTAAGGGCTCTTACACAGTAAGACATTGCGTTTGATGCGATGTTAAGGTTACATAACGTGCCTCTAATGCAACGCATTGAAAGACTATAACTTGGACATTATTTAGCCCTGCGTTTGGTGCGCCGCTTTCGTCGCACAGTGATAGAAAAACTTACTGAGCATGTGCAAACAGTCTAACGTAGCTAAAAACGTGTATAATGCATAGCATGCAGCACTTTCATTTAATTTGCAGCGTTAGACACCAACTAATTAGTTAGTTAGTTGGTGTCTAACGCTGCACGTTAAATGAAAGTGCTGCACTGTGAACAGCCCATTGATTTTTCATTGCTCTAAATTATTGTGCGTTACATGTTGTTGTAACGTGCGACTTTAACGTCGCACTGTGAAAGAGCCCGAAAGAGGAGCAGTCACCCATACTATCTCAGAAAAAAACACATATATAAGTAGATAAATACGTGCTCTACTTACATAACATATGTATTGCACTGTAGAGATGGGCCGAACGGTTCGCCGGCGAACGGTTGCAGGCGAACTTTGGGGGTTCGCGTTCGCCTGCATCAGGCGAACTTTTGCGGAAGTTCGATTCGCCCCATAATGCTGTATTGAGCAAAATCTTTAGCCTCCATTTCACTGTCAGCAGACATGTTATTGTCAAACACACTGCTTGAGAACCCGCCTTTAAAGCTAGGTCCTTTATACCATTTGACTCAGTTGTCTGGCTACACTAATTAGTTATGGGACAGCTGCTACACACTCTGCTAGGGAGATTTTAATTGGCCTCCCTCCTCCCTCCTACCTCCTACCGGAGGGAGGAGGGTCTCTTCTGCCAGGGAATTATGCTATTTTAAAAACCAGTATACATCATACCATAGCTGGGAATACATACATGAGTATACATCATACCATAGCTGGGGATACATACATGAGTATACATCATACCATAGCTGGGAATCGAACCCAGATCTCACTGTGTGGTGGGCACATCACCCTAAGCACTGTACCACTACAGAAGTAAGTGAAGCTAGCCTAAAATTTAACATTTATGCTCAATGCAATAGAACCATTAGGTTGCTTAAAGGAGAACTGTAGTGAGAGGTATATGGATGCTGCCATATTGATTTCCTTTTAAGCTATACCAGTTGCCTGGCAGCCCTGCTGATCTATTTGGCTGCAGTAGTGTGAATCACACCAGAAACAAGCATGCAGCTAATCTTGTCAGATCTTACAAAAATGTCAAACACCAGATTATACCATAGCTGGGAATCGAACCCAGATCTCACTGTGTGGTGGGCACGTCACCCTAAGCACTGTACCACTACAGAAGTAAGTGAAGCTAGCCTAAAATGTAACATTTATGCTCAATGCAATAGAACCATTAGGTTGCTTAAAGGAGAACTGTAGTGAGAGGTATATGGAGGCTGCCATATTGATTTCCTTTTAAGCTATACCAGTTGCCTGGCAGCCCTGCTGATCTATTTGGCTGCAGTAATAATAATAATCCAAACATTTGTATAGTGCTTTTCTCCTGTCAGACTCAAAGCGCTCAATAGCTGCAAGCCACAGGGACGCGCTCAAGAGGCCACCCTGCAGTGTTAGGGAGTCTTGCCTTGAACTCCTTACTGAATAGGTACTTGACCTAGCCAGGATTCAAACCCTGGTCTCCCATGTCAAAGGCAGAGCCCTTAACCAGTACACTATCCAGCCACTGTAGTGTGAATCACACCAGAAACAAGCATGCAGCTAATCTTGTCAGATCTTACAAAAATGTCAAACACCAGATCTGCTGCATGCTTGTTCAGGGTCTAGGGCTAAAAGTATTGGAGGCAGAGGATCTGCAGGATAGCCAGGTAACTGGTATTGCTTAAAAGGAAATCAATATGGTAGCCTCCATATACCTTTCACTACAGTTCTCCTTTAAGCAACCTAATGGTTCTATTGCATTGAGCATAAATGTTAAATTTTAGGCTAGCTTCACTTACTTCTGTAGTGGTACAGTGCTTAGGGTGACGTGCCCACCACACAATGAGATCTGGGTTCGATTCCCAGCTATGGTATGATCTGGTGTTTGACATTTTTGTAAGATCTGACAAGATTAGCTGCATGCTTGTTTCTGGTGTGATTCACACTGCTGCAGCCAAATAGATCATCAGGGCTGCCAGGCAACTGGTATAGCTTAAAAGGAAATCAATATGGCAGCCTCCATATACCTCTCACTACAGTTCTCCTTTAAGCAACCTAATGGTTCTATTGCATTGAGCATAAATGTTAAATTTTAGGCTAGCTTCACTTACTTCTCTAGTGGTACAGTGCTTAGGGTGACGTGCCCACCACACAATGAGATCTGGGTTCAATTCCCAGCTATGGTATGATCTGGTGTTTGACATTTTTGTAAGATCTGACAAGATTAGCTGCATGCTTGTTTCTGGTGTGATTCACACTACTGCAGCCAAATAGATCAGCAGGGCTGCCAGGCAACTGGTATAGCTTAAAAGGAAATCAATATGGCAGCCTCCATATACCTCTCACTACAGTTCTCCTTTAAGCAACCTAATGGTTCTATTGCATTGAGCATAAATGTTAAATTTTAGGCTAGCTTCACTTACTTCTGTAGTGATACAGTGCTTAGGGTGACGTGCCCACCACACAGTGAGATCTGGGTTCGATTCCCAGCTATGGTATGATGTATACTCATGTATGTATCCCCAGCTATGGTATGATGTATACTCATGTATGTATTCCCAGCTATGGTATGATGTATACTGGTTTTTAAAATAGTATAATTCCCTGGCAGAAGAGACCCTCCTCCCTCTGGTAGGAGGGAGGAGGGAATAGGTAGAAGGGTAGAGGGTAGAGGGTAGAGGGTGGAGGGAAATTAAAATCTCCCTAGCAGAGTGTGTAGCAGCTGTCCCATAACTAATTAGTGTAGGCAGGCAAATGGTATAAAGGACCTTGCTTGGAGGAGGGAGGGTCCTCCAGCAGTGATGTGTATTTCACTCAATTAGGTGTGACTCCAGGTATTAGAGCTTTTGAAACATGTTTTATATCATTTTTCCAGTTGATAGAATTTTTTTAAACTTTCAAAGTTCGCCTCCCCATTGAAGTCTATTGCGGTTCGCGAACTTTTTCGCGAACCGAACCTTTCGCGGAAGTTCGCAAACAGGGTTCGCGAACCTAAAATCGGAGGTTCGGCCCAACTCTATTGCACTGTTCACATTTTGATTTTAGTGATTTTTCTATAGTAAAAAAGAGAAAATCCTTCTTAGGATTCTCCACTTTAACTGTGTCTATCTTGAAGCCAATCCTGAGGTAATTCCCTCCCTTACTCTTCTCTGCCTGACTGTGTATGCATTGACCTCCCTCCTCCCAGTCTTCAGGCACTCCCACCCAGCTCTGCAATAGAAAGTACATCGTCTCAGCATGAGAAATATTGGCCAATCAGAGTGTAATGGAGGTGTGGGAGGGGGAAAATAGGCTTCAGCCAATCAGCCTGCATTAGTTAAGTTTGAGTGGAAATAAAGAAGCAAAAAAAGACAACCCAGCATGCCCTGCAACTTCCTTTGTGTGTCAATGTACTAAATAAGACTCAGGTAAACTGGGGAATGATCATTTATCAACAAGAAAAGTAAAAGTGATTTTTAACTTTTGAATTGCCTGGTTAGCATCCTTATTACTTGTTTACCAGATAAAAATAAAGAATTGATTTTTGATTTTATGCCTGACAGTTACACTTTTTAAGGGTAAAGGTTCCATCAGATGTTTGTCGGTTGAGGCAGCTATATAGCTGTCTTTTCACGTATATGCAGATAACCGCAAAGGAGGCATTGACTGAGGCAGTTGTAGTTAGAGATTCAGTATGCCGGTGGTGGCATTGGAGGTGAGGAAGGAGGCTTATTAGTTCATGTTTTTCCAGGTTGAGGCAGACAGGTAGTGTACAGGGAGACAAGACAGGACTGGTCATGTGAATCCAATGCCTTCTGTAAACTAATGGTATTGTAGGCCAAGAGGTAATGAGTTTTTAATGGAGCATATGTAAAGTGAGAAGAGTACAAGGGAACACTGATAGGTAAGACAGTGTGAGAGGAAGAGTTATCATTGAAGGAGATCAGAAACGAGCAGACAAGATAAATAAGAAGATGAACAGAACCAAGAACAAGCAAAATCATTAATACTGACAGAGTGAGTTTTCTCCTAGGTGATCTAACAAAACAGTATCATAATACCTTTTAAAGGGACACCGAGCACTTTTTAAAAACACAATTTGTACTTACCTGGGGCTTCCTCCAGCCCACCGTAGGCCGCAAGGTCCCCCAGCATCCTCCTGGCTTCTCTCCTTGTCCCGCCAGTGGCTCCTTTAATCTGTGACTTCAGTCTGAAGCCACCAGTACGCATCCGGCGCGAACCTGAAGTGAAAATAAACGAATGAGATAATGAATTCTATGTGTAGTATGAATGATAAATGGAACATTAGTAGTAAAGAAAAGAGTCATTTTTATTTTCAGTCACCAGCAAGCAAGGCAATACGGAAAACATACAACATCTTCACCTAATTTTTGATACTTTTTCAATTACAGAGTGCGAAAAAGTCAATTGAATAATGCTGTGAGCTCAGTTG
Organism: Hyperolius riggenbachi; assembly: GCF_040937935.1. Taxonomy (NCBI): domain Eukaryota; kingdom Metazoa; phylum Chordata; class Amphibia; order Anura; family Hyperoliidae; genus Hyperolius; species Hyperolius riggenbachi. The sequence continues at coordinate 158,719,882 of NC_090653.1, read as the reverse complement.
TTTGTGCAAAAAACCTTGAGTTTTCTGCCATGTGCAATTCTGCGTTTTCTGTGCATTTTGCGTTTTTGAAATTGCATTTATGTATGCAATTTATGCATTTTTGTTACGTATTATACATCTGAAGAGTTTGGCAGTTCCTTGTTTAAGTTTTGTTTGCTCCACTACCAAGATTTAACCCTTTTTGAAAAGCTGAAAGTCCTGGCTTTCCATTACACCAGGTCTCATGTCAGTGTAATGCTTCTTTGCCAAGTTAAAGGGTTTTGAAGGAGGGGTTTCCCCTGCATCTTGGCTGCACTAAGCGTGATTGCAGAAGTACCGGACAAACCCGACATCTATGATCAGCAGCACCCCCAGGAGGTTGTCTTCTGTCGCGCAGACAAGCTATACACCCTCCGGACCTCTCTCTGTGTGTTACTGGTCGGGGCTGGAGATTCTATTAAGACAAAGGAGCAGCCCAGCTATACACCCTCTTCTGTCAAGATGCAGGGGACACCCCTCCTTCAAAACCATTTAACTTGGAAACGGAGCATTACATTGACACGGGACCTGGTGTAATGGAATGCCAGGGATTTCAGCTTTTCAAAAAGGGTTAAATCTTGGTAGTGGAGCAAACAGAACCTAAACAAGGAACTGCCAAACTCTTCAATAATACGTAAGTACCAAATATTGTGTTAAAGAGGAACTTTAACCAAGGATTGAACTTCATCCCAATCAGTAGCTTATACCCCCTTTCCCATGAGAAATCTTTACCTTTTCTCAAACTGATTATCAGGGGGCTCTGTATGGCTGATATTGTGCTGACACCAGGGTGCTGACATCACACTGCGGAAGCCTTGTTGCATTGTGGGAAATAACGGCTGATTCTAACTGCCAAAAATGCATCATCTCTTTTCTCAGACATCACCTGCCTGCAGTAAAGATATTGCCATGTGATAAATGTCAGAATGTAAATCAGGGAGATGAAAGATTTTACAATGGGTAAACACTGACTAAATTAATTTATAAATAATTATTGTAAAAATTAAGCACTTTTTTTAACATTCCTCTTTAAAGTACTTTGTGGAAAACTTAGCCTGCATAAAGCCACTTGCACACTTCAGAGTTAATGGCCAACTAGTCTTCTCCGCTGGCGCAGCCAACCTCGCCAAGTCGGGTTCCAGATCAACCGACCCGGAACCTAACCTGGTGAGGTCAGCTGCGCCAGCGGAGAAGACTGGGAGCCACCGGAGCTGTGGCGAGGGCACAGGACGGCTGCCACGGGCTGGAGGAAGCCCCAGGTAAGTGGATCTTTTTTTTTTTACATGCTTGGATGTTTCCTTTAAGGGACCAGAGATGTCCAGTCCCAATAGAATACATAAATTGTTACCTTAGGGACTCAGCTTTGTAAATATGTATGCCATGAGGGTATGTTGATGTTATTTTTTGCAAATAAGAGCTTGCAATTATTACTAGGGTACAATGAGGAAATTAAAATCAAAATATAAAAAAGTTACACCTTTATCTTCAAGTAATATATTATCCCTATACATTGCACTAGGGGCATTTTTTTTAACAATAAAAAGGACATAATTTAAAGGACAACTGAAGCGAGAGGGATATGGAGACTGCCATATTTATTTATTTTTAAGCAATACCAGTTGCCTGGCTGTCCTGCTAATCCTCTACCTCTAATTCTTTTAGCCACAGACTCTGAACAAGCATATGCAGATCAGGTGTTTCTGACACTGTCAGATCTGACAAGATTAGTTGCATGCTTGTTTCTAGTGTTATTCAGACACTACTGCAGCCAAATAGATCCGCAGGGCTGCCAGGCAACTGGTATTGTTTAAAAGGAAATAAATATGGCCAGAGCCGGGACAAGGTCCTCCAGCACCCAAGGCTGAGACACCAAAGTGCGCCCCTCCATCCCTCCCACCCCAGCTGTCACACACTGATTGCTATTAGACTAAGAGGGCCACAGGGCCCACAACCTCCCCAACACCTTAATATCTAGTTATCTGGCTTGCAGTCACTGCCATGTATCCCCTTTTCTTATTTCTTTCTGCTTCAAACACAATTAGGAATGACAGCTGAATGAATTCTGCGCCCCCTCCTACACTGCGCCCTGAGGCTGGAGCCTCTCCAGTCTATGCCTCGGCCTGGCCCTGAATATGGCAGCCTCCATATTCTACTCACTACAGTTGACCTTTAAATGTTGGGATAACCAAGGTAAATGGGCAAATACAATGGGTGGATTTTATCAATGGTAGCATTGTTTATTTTAAAACTATAGGAGATGTAAATGGTGTATCGCTCTCGCTCTCTCTCCCCTCCCCCCCTCCCCCCCCCCCCCCATTTAAATGCATAGAAAAAAATACTAAAACAAAATACCATCACCAAAAAGCCTAATTTGACCTGAAAAAAAAACCCTAAATCTTGAAAAGTGTGATAAAGTTATTGGGGAATGAATGGGAGGATCACAGAAATGTGAAAATTCCACTCGTTCATAAGATGAAAACAACTCGTAGGCTGAAGTGGTTAAAGAACAGTTTAGTCCATATTTATTCAGAAATATTGAAAGTTGAAAAGGATTCACAAACTTTCAAGCACAAATTTATACTTACTCCACTACGTTCTGAATCTGGTGTCAGATGGACATGCCTGAAACCATCTCTTATGTAAAATTCTGCTGCCTGCCATATGCAACAAACTTTAAATAGTTATTCTGAAATTACAATAAACACATACTCCATACATCATAGTTATTTGCACATTGGATTAATATTATGTGTTCATAATTTGGTATTTGACAGTGATGATGGAATAGCATCCAAGAATACGCTTTGCCTTCCCTGTGGTAGGTCACATTTGAGTACATTTTGTAGATTTGGAAGTCCCTCCCATCTCCAAAATAATGACTTCTAAATTACAGAACAGCAACTAAAACTAGGTCACCCTCCGTCGACAATGAGAGAGCTCTGTGTTTCTGTACAGTTTTCTCAGGGCTGTTCCTGGCCTTTATGGTGCCCTAGATGGCATCTCCACTGTCACCTCTCCGCCTCATGTTATATTGGATTAGTCGGTCTCATCCATTGTACGGCTTGAAAGAACTTTTGTTTTTGCTCTTTAGCAAATTGTTCCTAGTTTACTAATCTGCACTGAAAGGATGAAATTAAAATTCAGATTTGTTACACAGACCATAACAATAAAGCTGCATAGTTCAAAAAAATAAATGCTACAGCCATCCTGGCTCTTGAAAACATAATTTGCACGTAGCTAAAATTGTTCTACAAATCCAGAGGTTTTTGAGAAAATTAACAAGCAATGAATCTGAAACAATTTTGAGATTAAAGTGAACCTCCGGAACTAAAAATCTAATCAGCAGCACTGAAAAGGCTTGGTGTTTCTTTAACAGTTTCACAGCATCAGAACGTTTTCTTACCAAAGCATCATTTTTAGCTGCATTTTTAGCTAAGCTCCACCCATCAAAGAAAAAAAAGCCTGGGCTTTTTCCCCCTGATGCTGTGCAGAGCATGATGGGATTTCCTATGTTATTGTTCACATTGCCTAGCAACTGGGAGAGGTACTCAGGACACAGGACAGTTGGAACTGTGTCTCATGCTCCCTGTCATCTCCTTTCAACCAAAAAGATGGCTGCCATCATGAAATCAAACATTTGCCTTTTCTTTTAAAACAGTGTGGGTAAGAGATTATATTACCTATCTATTTTAATTAACATAACGAATGTAACTTAATGACAGTATGTTTGTTTAGGCTGGAGTTCCTCCTTAACATGCTCCATCAAAAGTGCTAACCCCATCACTGTTATGCTGAAGAGCTCCTTATTGTGATAGTTTCCATGAGTCATGCCAACAAGTTCCTATGCTAGCTAGGTATTACAAAACACTCCAAGACACTTTTAATCATGTTTGCATGATAGTTTATTTCTGTCATTTCACTTATGTAACCAGCAGCAATTATATCACAATTCTCTACAGAATGGCATATTTGTCATGGCTCTTTTGACTGGCCCACAGCAAGTGCTGCCCTAGGCAACTGCCTAGTTTGTCTATGTCTAAAAACAATCCCTGGGGCTGAAGTGTTCAAGATAGGGAGTTGTTGGGGATTAGACCACCGAACAACGAGCAGTGAAAAGCTATATATAATCCTTGGGCTGCCAGTGAAGCACCAGTGATATTAGAGACACATCAAGGAAAACAGCATAGCACATTAGCAAATTGATGATTGCTTTCTGGGAATTTGGCCATTGTGTTAGCCAATACATGGTATCATCTGGATTCAAGACTTCCTGCCTTAGATGAGGGCTAAAACAGTACAGTACACAACTGCTGGGGAATGAATCATAACAGATGGCTAGTTACAGAGTCTCCCATGGAAAAGCAGCTTAGATCTCTTAACATAACCCATGTACAGTACTGTATTAGCAATTTTGTTGTCTTCACTTTTTGAACATGGCAGGACAGCCAATCATGTTTACAAAACCAGTTATCTGCATGCATTACATACTGTATTTTCTGTGTCTGATAATTTAAGGTTCCCCACTTCTAAGGAAAACCTGGTCAATGGCTCACATACTGTAATTTACTATTACAGTACTTTTTATTGTGTATTTATACAAAGCTGACATCTTCTGCAGCGCTTCCACTTAGTATATATAGTCATGTCACTAGTTAACAGATTTCATGACATATTAAAGTGTATAAGAGAATACACCTTCGCAGTGGCACCGGAGTAAAACAATTTAGAAAATGATCTAGATCTATGGAGAGGTGGAGCTGCTCTGTGCATTGCTCCTTAGGTATAAATATGGCTTAGAAAGTAAGCATTTAATTTGAGTGTAAAAGTGAAACTGTACCTTTACCATTTTAGCTTTCAGTAGCCGTCATTTGTATTGTAAGCGTTGGACTAAACAGACCAGTGCATTATTTGAGGGGGAACAAGTTCACAAGCAAAGCCACCCGCTATAAACCGTTGTAAATCTGCGCTTCCTCACAGTGTAGACTGAAGCCATGAAGGACCCCTGCACTCTGACAGGCAATAAATCAGTCACCTTATCTCGGCTGTCTATCCAATCCCCCCCCCCCCCCTCCTGCTGTGTCATTAGCAGACATGCGTAGTAACACACGCACGCACGCGCGCGCACGCGCACGTGCACACACACACACACACACACACACACACACACACACACACACACACACACACACACACACACACTTGAAGTTTTCCACATTTTGTCACATTACTGCCACAAACATGAATCAATTTTATTGGACTTCCATGTGAAGGACCAATACAAAGTGGTGTACACGTGAGAAGTGGAATGAAAAGTAAATAATAAGCAAAGTGGGGTGTGCAAAATTATTCAGCCCCCTGAGTCAATACTTTGTAGAACCACCTTTTGCTGCAATTACAGCTGCCAGTCTTTTAGGGTATGTCTCTACCAGCTTTGCACATCTAGAGAATGAAATCCTTGCCCATTCTATTTTGCAAAACAGCTCCAGCTCAGTCAGATTAGATAGACAGCGTTTGTGAACAGCAGTTTTCAGATCTTGCCACAGATTCTCGATTGGATTTAGATCTGGACTTTGATTAGGCCATTCTAACACATGGATATGTTTTGTTTTAAACCATTCCCTTGTTGCCCTGGCTTTATGTTTAGGGTCGTTGTCCTGCTGGAAGGTGAACCTCCGCCCCAGTCTCAAGTGTTTTGCAGACTCCAAGAGGTTTTCCAAGATTGCCCTGCATTTGGCTCCATCCATCTTCCTATCAACTCTGACCAGCTTCCCTGTCCCTGCTGAAGAGAAGCACCCCCAGAGCATGATGCTGCCACCACCATATTTGAACTTGGGGATGGTATGTTCAGCGTGATGTGCAGTGTTAGTTTTTCGCCACACATAGCGTTTTGCATTTTGGCCAAAAAGTTTCATTTTGGTCTCATCTGACCAGAGCACTTTCTTCCACGTTTGCTGTGTCCCCCACATGGCCTGTGGCAAACTGCAAACGGGACTTCTTATGCTTTTCTTTTAACAATGGCTTTCTTCTTGCCACTCTTCCATAAACGCCAACTTTGTGCAGTGCACAACTAATAGTTGTCCTATGGACAGAGTCTCCCACCTGAGCTGTATATTTCTGCAGCTCGTCCAGTCACCATGGGCCTCTTGACTGAATTTCTGATCAGTGCTCTCCTTGTTCGGTTTGTGAGTTTAGGTAGACGGCCTTGTCTTGGTAGGTTTACAGTTGTGCAATACTCCTTCCATTTCTGAATGATCGCTTGAATAGTGCTCCGTGGGATGTTCAAGGCTTTGGAAATATTTTTGTAGCCTAAGCCTGCTTTAAATTGATCAATAACTTTATCCCTGACCTGTCTGGTGTGTTCTTTGGACTTCATGGTGTTGTTGCTCCCAATATTCTCTTAGACAACCTTTGAGGCCGTCACAGAGCAGCTGTATTTGTACCAACATTAGATTACACACAGGTGCACTATTTAGTCATTAGCACTCATCAGGCAATGTGTATGGGCAACTGACTGCACTCAGACCAAAGGGGGCTGAATAATTATGCACATCCCACTTTGCAGTTATTGATTTGTAAAACATGTTTGGAATCATGTATGATTTCCGTTCCACTTCTCACGTGTACACCACTTTGTATTGGTCTTTCATGTGGAATTCCAAGAAAATTGATTCATGTTTGTGGCAGTAATGTGACAAAATGTGGAAAACTTCAAGGGGGCTGAATACTTTTGCAAGCCACTGTATATATATATATATATATATATATGTTGATATGGGGGGGGGGATGGGGCAGAGGGATGATGGAGAGGCACATAGTGGATGGAGTAAAAAGAGAGAACAATAGTGTTGGGTTGCACTTGGACAAAATTATCCAGCAGGCTGAATTTCTTGTTGACGCATTGTGGTCACCATGCACATGCTAGATTCTTGCCAGACGTGACCCTGACCGCTGCCTCGGCTAAGAACCATCTGCCTTGTGTACAAAGCTTTAGGCATTTTCAAGTTGCATATATTTTCATACGATAAGCATAAAAATCTGCATCAACTTGTGAATTTTTGGATCTAATTGACAATCCCTACTCTAATTGAAATCCAGAGACATTGTATCAACAACTCTGTACTGGTTCCCCAATCACAAAAATATACAAGTTTGTAGTAAACCCCCTAACTACTGGCTGTATGTCAAATCCACAAATATACGCATTGCTTATCTGGATACTTACACTCCTGGTGCCTCTGATATTGCACGATTGTTGGTTTTGTCTTATCTTAAAGTGAACCCGAGGTGAGAGTGATATGAAAACTGCCATATTTATTTCCTTTTAAACAATACCATTTGCCTGGCAGTCCGGCTGATCTATTTGGCTGCAGTAGTGTCTGAATGACACCATAAATAAGCATGCAGCTAAAATTGTCAGTTCTGACAAATGTCAGGCTTGGTGGTGTATTCTCCACAGTCAGCATGCAACACATAAGCTGACGTGAAGGAGGTACACACACCAGCACAAGGAATCAGGATATTCCCAGTTTAGTGGAGGAGAGGACTGACTCCAATAGGAGATTGTGGCGCACAGAGTCGGTGCAGATCCGAACAGCCACAAACAATACTTTCGTGATAACGTCTCAGCGCAAAGTAGCGCTGAGCGCATAAACCAGAACTGAGGAGATCAGGACAGGTAGACAGAATGAACGCTTGCTTAACTAGCCTCTACTTAGTGACAGCAAGCGTCCACAATAAGACAGACTGGAATGAGGCAGCCAATGCGTTTGCAGCGATGGCGTGCCTCACAAAGACAGGACAGGATAGTCAGGAAATAGCAGGATCAAGATGAACGTAACACAGACAAAAATACAATAAGTATGTTTTCCTAACGTATTACAATTACAGCTATCAATGAAACTATTTGTAACGTCTGACTAACATATGTATATATCGGCAATGAACCGATATATGACATAAGCAGGAACACTGACTAGGACTGGAGCAATACAGGGAACAGGACTCAGAAGGATTCACTATCTCTTCGCAGAGATGAACGCAATCCACAAACGGTAACAGAACAGGATTCAGAAGGATTCGTTATCTCTTCGCAGAGATGAACGCAATCCACAACAGAACCAGGAGCAGGATAACTAACTCAGCACGGGTGATCACGATACGTGCAAACTACCAAAACATGCTGGAAAGCTGACTAACTGAACACAGGATATAAACAGTTCGTGTACGTATACATCAGCGACACTGATGTATCAACGTAACACGAATACAAGGAAAATAATAAACGTGCTGGTATGCATATATATTGGCAATAAACCAATATATGATGCAAGACCAGCAAAGTATCTTTAGAACAAGAAACACGATCTGGGGCTGAAGCAACAGCAAGACAGGCTTAAACTGAAACTATGATAGCCCAAGGAGCCCTGCAGGAAGCAGATCTTTATACTGAGGTCATCCAATGGGAGCAGACATGCAGATTCCCACACAGGTGAATGATAATCAGTCACAAGCTGACAGCAGGAAAAGGCAGACAAAGCTATGCAGCTTGCATGGAAAGAGATCAGAACTGCCTGAGCTGCAGCACTACTACCGCCAGCAGTACCTGCTGCAGAAGCGATCATAACAGTGCCCCCTCCTTTAAAGGCGGATACTAGACGCCTTTCAAAACTGACATTCCCAAGGAAATATCCTAACTGATTATTCATGATGACCGGGACAGCCCGGCAAGACCAAAATCCAGAATCAGTCATCACAAGACTGGACCCATCAGAACCAGAACCTACAGAACCATGCCCATCAGTACTACAAGCCCCAGTGTGACACCCATCAGAACCATGATTTCCAGAAGAAAGCCCCCTGAAGCTCTTTGAGCAATACCCACTGCCTTCCAGGGACCGTCCAAAAATGCCAAAGCCTTTGCAATGCCCACCGGAACTGTCCTTACCAACACAAAACCCACTGTTGAACCAATCCAAGGTACCAGGACAAGTTTCCTCAGAGATCTCCCAGAACACTTTGAAGTTCCACAGAGATCCCAAAAGGTCAGAACGCCCTTTAGGCTCACATGGAGAACTATCAAGAACCCCTATGGAACCTAGGGCTATTCCCGAGACAGGGTTACAAGGACAAATATCAAGATCAGGGCTTTCAAGGACCAGAACCATCTCTGGGCATGCAGGCAGACTGGCAACATCAGAACATGTCTCTCCTAAGGAAGCATCTGAGCACGCTAACACCTTAGACACACTTGGGCATTCTGGCACACAAAGCACATCTGGGCACACTGGCACAAGAGATACCTCTGGGCATGTCAAGAAACTGTGAGCCTCAGGGTCAGCCAAGATAGGACCAAAACCAGGACTGGCCAAAAAAAATCCATCATGACTAGACTTCGCAACTACTGGACTCTCACAAAAGAATGCAGGATCAGACTTAGATGTCGCTGATTCCAGCAAGGTTATTAACAAATCAGGTTCAGGGGCACTAATAAGACAGGACAACTCTTCTGATGTACGCACTGAACTAGATAGGGACTCCACAACTTCCTCTGGACTGGACAGAGACTCATCTAATACAGTGTTTTTCAACCAGTGTGCCGCGGCATGTTGCCTGGTGTGCCGTCCTCTTCCCTCCCTCCCGCACGTCCCCGCGGCTGCCGCTGCTATTACCTTAGCAGCGGCCGCTCTCCCCCTCCGGCGCGTGTATTTATTCAAGGCAAGCAGCGTATCTCCCGGCTGCTCTGTGTGACGCGCAGGAATCAGGGCTCGGTTACCATAGTAACGGCAATACATATCGCCGCTACAGGAAGCCGCTGCCCTGCTTCCTGCGCGTCACAGAGCAGCCGGGAGATACGCTGCTTGCCTTGAATAAACAGCTGCGCTGGAGAGTGGAGAGCGGCAGCTGTTAAGGTAATAACAGCGGCGGGGACGGGCGGGGGGCACCACCTACGCATACTGGGGCACTATACTAGCTATACTGGGGCACTATTCTGGGGCACCATACTAGCTATACTGGGGCACTATACTGGCTATACTGGGGCACTATACTGGCTATATTGGGGCCCTATTCTAGCTATACTGGGGCACTATTCTGGCTATACTGGGGCACTATTCTGGCTATACCGAGGCACTATTCTGGCTATACTGGGGCACTATACTGGCTAGACTGGGGGCACTATACTAGCTATACTGAGGCAACTAAACTCCCTCCTACACTGGAGCAACTATGCTAGCTATGCAGCCGCCCCCCCCATAGCCTGCTGCGCTCGGCACTGTCCACTAGGTCGCGCAAACACCCGGAGAAAAATTTGGTCAGAAAGTGTTCCCCGGGCCGGAAAAGGTTGGGAAACACTGATCTAATACACTGGATTGGAGCTCATGAGGGGCTGCAGAACAAGTCAGTATTGCAGAAGCCCCCACTGGACTAGGCAAAACTGAGGAATTCCCTGGACAGGAAGGGGACTCTGGAACCTCTGCCACAGCGGCCAGAGAACCAGAATTTTTCAGGATACAGGGCTGGGTTTCAGGAACACTCATCAAACCGGACTGAAATTCTGAGATTTCTATTACCCTTTCCAGAGAATCAGAATCATCCATGTTACAGGGCAAGACTTCTGAAACATTCAGAGGACAGGGCTGAAGTTCCCTGGCTACAGTAATATCAGAGAGGGACTCAACATCATTAGCTAAATCAGACTGTGTATAGGGCAAGGTATCAAAAACGCTTGCTGACAAAGACAATGTTTCAATGGCTTCTGCTTCACTGGGCAGATATTCATCAAGTTTTACTAGAGCAGACTAATTCCAAAACAGCTGCTAAACAAGTGAATATTACTGCAACACCAACTGAAGTAAGCAGTGCCTCAGACTCCTCTGCTAGAGGGTCTGAAGTATCCAAAGTACAGGGTGAAGCATGAGACTCTGCGACCACAGCTTCACTGGACAGGATCACTGAATAGTCCAAATTGCAGGGAAAAACCATGGAAGCACCTGCTGGACAGCACAATGATTCTGTGACATGAGCTTCATTGGAGAGATCTACTGCACAATTCATGGTACAGGGCAAATTTACTGGAACATTTTCTGAACACGGTAATAATTCTGTGATTTCGGGTTCACATAGCAAATGCTCTGAGCTATTCACGAAACTAGAGCGAGGTGTAGAAACAGGAAGATCAAGACACAATGTTTGCACATCTGAATCACTATTTAATTGTAAAATTGGGAAATTCAGATGCTGGGGCTCTGAGGTTTCTAGACAGGATTGCTGGGACTCAGAAACTAAAGTAGTGTATCTATTGGCATCTGCTGGATCAGACAGGAGTTGAACTTTATTAACACAGGTAAATTCTACAGAAGTGTTTGCAGAGGCAGGCAAAGATTTTCTGATGTCTGTTTCACTGAACAAAGACTCATGAGTACTGGCTAGGCTGGACTCAGAAGTCAGCAGGACCTCTGGAACCTCTGCTGATAAATTTGTGCAGGGCAAGGTTAAGGAAATATCAGTAGCTTCTGTTTTACTGGGAAGTAACACTGAGTTATCCATGGTACAGGGTGGAATTACAGGAACATTCACTGGACAAGGTAAGGACTCAGGAACTGGAGAAGTGGGACAGTCTCCAACTGACAGGGTACTTTCCCTGGTATCAACTGACTGAATCACATAAAAATCATCCAAAATCATTTCCCACACATCGATCAATGGAGCCACAAAGTCATACCCACACACACCAGTTTTTATTAGGTTATAGGCAGACTTAATGCATGCATTCAATACTAATTCACTTTTTGCACTGTAGAATTGACAAAATGAACTTGAATCACGCTTCCATTCACAGACCAGGGCTTCCATCTCTCCTTTCTCAAATGGAGGATCCCATGCATACTTAACATCTGAACATTCAGGCTGATCACAGATTGTGGCAGAAACATGTGTAGGGTTATTTAGCAGGCGATTGGCAGATTTCTTATTCCTAAGGATCTCCAATACTTGTAGCAAGTGTTGAACTGTAGTGTATGCAAATTTCCCTTGCTGCACGAATAAATTGATCTGTTCGATACTCTGTAATATCTCTTCATAATCATACTCAGATAATTCCTTTAGACAAAAATCTTTATTTTCCTTGGCCAGTGATGAAAGTTCATTAGTAGTTTCATAAGTCCACTTAACTCCTCCGAAAGACAATTGCATTTCATTATCTGTTAATGGCTGAATCTCATTACAGGTCTGATGCGCAGTCGCTAAGGATAACGACTCTGCTGATCGTACACGTTTCTTAGAACGTTTACGTTTGGCTTTAGACCCTGCTGCCTTTGACGATTTATTCAAAGCTGAAGGGAAATTATCAGAACTACTCTCTGCTTGCTGATTATTTTTGCAAGCAATTGAAGGAGCAGCTGATTGACCTGCTGCCAAAAGCTCATTAAGAGGAAAAGGCAATGGATCTATGCGCAACCAATTGTGAATTACAAAAGCTATAAATTACAAAGGACTTTGTCTAAACTGAGTGTGATCTAAAACATCGATTGCCCAATCAAAAAGCTTGCCCTTAAAAAGAGCGCAAACGATCCAATCAGACCAGGTAGAAATTGCAGAAGCCCGAAAGTCGGGATTGGCCAAAACCTTAAAGGACTTACGAGCCCAAATAGTAAAAAAAAGTTAAGTACCTTAATCATTTTTAAATGCACGGAGGACGCCGTCCGCGCCCTCCGTGCTGTTCCGCCGGGTCCCCGCAGTCTGATCGCCCCCCGTGCCGCTCCCGACCCCACGGATGGGGTCGGGCTCCCCTTCCTCTCCCAAGATGGCCGCCGGAGCCGGCCGCGCAGTCCGCATACGCGTTAGTGCGGCTGTGCAGCTCTAGGGCCTCCCCCCGATCCATGCACAGTAGCGTGGATCGAGGGGGGAGGCCCTAGAGCTGCGCAGCCGCACTAACGCGTATGCGGACTGCGCAGCCGCGGCCGGCTCCGGCGGCTATCTTGGGAGAGGAAGGGGAGCCCGACCCGGTCCGTGGGGTCGGGAGCGGCACGGGGGGCGATCAGACTGCGGGGACCCGGCGGAACAGCACGGAGGGCGCGGACGGCGTCCTCCGTGCATTTAAAAATGATTAGGGTACTTAACTTTTTTTTACTATTTGGGCTCGTAAGTCCTTTAACCAATTCTGTTATAAATGTGTCTAACTTCAGGGTCAAGCTTTTCAAATTTTTTAAAGGAGCAGGACGCCTGACAAACAGTGTCATAATTTCTGGAAATCCCCCCCACAATGGGGATTGGTAATGGGGCTATCATAATGTCAGGCTTGGTGGTGTATTCTCCACAGTCAGCATGCAACACATAAGCTGACGTGAAGGAGGTACACACACCAGCACAAGGAATCAGGATATCCCCAATTTAGTGGAGGAGAGGACTGACTCCAATAGGAGATTGTGGCACACAGAGTCGGTGCAGATCCGAACAGCCACAAACAATACTTTCGTGATAACGTCTCAGCGCAAAGTAGCGCTGAGCGCATAAACCAGAACTGAGGAGATCAGGACAGGTAGACAGAATGAACGCTTGCTTAACTAGCCTCTACTTAGTGACAGCAAGCGTCCACAATAAGACAGACTGGAATGAGGCAGCCAATGCGTTTGCAGCGATGGCGTGCCTCACAAAGACAGGACAGGATAGTCAGGAAATAGCAGGATCAAGATGAACGTAACACAGATAAAAATACAATAAGTATGTTTTCCTAACGTATTACAATTACAGCTATCAATGAAACTATTTGTAACGTCTGACTAACATATGTATATATCGGCAATGAACCGATATATGACATAAGCAGGAACACTGACTAGGACTGGAGCAATACAGGGAACAGGACTCAGAAGGATTCACTATCTCTTCGCAGAGATGAACGCAATCCACAAACGGTAACAGAACAGGATTCAGAAGGATTCGTTATCTCTTCGCAGAGATGAACGCAATCCACAACAGAACCAGGAGATAACTAACTCAGCACGGGTGATCACGATACGTGCAAACTACCAAAACATGCTGGAAAGCTGACTAACTGAACACAGGATATAAACAGTTCGTGTACGTATACATCAGCGACACTGATGTATCAACGTAACACGAATACAAGGAAAATAATAAACGTGCTGGTATGCATATATATTGGCAATAAACCAATATATGATGCAAGACCAGCAAAAGTATCTTTAGAACAAGAAACACGATCTGGGGCTGAAGCAACAGCAAGACAGGCTTAAACTGAAACTATGATAGCCCAAGGAGCCCTGCAGGAAGCAGATCTTTATACTGAGGTCATCCAATGGGAGCAGACATGCAGATTCCCACACAGGTGAATGATAATCAGTCACAAGCTGACAGCAGGAAAAGGCAGACAAAGCTATGCAGCTTGCATGGAAAGAGATCAGAACTGCCTGAGCTGCAGCACTACTACTGCCAGCAGTACCTGCTGCAGAAGCGATCATAACAGTGCCCCCTCCTTTAAAGGCGGATACTAGACGCCTTTCAAAACTGACATTCCCAAGGAAATATCCTAACTGATTATTCATGATGACCGGGACAGCCCGGCAAGACCAAAATCCAGAATCAGTCATCACAAGACTGGACCCATCAGAACCAGAACCTACAGAACCATGCCCATCAGTACTACAAGCCCCAGTGTGACACCCATCAGAACCATGATTTCCAGAAGAAAGCCCCCTGAAGCTCTTTGAGCAATACCCACTGCCTTCCAGGGACCGTCCAAAAATGCCAAAGCCTTTGCAATGCCCACCGGAACTGTCCTTACCAACACAAAACCCACTGTTGAACCAATCCAAGGTACCAGGACAAGTTTCCTCAGAGATCTCCCAGAACACTTTGAAGTTCCACAGAGATCCCAAAAGGTCAGAACGCCCTTTAGGCTCACATGGAGAACTATCAAGAACCCCTATGGAACCTAGGGCTATTCCCGAGACAGGGTTACAAGGACAAATATCAAGATCAGGGCTTTCAAGGACCAGAACCATCTCTGGGCATGCAGGCAGACTGGCAACATCAGAACATGTCTCTCCTAAGGAAGCATCTGAGCACGCTAACACCTTAGACACACTTGGGCATTCTGGCACACAAAGCACATCTGGGCACACTGGCACAAGAGATACCTCTGGGCATGTCAAGGAACTGTGAGCCTCAGGGTCAGCCAAGATAGGACCAAAACCAGTACCTGCTGCAGAAGCGATCATAACAACAATATTGTCAGAAACATCTGATCTTCATATGCTTGTTCAAGGTCTATGGCTAGTATTAGAGGCAGAGGATCAGTAGGACAGCCAGGGCACTGGTATTGCTTAAATGGCAAAAATATGGCAGCCTTCATATACCTCTCACCTCTGGTTCACTTTTAAGTCACACCTCTTTTTTTCACCCCATTTGAAAGGTTCAATGAAAAGGAACTCTCTACTGGAGCCCACAGACCCTAAATGAGATCTGGACCTAGATGAGCGTCCCAACCTCTAGAACTTGCATCTGTGATGATGATCTGATTTGTCACCAACCATTCCACTCCTTCCTGTACATTTTGTAGATTTGTTTATCACTAGAGGGACTGTCTGATCTAAAATCCAGAAAATCCCCTCTAGCGATGCTGGCATGGCCTTCCACTGAATTAGTTTAGACAATTGTAGGTTTCCTTGCCTGGGCCCACTTCACTGCAAGTAAGCAAGCTGGGAAGTTCTCCAATTGGGGACATAGCTTCCCTTCCCTTTCATGGACATGGCTTCTCGTACAATGTTTCTTTATGGTCCGTCTCTCCGGTCTTGTACCAGATCCGATTCCTCCAAATTTATCATACACTCCAGATTTCTAATAATAAACGTAACGATCTGTGCCAGTGAGATCAGGTCTCCTATGCTTGAAGCACTCAGAAGAAAATTATGGAAAAAAACAATTTTCTGAATCCGCCACTACCTCTACCATCACCTCAGAGCAGCTGCTAGCCAGAACAGGTGGTCTGTAAATTGAAGATGAAGAAAATGGTGTTTTATCCAAACAGCAGTTCAGAGAAATATCCGATAACAAAGGTGGATAGGGATATGGTAATAGGCATCCGCCAAATCTAGAGTTGCTAAGAAGCAATCCTTTTCCAGTGGTGGTGGTGGTGGTGGGGGGGGGGGGATGTTTGACTGAATAGTTTCCCTTCAACTTTTTTTTTTTTCTTTTTTAATCTCAGATACCTGTTCAGAAGTCTCAGATTGATAATCAACCAGAAAGTTGAGGAATGGAGTGAACCCCCATCCCTCCAACCCCTTTTCAAAATGACAGGACAGCTTTTTCCATTTCCAACTTAAGATTTTGAGAGGGATGAGGACCTGAACCTGACCCTCCCACCTACCTGAACAGTCATCAGGTTTGAAAATTCAGTTTATTTTCTGGCATTGACCATGAGGAATTAAATATGAAACATTTTAATTTATATGCATTTTGAGACTGCATTTCTTACTGGGCTCTTGTCTACCTTTAAAATTATTTTAAAGAATCTAAATTTATTTTGTACAGTGATTTATATGCGTTAAATCACGGAAAAATCACCCCCGGAAAACGCTACTGAAAATCACTAGTGGTTAGCGATTTTAGGTCTGAACAAGCCCAGAAAAAGAATACTTCCTTCTAAAGAATGGGCGCAAAGTTTGCTTTTTGCAGAAGTGCCCCCTTTTCTGTCTGGCTCCTTCCTCATAAGTGACCAAACAATTATGATTTTATGAAAAACAGATACAGATGGGTCTGCTTGTTCTTCATACATTTAATCTTCAACTGAAGATGTCTGGATTTTAAACCAAGTGGATCTAATATAATTTGTTTGACCGTAAGTTTACATTTTCTTCTTTCTATCCTATGAATTTCCTCCTCTTGAGCCAGTGAGCCTCTCGCCTCTTCCAAAGAAAAGTCAGAAATATGTAAGTAACCTCACCAGATCAGGCTGCTATATCAGTCAAAGGGGTAGAAAGGAAAGGGTGGGGGGGAAGAGAAGAGCATATATATATATATATATATATATATATACATATATATACATATACATACTGTATATATATATATATATATATATATATATATCTATATCTATCTCTCTCTCTCTCTCTCTCTCTCTCTCTCTCTCTCTCTATATATATATATATATATATATACATATACACATATATACAGTGGGTTGCAAAAGTGTTTGGCCCCCTTGAAGTTTTCCACATTTTGTCATATTACTGCCACAAAAATGAATCAAATAAATTTTATTGGAATTCCACATGAAAGACCAACACAAAGTGGTGTACACATGAGAAGTGGAACGAAAATCATACATGATCCCAAACATGTTTTACAAATAAATAACTGCAAAGTGGTGTGTGCATAATTATTCGGCACCCTTTGATCTCAGTGCAGTCAGTTGCCTATAGACATTGCCTGATGAGTGCTAATGACTAAATAGAGTGTGCCTGTGTGTAATCTAATGTCAGTACAAATACAGCTGCTGTGTGAGGGCCTCAGAGGTTGTCTAAGAGAATATTGGGAGCAACAACACCGTGAAGTCCAAAGAACACACAAGACAGGTCCAAGACAGGTCAGGGATCAAGTTATTGATAAATTTAAAGCAGGCTTAGGCTACAAAAACACTTCCAAAGCCTTGAACATCCCACGGAGCACTGTTCAAGCGATCATTCAGAAATGGAAGGAGTATGGCACAACTGTAAACTTAGCAAGACAAGGCCATCCACCTAAACTCACAGGCCGAACAAGGAGAGCGCTGATCAGAAATGCAGTCAAGAGGCTCATAGTGACTCTGGACGAGCTGCAGAGATCTACAGCTCAGGTGGGAGGTCCATAGGACAACTATTAGTCATGCACTGTACAAAGTTGGCCTTTATGGAAGAGTGGCAAGAAGAAAGGCATTGTTAACAGAAAGCATAAGAAGTACCGTTTGCAGTTTGCCACAAGCCATGTGGAGGACACAGCAACCATGTGGAAGAAGGTGCTCTGGTCAGATGAGACCTAAATGGAACTTTTTGGCCAAAATGCAAAACGCAATGTTTGGCAGAAAACTAACACTGCACATAAGTCTAAACACACCAGCCCCACTGTCAAATATGGTGGTGACAGCATCATGCTCGTGGGGTGCATCTCTTCAGCAGGGACAGGGAAGCTGGTCAGAGTTGATAGGAAGATGGATGGAACCAAATACAGGGCAAACTTGGAAGAAAACCTCTTGGAGACTGCAAAAGACTTGAGACTGGGGTGGAGGTTCACCTTCCAGCAGGACAATGACCCTAAACATAAAGCCAGGGCAACAATGGAATGGTATAAAACAAAACATATCTATGTGTTAGAATGGCCCAGTCAAAGTCCAGATCTAAATCCAATCGAGAATCTGTGGCAAGATCTGAAAACTGCTGTTCACAAACGCTGTCCATCTAATCTGACTGAGCTGGAGCTGTTTTGCAAATAAGAATGGGCAAGGATTTCAGTCTCTAGATGTGCAAAGTTGGTAGAGACATACCCTAAAAGACTGGCAGCTGTAATTGCAGCAAAAGGTGGTTCTACAAAGTATTGACTCAGGGGGCCGAATAATTACGCACACCCCACTTTGCAGTTATTTATTTGTAAAAAATGTTTGGAATGATGTATGATTTTCGATCCACTTCTCACATGTGCACCACTTCTCACATGTACATGTGGAATTCCAATAAAATTGATGCATGTTTGTGGCAGTAATGTGACAAAATGCGGAAAACTTCAAGGGGGCCGAATACTTTTGCAACCGTGTGTGTGTGTATCTCCTTCATGCCTGAAATTGTATTTAATGTTTCCTCTTGAGATAAAGAGATTTCCTCTTTAAAAGGAGGAGCCTTCGTCATTAGCCACCTGCAGAAATACAGGCTTAGTAAAGTGGTAAGTTATGTGAGGATGATAAAGTCTTTTCACAAATGCCACAAGATCTGAGATGCGTTTTTGCTGCACCTTTTTTTTCACTTTGGACTCCAAATTCAAACCAAACCATCATAAGTAAAAGAGAAAGATACAGGGAAAATAAACTTTTTATTTAAAAAAAAACATACATAATAATACATAACAAACATCTGCAGCATGCCTACCAGGTCAGCTGGAGGTTTAAAGGCCTGGACCCTGTCCTGTGAAAGGGAATGAGGTGTCTCCATTTCAACAGCCAGCATAAGAATGGGAGCACCTGCAACTTATATGCAGGCTTCCCATTTGGCATCCTTGTGTACGCTATTACATTTCCTGGTCCACCCACAGGAAGTAGTACACCAGGTCAGGTGACATTACCACGTGAAACCCGGCATATTAGCGACGCCTCTGGCCACGTTTGCACTCCATACCAGGCTCTCATTTACGAGTCTGGTAATAGCACCAGGAGGACCGTCAGTGTTGCAGCTCCAGCAACCCAGCTCCTCAGCATTGCTCCTAACCAGCGGCCCTCTGAGTTTCCCCTGCTGGGTCAGAATAGGCTGTAATTCCAACCCTCTGTAGCTCTACGATAGGAGACCACCAGAGCGATGTTTCTACATACGTTCCTTTAAAGGGACAGGAAAGCATTGAGGGAACGTTGCTGGGTGGGCCTTTTTAAACTGTTTGTAAAGGTTAGTAGTAAGCCCCATAACTACTGGCTGTATGGCAATTCCACAAATATATGCATTGCTTATCTGGATACTTTCACTCCCAGTGCCTCTGATATTGCACAATGGTGGTTTTGTCTTATCTTAAAGTGAACCTGAGAGGAGTATGTAGCTACTTGGTAAAATCAACACTAGTGGCCATTGTAACACATAGCCTGCTAGGTTCAGTTTTTAAGGGCTGGAATGCTATATGTGCTCAAGTTACTTATGAATCTATCCCCTTCATTAACTGATTAGCAACCTCAATAGAGTTATCTAATTTGAAATAAGCGCACAGCTTTTGATTTCAGTTGGTAGAACTCTTGCTATAAATTCTTAGAATGTTTTGATCTCTTTTTACTAGAAGAAAACAGAGACTGAAAACAGAAGTCCTCTTATCTCACACTGCCCCCTAGTGACAAGTGGCCATTAATACACATTACAGCAGTACTAATTACAAGCAGGGAAATTAACAAATACTGTAAATAAAAAAATGTACTAAAATAAATTGGCCTGGTGCACTTACAAGCCTCTAAATAAATTGGCTGCTAAAGGATAAATACTAACTGGAGGAGGATAGATACAATTGTTTTTCTCATCAGTTTATTTTCACCTCGGATGTCCTTTAAAGGAAATCAATATGGCAGCCTTTCACTCTCACCGCAGGCTCCCTTTAAAGGGAACTTGAAGTGAGAGGAATATAGAGACTGCCATTATTATTCTCTAGTAAACAATGTCAGTCGTCTGATGTCTGTGCTGATGCACAGCCCCTAATACGTTATGTCACTGGCCCAGAATGAGCATACAGATCAGATGCTCCGACTGTGGTCTGACTCCACGTTTGTTGCCAAAAGCATAACATGACACAAGTGAGCCAGGCAACTGACGTTATTCATAAGGTAACAAAGCTGGCTCTGTATTGCTCACTTCAGGTTTCCTATAAAAAGGCAAGAAAATGGGCCCGATCCCAGAGGGTGCTATCCTGGCTACTATGGATGGTGAATCCCTTTATACCAACATTCCACACGAGGACGGTATTGCAGCTTGCCAACATTTCCTTCAGTTAAATGATCTACCAACAGAGACCACACTACAACGTATCAGTTTATCAGGTATATACTAACTCATAACTATTTTTCATTTGGGAATGATATATATCTACAGACAATGGGCAGTGCTATGGGAAGTAGAATGTCGCCCCAGTATACTAATTTGTTTATGGGCAGATTGGAGGAAAACATCCTTTCAACTTGTGAAATTAAACCATGGCATTACTTCATATTTATAGAGGATATCCTATTAATCTGGACAGCATCACAGGAAGAATTAATCAATTTGCACAAAAACTTCCCAGAGCACCACAAGAACATCAAGTTAACTCAACTTTTCATCCTCCCATGTCAGTTTCCTGGACAATACAATTTATATACAAGATAGATTTTTACAAACATCCATCTACCGTAAACCAACTGACCGGCATATTTACCTGAAGTGGAATAGTTTCCACCCGGAACACACCAAAAATTCTATTGTTTACAGCCAGGCTCTGAGGTATAACCGAATATGTTCTAATTCAGACGACAGAGACAGACCACTTATGTCGCTACGTAATATATTCATAGATCAGGGATATCATCCACAAATCGTTGACGATCAAATACACAGAGACACTTTAAAATCTAGAGAGGAACTATTGAAGTACACTCCAAAGACTGAAAACAACAGTCCCAATGGTGGTTACCTACAATCAAAGATTAAAGATGCTGAAGAAGATATCAAAAGCCCTGACACCGATACTTCACAAAGACAAATGCCTGAAGGAAGTTTTTCCCGATTTACCACTGCTTGCTTTCAGACAACCTCCCAATTTGAGACAAATGATTATCAAAAGTGCATTATCTACACCAGAAACTCCAGACACATTACCCTGCAATAACACAAGGTGTGAGACCTGCCCTTATATCTTGCGCACAAGCCAAATACAAATACCATATATATTCGCATATATGCCAACCCCCCAACTTTTACCTGAAAAACCAGGGGAAAATGATTGACCACCATATAAGCCAGGGGTAGGAAATGCTGGATTGGTGCAGGCGCGTGATCCCCCCCCCCCCCCCAGTGTGTCCCAGTATAGCTAGTATAGTGCCCAGTATGGGTAGGTAATGCATCAGTATAGCTAGTAAAGTGCCCAGTATAGCTAGTATAGTGCCCAGTATAGCCAGTAAAGTGCCCAGTATAGCCAGTAAAGTGCCCAGTATAGCCAGTATAGTGCTCAGTATAGCCAGTATAGTGCCCAGTATAGCTTGTAAAGTGCCCAGTATAGTGAGTATAGCGCCCCTCCTCCTCCTCCCCTCGCGGCCGCCGCTGCAATTACCTGCTTTAGGCAGCGGCTGCTTCCTAATCCGGGTTCTCCTCTTCATCATGCGTATACCGTAAGTGTATAGGGGGGCGCGGACCACCACCCACGACTCGCATAGAAGCCGAACCCCCAACCTTTGGCCCCCTTTTTGGGGGTCAAAAATTTGGCTTGTATGCGAGTATATACGGTACCAAACTCATAGAATATCATCAAATACCAGACCAATTTTCCTGTGAGTCATCCAATGTTGTATACATGATACGCTACATGAAATGCCCCTCAAGAGGAATCTGTATAGGAGAAATAGGACAAAAACTGCGCACAAGAATGAACCATCACCGCTTTAAAATTAATGAGGGTAAAATGGACACACCGGTTGGCCAACACTTCTGTGAACCAGGACACAGCATGCAAGATCTAAAAGTACTTATTCTTAAAGAGAACCCGAGGTGGGATTTCATTATGTTAGTGGGGCCCAGAGGCTGGTTGTGCACACTAACACCAGCCTCTGTTGCCCCATGGTGTGCCTCCATGTCCCCCCTGCGCGCCGCTATACCCCCGCAGTGCTGGCGACACGCAGCGTGTCGCCAGCACAATGTTTACCTAAGAGTTGTCTGTCAGCGCCGCTCCCCCGCCTCCTCAGCATCGGCGCTATCCGCCCGTGTCCCTTCCCTCCCCTGCTGATAGGAGTGAAGTGACGCGGGCGGGTAGCGCCGATGCGGAGGAGGAGCGGCGCTGACTGAAAGCGCTTAGGTAAACATTGTACTGGCGAGTAGGGGATTAGGTTTCAGATAAGAAGCTGGCAGGGAAATAAAGGGAAGAGGAGGGATAGATTATAGATAAAAAGAACCCCCAGCATTCAATTCTTTAGCAGGACTACTAAAGGGCCAGTGTTCCTTAAGTATGTGATAACTCCAAATCATAACAGCAGAAAAAGTTTTGAAAGTTTTGAATGCAGGATTGGCATCTTTATCACTTAACACACTCAGGCCAGTTGCTGTTGAAATTTGATTTTTATGGTGACGATACCGCTTTAAAAGGTATTACTTTTACAAGACTGAGGACACTGAGGATATTTCCATTGCTTTCTATTCTTCTTGCTTTCTAGGGTCCCATTGAAAAGATTTCATCTTCTGTTCTCTAACACCTGAGGCTAACACAGGCAAAGAAGAAAATATTGCCAGAGGGGATACAGACAGTGCTAAGTGCTTGAATGTATGCCTTGATTGTTCCCCATTAAAACATGCTTTTATGTCTAACTCTTTGCAGTAAAGGTTATTTCCCTCATTTCCTGTTCTCTCCACAGCTGTCATTTAGGAAGGACCTAGAAAGCAACAAAAACCTAATAAAAAAAAAATCAGCTTATACCCTACTCCGTTCATAAATAAAAATGTTGGCTGGATCTCCACTTTCACTACTTCATGCCATGGGCTGAAATGTTCATGTGTGCACATGCGCTCCAGCGGAATAGCAGGACTTGTATAAATATCCTATGGTTACTAAAGGTGCACAAACAGGACATTTAGAAACTTCCATTTTGCAGGAAGAGGTTAAATAAGTTGCATACCTGAAATGGGAGCATGTCCTCCTACAGCAATGTGGACTGAAGTCACAATATTAGAGTGAAACACAAGAAACAGAAAATGTTTAAAAGAAATTTATTTAAAAAGGTAGAAAATGTTCAAATTTGTGTCAAAAAGTCTTGTTTTGTTTTTTTTCCATTTCCCATGTCTGTTTTCTTTACATTCCAATCTCCGACATGGAATTCAACATTCTTTTTTTTTCCCAGATTAGAAAAATCTGTTAAATACATGGACAATACAATTTATTGATGGACTTTCACAAACAACCCAAAGAAATGAGCGTTTCTGCTTATGAATAAAATGACCACTTTCTTTACCAGACATAATACATATGTTGATTTCTAATATGGATATGCGAACATATCGGACATTAGTGAGGAGAGCTAACTTTGGACATGCTCAAGTTGGCTCTTGATATAACACACAGGTTCTCAAGTCCACCTGCCTGCACCTCATCCTTGCTTGATTTTTACCGATTATCAACTTTTACACACTTTACACACTATATACAGTTGGCTTCATAAGTTATGGTTACCCAATAGAATTTCACAGAACTTCAGTATCTTACAGTGTTAAGATTTCCATAAGCATATTATTTGGGTCTACTGGTGCGTAACCTTTTCCAGACTGCAGATCCTTGAATTGTCCTCAGGTTTCTAAACTCGGCTGAACCAAACAATGAAATTAAGCAAATGGATATTCTCAAGACTCATTTCTGCGCAGCAGAAATATATTTAAAAAGAAGCAAAAACAGAAAGGATGAGAGTTCCTGAAGCTTTCAGTACTATGTGAAACATAAGAATGCATTACGATTGTTTTATGAACACATCCATGAAAGGTTTCAGTGACATGAATGCATTAAATAGGGAAGAGCACTGAGTAGCAAATTATCCTCACTGCATCTAGATTTTCAAAGACCCAAATTGCAACTTTCATCAGCAGAAAACTGTACCAGGGCTCTGAACACCAACTGGAAGATTTCTTTTCTTTATTTAATGATTCATTTCTTTACAGTGGGGAAAAGGCAATGAAAAAAGTCTGTAGCTGAGTCCACATAAGTGCCTGAGATCAGGTTGCCATATAAATATGTTAGAAAAGGACAATTTCATCATTTGGTTATCAAAATACTAAAAACCTTTTTTTTTTTTAATTATTTAAAAGCTATAAGGTCCACAAGAAAGGAAAGCCCTTGCGCCCAGTATTGTAGGGAGCTCTTGGCGTTATGGCCTTTTTCTTCGATGGATCACAGTCCCTTAACTGAGCCAGACCGACCTATTCTTTTTACATTGCAGAATTTGTGTTTTCCTTCTGTTCACAGGAGCCACAATAATACTCTTCAGTTTCATCTGATTAACAGGAAAAGCTCCTCGCTGCTGTCTTCAGTCTCAGTAGGGAGCAAAAACAGTGGCTTTCACCCACAGAGTCCATTTGTAAATCAGAAACGTCCAAACATATTGGAAGCTTGCTGTGGCTGAGTGTCTGAAAAAGAAAGATGATGATTCAGTATGTGCTGGCAGGTTCATGCGCAGGGGAGGGAGAATGGTTATTAACAAGTGCTGCATGCAAGCAAAGAAACAATTCAGGGCAGCGCAATATACAGAGAGAATTATTTATGGATTGTCATAGAACATGGGAATGCCAAGCCTGCTAACCACAGAGACACACGGTGGGTTTTTAGCCATGGCAATACTCACTGGATAATTGCTGCTGTAGCTGTCGTACAAGTGCTGCTGTCTGTTGCTGCTGCTGAGTCTGCTGAAGGCCTTGTCTCTGAAACTGAAAAAGAGAATGGCTTCAAGCACAAATTTCACTTTCCTCTCACATAAACTGACTTTGTTATGAAAAACAAATCCCTTTTTCATAAATCATATTTCCTGCTCTGTAGGTATGGAATCATAACTAACTACATCATTCAGTGTCTATGTGTGGTTAATGGAGTATATAGACAAAATACAGGACCACAAACTCGCATTAGAACAAAGAACGCATTATGATCTTTAAACACAATGTTCAACAATAAGCTCTATCTCGGGCACATTTCCAAGGACAATGACCTTCCGACTAATTGTGATAAGATTGTTTCGACAGCACTTAGCCCATACAATGTCCTTTTTGGAGAAACAGACTTTGCGAGAATACAATATGGGCATACGTGTGAATATGATATGCTGTTGTATTCAAGTACCAAAGTAACTGGGTGTGAATTCATGTGACAAGATGACATTTGCTGTAAGCAAGAGACTCAAACAACTGAAATCCTGTACATAAGTCATGAGGAGAAAAACAACGTATTTTCCTTAAACATTTTAGGAATACCTCAACAGACTATTTTGACTTTGTATCCCTCCTATTCACAATGTCACATTGAAATATTTAGCTGATGCCTAGAGTTGCTCATTACCAGGGATGGAGATGGCAGGAACTTTTTACAGTTGTTTTCACACAAATGACATTACTTGTGGACAAAATCAAGACCTCCCCACAACAAGAATGCCAAGAGTGGTCACTGTATGTAAAAAGTACATAATTCATTTTTTAATTGTTTTTGGTGATAAACAAAGCTCTTCTGTGGTTTAACAGAAATATAAAGGGATAACATTCTGAAGAAAAAAACAAGAATGATCTGTTACACCTTATTATTTGCTGTCGGACTGGGCTTCAGTGGAAAGCGGCATTAAGGATAATGATGAGGAGTGATCAGCTCCTACCCCGCAGCCGGCAGGGGTTGGAGCATTATGGGATGCCAGACCGGGCTTGATCATGAATAGAATGTGCGTCTCCTACCTTTGCAGCCGTCAGGATTTGGAACATTATAGGCTCCTAGAGCAGGTCAGTGGAGAGCAGCACTTGAGCTTGGGAGGAGGAGCGGCATTACAGAGGATGAATAGAGAAGGGGAAGGAACTTGATTTGCAGCCAACAGGGGGAGCATAATTACGACAGCGTGAATAGAGCAAAGGGGCACTTGATATTCGGCTACAAGTCAGAAATTTAGGTCTGACTTGAGTATAAGTCGCCTTCCCCACTTAAATTTAGTAAATCAGACCTACATTTCTCGACTTATAGTTGAGTATATACGATAAATTTCGACAATAGTGTGTCATTTAAAGACATAGAAAGCTTTTCACTAAAGGTAAGCATACATCAGGTGACTTGTCAGCCGATCGACCATCGAATTCAATAATTATTATAGAATCAGATAAAACTCTGTGCCACAAGCCTGTCCGGGAGACAGGGCTCAAAAATCGGTCAAATCGTTGATCGGGCATGCTTCTTGTGGCACGGATTTTTATCCAATTTGATAAAACTATAGAATTGGATGGTTGATTGGGCCACAATATCGCTAGATGTATGGCCAGCTTTACGTTTAGAAATTTATCACAGGTGCCGACATCTTTAGTCCTGGCAGGTGATCTCTGTGGAATGTTCATTTACTGAGGCAGGGGTCACACTTGTCTTTCAGTTTCTACACTTTTCAGAAAACTGAAAGACAAGTGTGACCTCTACCTTACAACGGCTAATGTAATTAATAGAGAAAACTGACAAATTGCGCAAGATGTCAGTTTTTTTTCTGCATGCGAAATCTGCATTAAAGTGTGACCTAGCTCATTGATTAACATGAGTTCTCAGTTGAAGTCAGTTTTTCTGTGCAGAAAACACGTACGAAAGCCGGTAAGTGTGACCCCTGCCTGAAGAGTTTTATGCCTAAAGGGAGATGCTGCTTGCTTGGCAGTTTGAAATTGTGAACTTCCTTGTATTGCGGGAAATAACTGACAGCACACTGTCAGGGTTATGGCCCTGGAATCACACTGAGGGAAGGGTTTGCCCTCAATATAGATGTCCCTGATGATCTATTTGAGAAAAGATCATAATGGAATGAAGTTCAATCCTGGGAAGACACATTACTATGAAAATAGCAGAAAAATAGGAGTGTAAAGGGTTAGCTGAATATGAATGGAGAATCCAAGTATGGGTATTGAGATGGCAAAACCAAGGCACACAGGTGTAGCAGAATTCGGGAGACCAGGGAGGCTGGGTCAGGACAGGGCTCACATCACTGCTCATGTGGAAAGCGGGTCAGAATCTTGCATGAAGATGCTCATTCATCTCCGCTGACAGTGCAAGCCTTTTAATGTGTTTTAATGGGATTTCTGCATATTTCTTTCTGCATTTTAAGCTTGTTAGAGTGAATAAAAAAAAAAAAAACACCTAAAATAAATGGATTTTTAAACACAGATGTGTGAAAGGACCACAATTACTCCCTACTTTCCTAGTATTGGCTTTTTCTGCATATCTTGCCAATTCACTTGCATACCAAATACAATGGCATAACGATGTAGAATGGAAGAGCCGTCACATTTCAATGTCACTGAAACAAAGGTGCGATTGTCACATTAACTCATTTTACCTTCCTGTTCCATCATCTGCTTGTATTAATGCAGAATTTTTAGAGCCATACTCTAGCAAAAACATATTTGTTTAAAAAGGGGTAGAACTAGGGATGAGCTTCAATGTGTGCTCAATCCAAGTAGCTACATTGTACACATGCGGACCGCGGGAGTGGAGAGATTTAATGTACCCTTTTTGCCTCCCCTGGCCTTTGCGTTCAACACTTTCCATTATTATTATTTAGTACTTATATAGCACCGACATCTTCCGCAGCGCTGTACAGAGTATATATATATATATATATATATATATATGTCTTGTCACTAACTGTCCCTTAAAGGAGCTCCCAATCTAGTCCCTAACAGTCTTATGTCTATGTATGTATTGTGTAGTGCATGTATATTTTAGTCTAGGGCCAATTTCAGGGGGAAGCCAATTAACTTATCTGTATGTTTTTGGGTTGTGGGAGGAAACCAGAGTACCCCTAGGAAACACGCACAGACACGGGGAGAACATACAAACCCCTTGCAGATGTTGACCTGGCTGGGATTCGAACCGGGACCCAGCGATGCAAGGCAAGAGCGCTAACCACTACGCCATCGTGTTGCCCATTACTAGGGTGCTTCCACCTTCAAAGCCAGAAGGAGTAAGCGTGGGAGGGACGTGGAAATCATAGGCCAGGGGTGGCAACAAGGGTGAGTTAGCCCCTGCCGCAGCCTGCAGGTGTACAGCGTTTGTTTAAAGGGAAGGTTCAGGGACACAAGAAAAAAAAAATCGAAATCCACTTACCTGGGGCTTCCTCCAGCCCATGGCAGGCAGGAGGTGCCCTCGGCGCCGCTCCGCAGGCTCCCAGTGGTCTCCGGTGGCCGACCCGATATGGCCAGGCCGGCTTCTTCTGCGCTCCATTATGCGTGTCACGCCGGAGTGCTGACGTCATCGGACGTCCTCCGGGCTGTACTGCGCAGGCTCAGAACTACTGAGCCTGCGCAGTACAGCCCGGAGGACGTCCGATGACGTCAGTGCGCCGGCGTGACACGCATAATGGAGCTGAGATGAAGCCTGACCTGGCCAGGTCGGGTCAGCCACCGGGAGCCTGGGGAGCGGCGCCGAGGGCACCTCCTGCCTGCCACGGGCTGGAGGAAGCCCCAGGTAAGTGGATTTCGATTTTATTTTTTTTTAGTGTCCCTAACCTTCCCTTTAAGTCAAAACTTGGAGCACTCAAAATCGTAATACCTAGTTAGATCCACTGTAAGATCATTAAAAAGGCAGATTCATCTAACTTCTTGTCTTTCACAAAAAAAACTAATAGCAATAAATCTGGAGGGGATAGGCCAAAGCAATCGCTGGACCGAGAAGACACAACAGAGACAAAATACCAGGAACCAAGAGTGCAATGTATTAAAAATACCAGAAACCAAGAGTGCACTGTATTAAAACACCAGAATAAATAACGTAAAAAGAGTTGCTCATGAATTTCAGGTTGCAAATGAACTGCAACCACCAATAATGTTTATGGAGGAATTTCCACCACTGTTCGGACTTGTGAGGATCTTCAAATTAAGTAGGTAGTTCCTGGTAAAAAGAACTACACTAACAATACAACCTCTAAACAAAAGGTACAATAAGTAACAATAGGTAGATGGAGGCATCCAAAAAGCATGAGCAAAAAAAAAAAAAAAGTAGCGGTATAGTTAGCTTACCCCTCCTGTGGACTTCAAAACTAACAAAATCTGCCAATAAAACTCAACTGAAATTCAAGAGTTTATTGCACAAAGCAGGGTCATTCAACACATTTCACTGGCATTTCCCACATCATCAGGTCAAGCTCCTGCCACATAGGCACTCAAGTCTCGCTCTCTTCCACAAAGGCACTTTTTGTGATTATTATTGATCTGATGAAGTGGGAAACGTTTGTGAAACGAGTTGTCTGGCCCTATTTTGAACAATAAACTTGAATCTCAATTGAGTTTTAGTGGCAGTTTTTGCTGCTTTCGAAGTCCACAGTAGAAGTAAGCCATTATATCTCTCCTTTTTGAACAGATTTTAATTGATATGTGCTTTTGGGGTGCCTAGATCTACAGTCTCTGTATATCTCTGTGCTGCTGATGTGGAGATTCTCCTGCTTTTTTTGAAATCTGGTCTTTCTTGTATTAAGGTATTGTCATTTTGCTGTATGTCACCCCTAAATATTGTATGTATCCCTATTTATTGTCCAGCGCTGCGTAATATGTTGGCGCTTTATAAATACAATAAATAAATAAATAAATCTGAGAGAGGGATAGGAAATAAATGACAATCTTCCCGATATGGGTTTAGTCAGCAATACCTGATAGGGGTTCTTTTTCTTGGGTGCATTTAACCGACAAAAATAAATGTTGGGTACAGTTAAGTTTTAAAGCATCACTTAAGGTGGCCACACACGATACAAGAAAAGGATCCCATTATATAGCAATTTGATGTAAACAATTGGCAGTACAGAAAAATTGAAAGCTTTCTTCGTGAGAAAGAAATCCTGTTTGTTTTTTAGTTATACTTGATCAGGAGTGTACCATTTTTTCAGAAGACTGAATGGTGTAAGATAGATTGTAAATGTCTTGCTTTATATACGCAAGCAAATTTTAATTTTCAATAATGATTTTCATAATTGGGAAAAAAAACTTTACACATGTGTGATACATTGTTCACATTTTTAAATGGTACAATCAATCAGAAAAATGTATTGGACTTATCGAATTGAAAAGAAATATAATTCTTTTTATTATATGTGGCCACCTTTTAAGGCTAGATTCACAGTGGTCAGTTGCATAATGCATGCGTTATAGGAGTGTGAACTGTAATGGAGACTGGACATACACGAATACAAAACCGCAGGGAGTTAGAGAATAGTACGATCCATTACAACACAACACTGGGAACAGCCCTTTAGAATTGTATGGGCAGTGAGCTGACATGCAAAACTGACATTCTGCAATGCAACTGATTACTGTGAACTAATCCCTAGGGTCACCACACAACCTTGATTGAATAATCTTGTATTGTGTATGGCCATCTTTACACAACTCAAAGTTTTCTCTACAATTACACAGGTCTGCGACTAAAATGCTGTTTGATTCTTTTCAACAAATTTCCATGTATTTTGGTATGCTGAAAACAAAATCTTGAAAAAAAAACTCGTAGATGTCAAGATTTGCCACAAAATGCAAAACGGTCTTCAAATTTATCACATTTTTGGATCCTCAAAAAGAAAGGTGGATTGCATTTAAAGAAGTCGTACAGAATTTTTTAGGTAATAACACAGATCCTCACTACAAAAATAAAACATTTCAAGCTTTAGATTGCCTGATGAGTTTGAAAGTGAATTTCCTCCAGTCCCACCTTGACTACTTTCATAGCTCCCAACTGTCCCCCTTTTGGAGGGACAGTCCCTCTTTGGGAACCCAGCCCCCCATCTGTCTTTCTTCTTCATTTGCCCCTTGTTCAGTACTCATGTACAGATCTATGTAAATATATGTATTTTATCTACTGAAATATGTGTTTAATTGACTCTAACCTAATAAGAATTTAATTGACTCTCCCATCCTTTAAATTTATCTTATTTTCAAATGTTAATATAAAGGACATTGAATCAGAATAGAGAGGACCAGTATGGTTTGAATAAAAACAACAACAACAAAACATTTTTCTTATGAAAGGTTTATGGTATGCGTGACTAAGGGTGTGCTGGGGGAGTGGTTAGGGGTGTGGCAGGGGCATTGCTTAAGTGTCCCTCTTTCTTATCTCAATAAGTTGGGAAGTATGTACTTTCCTGAAAATTTGGGAGCTGTGAATGAGGAACAAGGTATACGATTCCACCAAAACATTAAAGGGGTTCTGTGAAGTGCTGCAATAAACAAAAACTGATACTTACCTGGGACTTCTATCAGCCCCCTGTAGCTTTAATGTCCCGCGCCGTCCTCCTCCGATCACTCATTCCCCGCCGCCGGTCCCAGTGTAATTACGGGAGTAACGCGTCTGCGGCTGTGCGGCCCGCATCTCTGGAAGCTTACTGCGGAGGCGCAGTACAAGAAAACCTCGTACTGCGCAGTAAGCTCCCAGAGACGCGAGCGGAAGTGTGCACTATAACTGACTGGTGCCGGTGGCGGGGAACGGGTGATCGGAGGACGGTGCAGGACATTACAGCTACAGCGGACTGATAGAAGCCTCAGGTAAGTGTCAGTTTTTGTTTATTGCAGCACTCCACCGAACTCCTTTAAAGAGATGGAAATGAGATACCAGGGAAAATGGAGTCCAACAATGATGGCAAACTACTGTTGGATGCTTCAGAGAGACATTCGCAGAGAGACAGATGATACTCACAGGCATAAATGCACCAAGAGGAGACTCACAGGGAAGAAGAATTGAGTTTAATGTACGTAGGTGAACTCATTTCAGTTCAAATAAGGATTTTCATGAAAAAATTGTAAGAAAACTTAAATTTTATAAGTCTATTTCCATTTATTTTGAGGTATTGCCTTAAACTGTCAGGGAACATGATGTTCTATGACAAAATGGAGGTCGTTTTCAGATTCAGCGCACCTAAAAACAATGATTGCCTGGAATGACCAAAACAGCTCTCAACATTTTTTTTTGCAGACCTGTGTTATCCATCATAAACATGGATATGTAGATAGGATTTATAATTTCAAACTGCTGCGCATACAGCAACATAAAAAAGGGTACAAGGAAGTGTGGGTGAAAAACAGCTGCAAAGCGTTCGCAAAGAACTGGTTACTCACCATAGGCTGTTGGGGAGGCAATGTCTGCATGCCCAGTCCTGGTGGCTGTCCCTGTGTCTGGGCCTGTGGCACTGCTGCTACCTGCTGGGGTGGGGGCTGCGGTTGAGGGGGAGCTTGTGGCTGTGGAGGGGCTTGAGCTTGCTGCTGCTGCTGTTGTTGTTGTTGCTGTTGCTGCTGCTGAACAGAAGAATTTAAAAATGTATGAAAAAAAACAAAAAACAAGAACATTCTTTTTATTACAGATGTACACACCATTTACTCACCCGCAACAATTGTTGCTGCCTCAAATACTGTTGTTGCTGCTGTTCTGGTAACATTTGAGTGGGTCGCGCTGACCCTGCTACTGTCTGTGCCGTCATGTGACCCATCCCAGTCATCATATTGGCCTGCTGCATCTGTTGATGTTGGAATCTGATGAAACATGAGAAAAATTACATACTGCCTCTGTAGTACAGATTTGTAAAGGTCTGGAACTTATAACCTTCAAGTACCTCTGCCCAGTTTGGGGATTGTGAGTGTAACCAGATGCCTGTTGATGGACGTAGCCACTTGGCCTCTGTTGCATTTGACGCACGGGATCAAGGAGAGCACCGCCAGAAGGTGGAAGGGAGCCGCCAGTGTAAGGCGGGGCGCTATAGGCAGGGGGCACCAAACCACCAGCCTGAGAGGGAGGTGGATGCTGTTGCATGGGCACATGGGAAGTGTACGTTGTGTAACCCTAGACAAGAAACATTTTAAAAAAAAAAGGTTAAAGGTACAAGTGTATTTTAAGTGGGATTAAACTCCCTAAACTAAAACTTACCTACTCTTAGGTACATAAAAGAACATTTGAAAGTATTCCCTGTGTGTAAAAACACCTACTTTTTATGCAGAGCAGTAAAAGTTTATACTACTCTCCTCATCTGTGCTAACCGGCAAAAGTAATTATTGGTGACCAGGATAAGGGCCAATTCACAAGGGTGTCTGGAGCAGCTGCGGCAGCTCTGTCAAATGTTTTTCTGCTGTCAAGCAAAAAAACGAATTTGGCAACCGTTGACGGCGATTCACCTAGTTTTATCCCATTCTGAACCTCGTAGGGAACATGGAACCGATGAACGTAGCCAATCCTTGACAATACGCATAAAGTCCAGGGTGAGATGAGATGACAGGATCCACCATGGAATTTTTACAAATGACGGAAAAACCTGGTTCAGTCATTTAAACAACTGCTTCCATTCACATGAATGGAAGAGGCAGTCGAACCATTTAAATGTCGCTTTCATTGCCTGCCTGAAATGAAGCAGCAAACAGCATGCAGAAGCACGTGTGAAGCAGCCCCAAGTTCTCAGTTTTGTCTTCCTCACTCTGTTGCCCCTCCCTCCTCTGGTGAAGACATATCTGCGCTGCAACGGCTGAGGCATTTCAGGAGAGGTGGTGGTGGCAGACTCTAGGAATCCAGCGCAGGACGATTTGGGCGCAGCCAGCGCCACCATAGGCCGTAATAGGCATTACGGCTATAGCAGCGCACAGAGAGTAACTTCGGCGCCGTCAGAAAACGGAGCTGAAGTTACTTTTAAAACACTGTAATTCGCATTCCAATAGCTGGAAGCCGGATTACATAATTCCCCACTATTCATAGCGGCCTGGAGAGGGAATAGTATTTAACGCGGCCTGGAGAGGGAATAGTATTTAATGCGGCTGGGACTTGTGCAGCAGCAGGATCAGCCATATACCGACTGTATCTTGAGCCCAAGTCTCCCGGCGCTGATTCCTCTCGTACACGGTGATGGTGTGTGTGGTGTGTGTGTTTGACAATTAGAAGAGATAAGCAGTAGAAATGTTACTACTCTCTGCATTGAACTAAAACGTTTTTACCCACAAGGAATGCTTTCAGATTTTATGCATTTAAGATTAGGTCAGAAAATTTAAATTTAGGGGGTTTAATCTTGCTTTAAGAATGTAAATATATACATCATTAATTGGAAGACAACAAACGCAGAAAACAAAGAAAATATTTTATTAAGTCTAATTTAGATATACCTGGGAAGACTGCATAGGACCATAAGGAGGTGTAGGTGTCATCTGTCGAACAGGCTGGCCCATCATTCCCGGTCCCTGCTGAGGAAAAATAAATAAATAAATAGATTAGAAAGGGATCTAAACTGCAGGTATGGAAGACTGCCATCTGCCATTGCAGAAATGTATTTACAGTGCCTTTACAAGTATACATACCAGCCTAGCCTGGAGATGTTGTCTTAATAGCTGCCCTTGTGGAATTGGAGACTGCTGCCTGTACATTATAGGCTTATAAGGGTCCATCATCCCTCCCACTCCGGGTGGTACATTACTATATGGAGGCCGAGTCTGAACCACCTTCACCATATTCATTCGAGCTGGGGGGCGATATGTATCCAAACGTGGTCCACCTGAGGTCAGAAAAAGAACAGCAGTGAAGAAAGGCACACGACACAGTGATGTGAATTAATGGGAGGTGGATGGTTAGGTAAAGATTTCCAAAAAATAAATAAGTTAACGTATAGTGCTGCATACTTACCAGGAGGTAGCGGCTGATTTTGGGTATATATGTTCTGAGTTCCATAAGGCAGACGTGATACTGGTCCGGTCCCTTGGGAATGCAGAAGGTCTGTGGGAACTGCCATCTGATAAGGCATGGAGCGGCCTACACCAGGTGGATATTCCTGAGGGAAAAAAAATAAAAGTAAAACAACTCTTCTCCTGTGCTAATAATATCAGCCAAAACAAAAGTCTGTATGCCCTTTTTAACAGCTGGCCTATAGTAGCAAATAAACCACACCTGTGTGGAACAAGTCTATGCATCAGACATTAGAATTTGATGAAACATGGAAAAAAAAAATGACATACTGCTCCATGTGCAATTCACTCTTTCTCCTTAGTTTTCTCCAAGTTGATATTTTCACACCTTGTCAATAAGATGCATTTAAACCCCCAGCAAGCAAGAAAATAGACAACATCATTTTGACAGTACCTTTTCTATTACTTTTGGTACTTTTTAAATTGTGAAATGCTGAAAAGTTATTTTAATGAGAAGATGAAAAATTATCACCTGGGAGAAAAAGTGCATTGCATAGGGGCTACTGTCTTTTTATATAACCATCAAACTGCTATGGCCCGTTTCCACTGGTGTGATTCTTTTGCAATTACCCATACACAAATTCAGACGGGGAATCACAGCCTTTTGAAATGAATTTGCATGCATGCTGGGCACTAGTGTCAATGGGCCCCAATGGGAATGTACTAAATCAATCACATTCTTCCATATTTTCCAAACTCTGCAGACATTATTTTGTATTTGTTACCAGCTACAAATGTAAATGTTATTTTGGGCACCGGCAGGACCTGAAGATGTGCTGTAAAGCTTTAAGCACGTGACGTTTTCTGAAATGGATTAGGATACTTATATACTGACATTAGATAGCTTAAGTGGTTTATTATTGATAAGGTGTGAAATCATTGCCTGTAAGTAAACTGACAGAAAAAAAAGGCTAATTAAAGAAAGGCTGATGATTGAGGCAGCGTTCCCACTTGATCAGAGAATGGACATTTTTTTATCCTTTCTCCACTCATCGCTAAACTAACAGTGAAAACCGGACAGTGAATGACTCATATTTTATAAATAGGAGCCATTCACACTTGTCAATCTGCAATGGATCAGCGGGATATAGCCGATCGGTCCCGGTACACAGCCTCGTGGCCAGCAGAAGCAAAAGGATGACCATAGGGGCTGCAAAAGACCAATGGGAATCCTCAGTAACAGGTAGAATTCTCATTGGTTCATGGTGGACCAATGACAATTCTCCCTGTTGGTAGGGAGAATTGGTCTAAAGCAGCCTATGGAGAGCTTAATGCTTCTGCCAGCCTCCAGGCAGAGTGGAGAGGGACTGCTGAGGGGCGAAGAGACACGTAAATGGCGATCGCTTCAGACGAGAGGACGCAGAGCGGGTGCAAAATGGATTGAGCGCATACTGTTCCCGTAGGAATCAAGCCTAAAAAAAAAAAAGACAGACTTGAATTGTTAACTTCATCTTCAAAAAACGCTTTCAATCTCTAGTTTCTAATAGGGCGGTATGGCAACAAAGCTTACTCAGGAAGTTTATCTGGATAGTGTACTGGCTAAGGGCACCGCCTCTGACATAGGAGACCAGGGTTCCAATCTTGGCTCTTCCTATTCAGTAAGGAGTCCTTGAGCAAGACTCCCTAACACTGCAGAATGGCCCAGTTCTGTAGCTCTCGATCGCTTTGAGTCAGACAGGAAAAAAAAACTATATAAATGTTGCCATTATTTATTATAACCAATGAGCATCTGCACTATTGGACAAGTGGTTTCAGACTTCAATATCAGGATAGTTTATATTATAAAGGTAGCCATACACTGGTCGATTTGCCATCAGATTCGACCAACAGATAGATTCCCCTCTGATCGAATCTGATCAGAGAGGGATCGTATGGCTACCTTTGCTGCAAACAGATTGTGAACCGATTTCAGCCTGAAACCGTTCACAATCTGTTGTGGTGGTGGTGCTGCCGCCGCTCCCCCCGCCCGCATACACGCATAAATTACCTGCTCCGCCGGCACGACTCACCCCGGTCACCGCTGCTCCGTCTCCGCTCTCCGGCCCCGGCATGCTTCACTTCTTCCTGCCCGGCAGGAAGTTTAAACAGTAGAGTGCCCTCTACTGTTTAAACTTCCTGCCGGGCAGGAGGAACTGAAGCATGCCGGAGACCTGCGCGGACACGGAGCAGCGGTGACCGGGGACAGTCGCGCCGGCGGAGCAGGTAATGTATTGCCGCTCTATTGCGTCGGTCGTCGGGCACTCGAACGCAGCTAGCGACGCGCTCCCTACCTGCGGGCGATCGACGGTAATTTTCCGCAGGGAGCAATCGACGGGATCGGACGAAATGGATCGAAATTCGGCGTGTAGCGCGAACGATTGGCAGCAGATTCGATCCTAGTGATCGAATCTGCTGTCGAAACGGCGGCAAATTGGGCCAGTGTATGGCCAGCTTAAATCAGCCAGTTTGATTGTGATTGCAACTTTGTGATGCAGCAACGTACTGACACCACAATCTCAGACTAGGTAATTCCAATCAAATGCTCCTTTTGCTGAACCAATAGATTTATGGTGACTTACTGTGCCTTTGTGATACACTTTACTATTACAGGTGTTCCCTTACTTAGAAACAGGTTTTGTTTCAGGAGATTGTTTGTAAGTTTATTTGTTTGTAAGTTGAGTCCTGTGTTAAACATGGTGAAATGTGGAAAAATGATTTACTTTCTGGATTTGGACACTTAGTATAAACTGTTTGATTATTGTTGATGTGCTTTTAAAGTGTTTTAAAGGATACCTGAGGTGACATGTTACATGATGAGATAGTGGTGTATGTACAGTGCCAAGCACACAAATAGCTAGGCTCCGTTCCTTTTTTTTTCTTTCTCTACATGAAAGTTAAACATCAGGTATGTAAGTGGCTGACTCAGACAGGAAGTGACTACAGTGTGCCTCTCACGGATAAGAAATGACAACTATACAGTGGCTTGCAAACGTATTCGGGCCCCCTTGAACTTTTCCACATTTTGTCACGTTACTGCCACAAACATGAATCAATGTTATTGGAATTCCACATGAAAGACCAATACAAAGTGGTGTACACGTTAGAAGTGGAACGAAAATCATACATGATTCCAAACATTTTTTTTACAAATAAATAACTGCAAAGTGGGGTGTGCATAATAATTCAGCCCCCTTTGGTCTGAGTGCAGTCAGTTGCCCATAGACATTGCCTGATGAGTGCTAATGGCTAAATAGAGTACACCTGTGTGTAATCTAATGTCAGCACAAATACAGCTGCTCTGTGAGGGCCTCAGAGGTTGTCTAAGATAATATTGGGAGCAACAACAATATGAAGTCCAAAGAACACACCAGACAGGTCAGAGATAAAGTTATTGAGAAATTTAAAGCAGGCTTAGGCTACAAAAAGATTTCCAAAGCCTTGAACATCCCACGGAGCACTGTTCAAGCGATCATTCAGAAATGGAAGGAGTATGGCACAACTGTAAAACTACCAAGACAAGGCCGTCCACCTAAACTCACAAGCCGAACAGGGAGAGCGCTG
Source organism: Hyperolius riggenbachi (assembly GCF_040937935.1). Taxonomy (NCBI): domain Eukaryota; kingdom Metazoa; phylum Chordata; class Amphibia; order Anura; family Hyperoliidae; genus Hyperolius; species Hyperolius riggenbachi. The sequence goes on along the minus strand of NC_090653.1, from coordinate 158,680,970 downwards.
ATCAGAAATACAGTCAAGAGGCCCATGGTGACTCTGGACCAGCTGCAGAGATCTACAGCTTAGGTGGGGGAATCTGTCCATAGGACAACTATTAAGTCGTGCACTGCACAAAATTGGCCTTTATGGAAGAGTGACCAGAAGAAAGCAATTGTTAACAGAAAAGCATAAGACGTCCCATTTGCAGTTTGCCACAAGCCATGTAGGGGAAAAAGCAAACATGTGGAAGAAGGTGCTCTGGTCAGATGAGACCAAAACTGAACTTTTTGGCCAAAATGCAAATATGTCAAATATGGTGGTTGCAGTATCATGCTCTGGGGGTCCTTCTCTTCAGCAGGGACAGGGAAGCTGGTCAGAGTTGATGAAAAAATGGATGGAGCCAAATACAGGGCAATCTTGGAAGAAAACCTCTTGGAGTCTGCAAAAGACTTGAGACTGGGGCGGAGGTTCACCTTCCAGCAGGACAATGACCCTAAACATAAAGCCAGGGCAACAATGAAATGGTTTAAAACAAAACATATCCATGTGTTAGAATGACCCAGTCAAAGTCCAGATCTAAATCCAATCCAAAATCTGTGGCAAGATCTGAAAACTGCTGTTCACAAACACTGTCCATCTAATCTGACTGAGCTGGAGCCGTTTTGCAAAGAAGAATGGGCAAGGATTTCAGTCTCTAGATGTGCAAAGCTGGTAGAGACATACCCTAAAAGACTGGCAGCTCTAATTGCAGCAAAAGGTGGTTCTACAAAGTATTGACTCAGGGGGCTGAATCATTATGCACACCCCACTTTGCAGTTATTGATTTGTAAAAAATGTTTGGAATCATGTATGATTTTCGTTCCACTTCTCACGTGTATACCACTTTGTATTGGTGTTTCACGTGGAATTCCAATTAAATTGATTCATGTTTGTGGCAGTAATGTGACAAAATGTGGAAAACTTCAAGGGGGCCGAATACTTTTGCAAGCCACTGTAAACCACTTTCCTGGCAGAAAATGGCTTCTGAGGACAGGAAAGAGATAAAAAGGGTCAATAGTTCATAGATTTCAGCTCTGGCATACTTCAATGAATGTGTCATTGAACAAAAAATATATATATTATAATATTTAAAAACATGTATGTATATAATAAAAAATTACTGTATATTTTGTACATGAAGACAACTTTGTATCTCAAGTCGTTGGTAAGAAGGGGACTACCTGTACTTGTCAAACATCAAACACAGAAGTAAGAATGTCATTTCAAAGGAACATACCTCAGTTTTGTTTGCAGCCTGTCTTTTCTTTTTCTTGTTTGGCTTCTTCCGATCTTCGCTCGCCCCTGTGCCACTTCCGCCACCCTTATCCACTTTAAGCGGCTCACTCAGCTTCTTGTCGGGCTCACTGTTTGTGGGAGTGGCCGGTTCTTCATCTTCAGGTGGGAGGGAGAGAGGCTCCAAGTAGTAAGTACGTGGCTTAGGTTTCAGATGGGTGTGGTACAGCAGTAAACGCTGCTGTTCCTCCATGCGAGACACACGTCTATCCACCCGAACAGTTCCAAACCAACCCCATGAAAGTGGGGCTGACTGTTTCAGTCCCTCAAACAGGTCCCAAGGGGATATCTTCTGCTTTGTGGACACTTGAAGCCCCTATAAAGACAGCCACAAGAGGAAAACAAAATATTTTGTATCAACTTAAGTGAACACAAAACAAACATACAGTATGAGAGGACTGCATGCCAAGCAGCCTTATTACCATGCCTGAGGTATTACTTTTCAAAATAGGGTCCGACTGACTCCTTGACCTCCAAGGGTTTTTAAAAATAATGAAAATGTATTTCATTTTTCTATGGGAAGGTGTAGAATAGGGTATTTGGATGTGGTTTTACTTTTTGGCCACAAGATGGAGATGCAGAATCAGTGTGTTCTAAAAATAGAAACAGAGCCAAGTGTTTATTATTTGTTTATATTTATGTAAACACAGGAGTGTAGAAACTCGTACTGGTGGTTTTAAAGTGGTTAAAGGACTGCCGATGCAAGAAGAGTTAAACAGATTTTACTCACCCTGGGGGCTTCTTCCAGCCCCTAGCAGCAGTCTCAGCCCCTCGCCCTAGTCCTCCACGTTGTCCCGCTGGCCGCCGATAAAGATTGCAATCCCGCCGGTGGGTTGGGTCTTCTGCAACTGCATTCGTGACAACGCGTCCACGTCATCTGGTGCGTACTGTGCCTGTGCACAACTACTGCACAGGCGCGGTACGCTCCAGATTACGTGTCCGTGTGGGCATCACACAGGCGCAGAAGACCTGACCTGTTGGCGGGGTCGCAATCTTTATCGACGGCCAGCGAGACAACGCAGAGGATGGGGGCTGCGGCGAGGGACTGTGACTGCCGCTAGGGGCTGGAAGAAGCCCCAGGGTGAGTAAAATCTGTTTAATATGTCTGGCATCGGAAGTCCTTTAAGTTAAATGAGACTAATTGAGACACGGCAACAGCTCTGCCCTCCTGATCACCATCAGGCCCTTCAGGAATGATGAGCTGTAACTGGTTATCTTTACTAGTATGTTTAATAGCTACAAATTAATCTACCAGGGCACAAATGAGCCTTATTTTGTAAGAGCAGTATCACGGGCATGGTTATAAGGCTGCTTAGCATTCAGCTTCACCATCAATTTAAGCAGAACTAATACTGAAAACCATGCTGCAGATGACTAGCCCAATATTTCCATAATCCCATATTTGTAAAATTGTCATCAAAAAGGGTAACATTTACATAAAAAATGTTTCTATACATGGGGCTGTTTTCTTTGACTTTAGTTCTGATTTAAAGCTGATCTGAACTCAGAACTTCCTCTCAGCTATAAAAGATAAGCAATAGCATAATAACCTTTAAAAAAACATATTTGTAACTGCTGATAGAAATCCTGCAATAAATCCCCAGTGTATCTACTTCTTGCTTTCATGGAAAGCAGGGTTAATATCCTGTGTTTACAAATTAGCGTCTCTACCGAGGCTGCTGTTATTCCTGAGCTGACACAAGATCAAATTACATTTGTGATTAGTCAGAGATGAGGGTGAATTAGACAAGCTAAACTCTCCATTGAGCCCTGACCAATAGAATAACAGTTTAGTCCATGGCACACTTCTTTTGTGCTCTGATGTAAGGAGCGCAATGGGGACTAACACACAGAGGGACCGCACATGCGCTGACTGGCCCCGACTGGAGAAATTATCGGGCCGGCTAGCGGAGGATAGGGGCAGGCCGGGAGGACAGCGAGGTAATGAAAAGCCTGGAGGAAGCCCCAGGTATGTATACATTATTTTATTTTAGTCCCCTGTCTCAGGTACACTTTAACAACAGGAATCCCTAAGTGTTTAAGGTGTGAAGGGAGGTATCAGTGGCATAATTCTGAAAATACTAAAGATCTGCTCTACCATCCTGGATCACTTTATCTATAGAGCAGTTAAGACTCAAAAGACTCACTAATTTACCTCTTTTTTGAAGATTGAGTCAAAGCCAGCAATCTTGTTTCCTTTGGTGTCAATAAGAGATCCCTGAGGTTCACATGTTATAACATCCCTTGTTTGCTTTGGTAATGGCAACAGCTGGCGCACCTTTTCTAGACTCTCCGACTGGCGGTCTCCTAACTCCTTCTGCAAAAGACAACAAAGAGTGCAATGTAGGCAAAAACTGAAAGAAGGTGACTGAACAAGAAAAATAACAACGTGTAAAAACCAAATATTGCTTACCCTAAGCTTCTTTACCAGGTTCATATATGCCCTTTTGTTCTCCTCCATGCTGCCCTGAGAAATGCTAGACATATCAGCAGCCAAAGTTCCATTAATCAGGACACTTAGCATGTCCAGCACAGTGGTAAAGAGCTCACTGCAAAGCAAAGAGAAGAGGATAGATCAACAGATACATTTAAAGAGAAACTCCGATCAAAAATTGAACTTTATCCCAAGCAGTAGCTGATACCCCCTTTTACCAGAGAAATCTATTCCTTTTCACAAACAGACCATCAGGGGGCGCTGTATGACTGATATTGTGGTGAAACCCTTCCCACCAGAAACTCTGAGGACCGTGGTACTCCTGGCAGTTTCCTGTCTGTGAACCTTGTTACATTGTGGGAAATAGCTGTTTACAACTGCCAAAAAAGCATGCAGCAGCTATATCACCTGCCAATAGTAAAAATGTCACCATGTAATAAAATGTCAGAATGTAAATCAGGGGTTTAAAATATTTTACAATGGGCAAATACTGACAATCATTTATACATAATTAGTGTAAAAATGAAGCCCTTTTTTATTACATTATTTTCAGTGGAGTTCCTCTTTAAGTTCAATTGCATGATGGGAACTATTAAGAACATAAAAGACACATGCAACATTTTACACAACAACGCAACATTAGATATGCAGTAAACATATTATAATGACATCTAGAAACCAGTGAACAAAAATTGCGAAGAGGGTTAATGCTTGCCTGAGCCGAAGCTTACGTGCAAAATCACATACTTACCTAAGCAGAGAGAAGCGTCTAGATCCTAATAAGGCTTCCCATGGCATCCTCCAGACCCCCATTGCTGCTTGTGGACCCTCCAAAGATTACTGACAAGGCCTTGTCAGTAATCTGATCAGGGGTGGGGCTTGAAGAGGAGCGCCTGAGGCTCCATGCTACTGACAGGCCCAGCTGCGCTCGTGCCAGAAGAGGACTGCAGCCCCGATCAGCTGGAGGATCCTGGGCAGCAGCAGAGGACCAGAGTGGGGATGTGGCAGCCTCAGCACATGCGCAGCTAGTCCGCTCGCGCTCCCATAGTCGAAAATGTCCTGCGCAGGCGCAGTACTTCACATGCATGCGCATAGCCCGCCGACCTGGAGGGGACCCCTGGAGACTCTCTGAGAGCAAAGCTTTGGCGAGGGACACAAAGATTTCCGGGGGCTGGGGGAATGCCAGGGAAAGTACATTGTATCCATTAAGTATAACACTTCTGTGAGTTGAAAAATATTGAGAAAGGTAAATTACTTGTTAGACTGCATGTCTACAGTGCCGCTGCTTATTATGTCCAGAAGTAGCACCGCCCACTCTGTGGTTTGCTGAGTACTGCGCTGAACGGTGTCAAACATTCCACCCACCTGGGGAAGAAAAGAGTAAGAGAGGAAAAGAGGTAAGAAAACATACAAAAACTTTTATTGTGCTGCACAAAGTGGTATTATCACTTAAATACACTTTATTTTAGTAGCTTTAAACATTACATTAAAAATGTTGGGGGGGTGCAATGTAAACTTGCACTGGGGCCCATAGTGTCTAAGCTACGTTACTGTCAAATGAAGTATATGTGACCTGATTTTAATCGAAATGAGTTGTAGAATAAATGTTAATGTGCCTTATAGCTTGGACCTATGTCACATAAAAAGAGGTAGGGACAAATTTAATCTATCATTAAAAAAAACAAACCAAAAAAAACCCTGGAATTTTCAAAATTATGATCAAATGTCAGGAAAACGAAAAGAGTCTGAACCTTAAAAACAACCTATATTTTGATAGCCCTGGATGTTCTCTGTAAATACTGTTTAGCCACCTCCTTTAACCCGGCTCACTTTTTAAACCACACCCCTACATAATAAAGCAACTAATTACGCTTTCTACAAACCTTTTATTTCCCCAGTTTACCTTTAGACATGTTTTTATCATTGCAGTACTAGGAAAAAACTACATAATGCAGAAAAATATACCTTTATTTCAAAATTGAATATTACGACCATACATTGTAGTAGCAACAACATTAAAGTTTGTAATAAATGTGAAAAAGAGTAACTTAAATAGTGTTTATTATCTATGGTAGTCCTTTTTCTTATAAAAAAAATAGGTGGAAAATTTCTTTTTGCTTTAAAAATGCTTAGGAAATAAGATCATTCCCGGGGGAAAAGAAGCATCCAAAAGTCGTCTACTTTGTCCCTCCCAAAAATTATCTATCATCTATCTATCTATCTATCTATCTATCTATCTATCTATCTATCTATCTATCTATCTATCTATCTATCTATCTATCTATCTATCTATCTATCTATCTAGTCATAAGTAGTGATAAGGTTAGTTTTTTTCATAAAGTAGTGATGAAGTTATTGCTGATTTAATAGGGGCACAGCTAAAACCAGGTCTAGGTGTGAAGTAGTTAAGGTTCTCACCCTACAAAATCCTATTCAGAACTGGTAAGTAAAAAAGAGCAGTGTAACATCATAAAAGATGACATCTTAAAGGGACTCCGAGCAGTGCAGTAACTATGGAAAGATGCATATCATTTTAAAGCTCTCTTTCTCCTCTTTCCAATGATATATAAACCACCACCCTACGCCTTTTAGTTTTCGCTATTTTCGCGATTGAAATTGCCGCGGCCGCAATTTCAATCGCGAAAATAAAGAAAACTAAAAGGCGTAGGGCAACGATTTAGGTGTCGCCAGAAAGAGGAGAAAGAGAGCTTTAAAATGATATCCATCTTTCCATAGTTACATTGTATTACACAGGCCGACTTTTTCTGCTGAATGGAGCTGCTGACACTGGGGAAAGTGTCGTCCTGTGTAATACAAGTAACTATGGAAAGATGCATATCATTTTAAAGCTCTCTTTCTCCTCTTTCTGGCGACACCTACATCGTCGCTATACGCCTTTTAGTTTTCTTTATTTTCGCGATTGAAATCGCAGCCGCGGCAATTTCAATCGCGAAAATAGCGAAAACTAAAAGGCGTATGGCGGCGGTTTATATATCATTGGAAAGAGGAGAAAGAGAGCTTTAAAATGATATGCATCTTTCCATAGTTTCTGCACTGCTCGGAGTCCCTTTAAAGCTGCCTCGATGCTATTGAAAAACTATGTAACTACATTATCAGCTTTTATAAGAAAACATCATGCACTGCATAACACCATCTTGTGACAACACTCACCAAATTGAGCCTGAGCTTCAACACATCATGTAACAGCTGGGGAGTTTTACAGTCATCTTGATACTGATCTTCTCGCCAGTTACTGACAATCTGAAAATAAGTGAACAAGAGCTATAGAATGAGCAACTTACTTTTGTTTTATTTTTTTAGTTCAATTACCTTGAAGCTGTTCATAAACATTCAGATGAACTCAGTGCAGTTTCACAATGTGAAGCTGGGGTGCATTATTTTCGTCCAGGCCATCATCGCAGCTGAACACGATCAGTTGCTGTTGCTTATCTGCTAACAATGTTTTGTTAAAGCGGATCTGAGATGAAAAACTAACTATAACAAGTAACTTGTCTATATATCTTATCTAAAGTTTAGATAGTTTACACAGCATAGCTTCAATAGAATATAGTTACTTCTTCCTGTGATACAATGACAGCAGCCATGTTGTTTGTAAACATTACACAGATGCAGGCTTATCTGCATCTTGAGCAAAAAAAAAACCTAATCCCCCTTCTCCTCCCCTCTGCCTCTGAAATCTCTGGCTAGTAATACCTCCCCCTCCTCCTGCCCAGACTGAGCTCCCATGAGTCCTTGCTACTGTCTGAAAGTGCCTTGGCTCTCTGAAAACCTGTGGGCATTGCTTGTTTAGTTTATAGGGAATTAGAGTATTAAAACAAAAACAAAAAAGTATTTGGCTTGAGGAGTGCTCTATAAATAGGAAAGGAACACAATTATGCAACGAGTTAAAGTTCATCTCGGATCCACTTTAAGCATTCCCCCTACCTTATTATACATTACCTGCTCTCGGCGATCGCGTCTCCTCCACTTCCTGGTTAGTTTGCAGGTGTCCTGCATGCAGCCAATCACCATGTGGGGATTGATGCTGCATGGTGATTGGCTGGCTGCAGGACATCTGCAAGCTAACCAGGAAGCGGAGGAGACACAATCGCTGGGAGCAGGTAATGTTTAATAATGCCCCTGCTTATGCTTACACTGAACACTCCCTCTACCTATCCCTAACCCTAAGAACCCACCTGGTGCTTAAGCCTAAACCTTCATCACTCAACCTCCACTGCCTAAAAAAAAAAACCGTAACCAACCCCCACCCCAGCTCCCTAACTACCCCACTGATGTCACAAACTGCAATAGTAAAAGCCACGATTAGCGGCAGTGAACAGTAATCATGGCACATAAATAGTGTGTGTATTTATGGGGCGCCATAATTATTGTTCATTGTCGCTAATTGCGGCTTTTACTATTTCCGCCTATAGCAGTGCCATTTTTATAGGTGCTCGGCACTAGGCACCAACACAAAATCTGACTCTCTATCCTAAAATGTTTCTATACTACATGCATTACTGTTGATTAGCATGCACAGGATAAAAAATACTTCAGAATACAATTATCTGTAGCTATTACTAAGTGTCCATTAATCTAAAGGAACAAAGGATGCAGTCCTCGACTGGATAACATTGCTGATTCATGTATGTACTCTATTTAAATCTAATTTGTAAGCTCAGACATCGTTTAAGGCTCCCTTTTCACACCATATGCAATTATGTTTTCAGCACAAGGCGGACAATCTAGACTGAAATCATTATTTTATTTGGGTCATCGCTCGCTTGCTCCAGTGCAGCCCACAACGCAATGCTGCATGTATTTTTCCGGACAGCGCACACTTTTGTTAGTCATGACTATGAATGTCAGAAAAGAACCAGAAACTCTGTGCGTTGCGCAACTCTATGTACAAATTAAGTGTGAATCGAGCCTTGCAGCCAGCATGGGCTCTACCAGAATTAACCTGTCCTTAGTATCACTGGGACTGAAAGGAGGGCAAGGCATAGAGAAGACACTGCGGCCAAAATAGGGCTGGGGAATGATGCTCAGATTGTTATGCTTGTTCATTATTTCTCGTTTCCAACACATTACCTTAAAGGGATAGTGTAGGGGGGTCGGGGGAAAATGAGCTGAACTTACCCGGGGCTTCTAATGGTCCCCCGCAGACATCCTGTGTTGGCGCAGCCACTCACCGATGCTCCGGCCCCGCCTCCAGTTCACTTCTGGAATTTCTGACTTTAAAGTCAGAAAACCACTGCGCCTGCATGCTCGTGGCCTCGCTCCCGCTTATGTCACCAGGAGTGTACTGCGCAGACACAGACCATACTGGGCCTGCGCTGTGCCCTCTTGATGACATCAGCGGGATCAAGGACACGGCAACGCAGGCGCAGTGGTTTTCAGACTTTAAAGTCTGAAATTCCAGAAGTGAACCGGAGGCGGGGCCGGAGCATCGGTGAGTGGCTGCGCCAACACAGGATGTCTGCGGGGGACCGTTAGAAGCCCCGGGTAAGTTCAACTCATTTTCCCCTGACCCCCCTACAGAATCCCTTTAAAGCATTGACTGTTCACTTGCTGCCTAATATATTCCACCGTTTATCAGTTGCCATTGTAACGAGAAAATCAACATTATTTATTTCACCGGTCGGTGCTTTTAATATTATGCGGTTTTAAAGTGGACCTGAAATCTTGCACAGGACAGAAGGAAACCAGCTGTGTATCCCAGTCTTTAAGCACAGCAGAGTTCACAGATAGCTTAGAAAGTAGGCATTCAGCACTGTGATTACTGCTGGTGATTTGTACTGGTTGGTTTAGACTGCTGGTTAGTTGAGTTCTGGATAACTTGGACTCTACTGTACTCAACAATTGCCCAAAGAATGGAGAAACAGGATGGGTCACATACCTGCTGTACTTGGCCATAAAGTGATGCCAGCAACCCTTCTCTCTGCTCATCTTGTCCCTTTAAACACGTTAGGACCAAAGATAAAAACGGCTGCTGACTGAGTAGTGACATGCTATCAGTAAAAGAGGTGACAAAAGAAAAAGTATTATTAGAGTCAATATTATTATTATTATTACAGATATACAGTATACTGCACAAACATTTTCTTACAGTTTTGGTAATGCACACTATTATATGTTAAAAACAAGGGAAACCTAGATAGTCAGTCATACAGAACATAGAGCAGGATGTATAGCGCAAAAATAGTCAGGTAAAAATATGACTCATCTCCTCACTACTCAACTAGGTCTTTGTGCCCGATGGTCTTTCTGTTGTATCTTTATTCACCCCATTTTGCTTCTTAAAAAAATAACTTTTTCTCCTAAGCTAAGGGCTCTTTTCCACTATGAAATGCGATTGCGATCGCGTTTCAATTTCCACAATGTGACTGCTATTACTATACTCAGTATAGTAAAGCTCAATCGCATCCAAAACGCGGCAGGACGACGATTGCGTTTTGACCAAAATCGCATCGCAATCGAATTGCACTAATGGAAATTGCTGCTGTAGTTTCCATTAGTTTAATGTACCTTGCGATCAGAATCAAATCGCAGGGTAGTGGAAAAAGGCCCTTACAGTGTTCCCTCTGGATCCCAGCAGAGCAGCGGCAGCCAGGGTAAGTGTCCTTCCAAACTGTCTCCCTCTCCTAAGCCATCACTGCTTTCTCTGGGCCCCAACAGAATAGCAACACACGCTGCCTCTCCAGCACCCGCAAGCTAATGTCAATCCCTGCAGCCCCTAAAGAGCATAACCGCAGTGGAGCGTCCTCTCCAGCTGGTGCCCTCCTTTGTCTCGTGTGCGTGTGTGTTGAAGGGGGGTGTGGATGTCCTATGGAGCAAAAAATACAGTATTGTACCACTGTATCAATAGCTTGAAAACAAAAACAAAAACCTGAGCATTCCAAGGGTGCTTCTTATTGGTACTATTTGCTTCTGTGCTTTTATTTTCTTCTCAGTTTCACTTTCTAATTATGGTACTTCAAACTTTCATTTTAAAAACATATTCCGCATCTGTCCGTTGCTCTCACATAATTATTCAGTAAGAAGTCTTTGGGCTAGACACCCTAACACTGTTACTGAGCGCACCCTTGTGGCTGCAGCTCTGGCACTTTGAGTCCACCAGGAAAAAAGCACAATGTAAATGTTATTTCTCGACTTCTTATCCTCCAGTGTGGCCTACCAAGTTACAGACTGGCGTCACTCCACTGTATGTTGAAATCTGTTGTTTGACTCACACCCACATCTCTTCTTATTCCTCAGCTGCTGCTCCTCTTTGCCAAGCCCTCCCACTGGCTGACAATTAGTCAGAGCATTCATTTCAGACTTAACTATAGCCCACAAAAAGTCTCCACACACACACGTTTTAAAGAGAACACAAGTTACATCAGAAAAAAAAAATTCTATGTTTATATGAATTAAACTTTGGGTGCCATTAACGATCATAAAAAGATGAATTGTACACACAAACATACAGTACTGTTTTCCCTGCAGTAATGAAGGCATTTCATCCATGACACAAATAAGCAGACAAAATGCTGCTCTCGTAACCCCCCCCCCCCCCCCCCCCCCCCCCAAAAAAAAAAAAACGTACAGCTGGGCACAAAGTAGTCAAATAATTTTTTAAAATTTCTTTTAGCATAGGTGAAAATGCTGATTAAGGCCCGGTTCACATTAGCGTTCCCTGTCCGGATCCGCCTGATCGGATCCGGACCGTATACTGTACAAACGGAACGTACGTTCCGCATAGCAATGCAAAGGCTATGCGGACGTTCACATACGTATGTTCCGTACAGTACGGAGCCGGACCGGATCCGGACTCCAGACACTTTTCCAACATGCGCTATTTTTTGGTCCAGCTCATCCGGCCCACGCACCCGGACCGGAGCCTGACTGCACCATCCGGATATAGAAAACCAATGGGAAACGGAAGCACAGAACACACTGGAGACAACACCGGACGTTCTACCCCACTTCCTATGTGTATCATAGCGGCCATTTCAGATGGGGACACATGGGCCCAGCATATCTGGAGTGGAGCAGCAGTGCTGGAGCTGTTTTGGCAGTATGTCGGAGGTGGAGGTGAGGCTTACAGCGGAGGACCTGATTCTACAGGTGCACCAGGTGCACCTTCTGCAGACCCCCAACAAATTTTAAGGTATTTTTTTTCCCCCCCCCACGGATCCGGATGGCAGCCTGAAGCAGTCCTGATGCAAACGGACGGAACTGTACGGTTCCAATCGGGATCAGGTCATGATACGATCCGGATCCGGTCCGTTTGCATGCCAAAACGCAAGTGTGAACGGGGCCTTAGCCATTTTTTTATACCGTAATTTTTGTTGAATGGACTCTGCTCTAAAGGATATGGCTGAAGACACTGAAGATGCTGCATGGAATATGAATTCCAGATTTGATATTAGCTAGAGTATATGCTACAGGTAATGTCAATTGTTTTCTAAGATCACAGCAAATCAAATGTATTATCTGTTTGAATTTAGAATAATAGTCAGCATTCAGTCACCCCTGAGCTTGGTTCCCATTTACAGCTGCAGCAGCCGTGTACAGGGACAGTAATGTCCCCTCAGATGGTCCGTTGTGATCTGGATGGAGCCTGGGGCAGATGAGCTACCGCCATAGGTTATATAGGGAACGCCCTTGCCTGTCTGGGATTATAACAGAGGGCACAGAAAAAAGGTCTGCTTACCACAATGGATCTGTTGCAGACTGACAAGTGTAAACGGCTCCTTTTTATAAAATAGGATCCGATCACTGTAAGATTTGCAATGCGGCAAAACGGACCCCCCTCAAAAAAAAAATTCTATTTAAAGTGGGGACGCAGCCTAATTACTCATTATCCAACCTTTCACACATTTTTCTCTCATCACCTTTTCTGTTTCTGGCGGTCCCGTTCCTTCCGTGAAGAAGATCCCAGGTGTTGTCCCTTTTCCAGCTCTTCCCCAGCTGCCTTAAGCACATGACCTTGAACAGCTGTTGGCAGTTTGGCAATCAGAGGCGCTACCAACCAAGCACCAGACCTCTCTAGAGCGCTAAAAATAGAAAAACAAAAATCACAGATTAGAAAAAATGTAAAAAGTTAACAAGAATGAAGCCAACAAAGGAGGGGGTGAATGGGACACTTGCCTTAATACTGGTTTAGATTTAGCATTGGGGGTTGTGTTGCTAGTTGGAGCACTGCTAGGGGGAGGATTGGCAGCAGGGGCTGCAGAGACTGTTTCTGCAGATTGCTGAAACACTTCAATAGTAGCCTTTGCAATATTTTCCAGTAGAGAATTCATTTCCTGTAAGAAAAAAAAAATGTCAAGAAAGAGGGACAGGAAAAAACGTTATGTCCAACAAGATTCTTGGCACCCTAAAGTTGTACATACTGAAATCATAATAATCTGATTATTGTCTTTAGGTCTAGGTTTTAAGTAAATAACACACTGGCCTAAATTCTGGTAGGGTCATCAAACAAATTACCTCATGTGAGGTAATTTACCTCATGGAGGTAATTCATGAGGTAATTTACCTAAAATAGCTATTCTCATGGAAATTAGGGGGCATTTAAGCACATCATTTACTTATCAGATTAAGACCTGCCTGTACCTGGAGGTAAAGTCAATTTGACAGTTTTTAGTGGAGTTCCTATTGCTGTTTTAGTGTCGTTCTTATTCAGGCTGTGTAATAGAAAAGAATAGTAGAATTAAAACTCCAAATATTTACTGGATTTTTTTTTAAGAAGGGATGCCTTTTCATAGGTTGCTACATAATCAAATACACATTCCCCCCTCAAAAAAAACCAACATCTTCCAAAGACTATCCTACCCAAACCAAACATTTTTTTAATTCAAAATATTTAGTTGCACCACTCTGACACATACAAAATTAAATAAACACTCCAAGCCTATGAGCATTTCAGTGCATGCTTTTCACCCTTTTCTTTTCATAACTAGGGTTATACAGGTGGCAGCCATTACTTCTGAGCTTAGTAGGAGGTTTTAGATCACGGGTGTGTTTGTCATCAGCTACCCTCCCTCACAGGGGCGTTCTTCCCGATGGCCGTTAGCCTCCTGAACTCCCTTAACATTCTACCACCCTCTATCAGCGCTCGACCACCTGCATAGGAGCGGTAGACCTCTGCAGTGTGTTTTTTGAAAGATGAATACTGAGCTATATGTATATCGAATGTTGATTGTATATTGTGTATGTCTATATTTGAGTATGAGGTATTACTGTCATTCTAACGTTTTTCCTGCCTTTCTTTCTATGTACCGCTCCATTGTGCCAAACCCAATTCCGGGCTTGACCCAGTCATGCTTGGCGAAATAAAATGATTCTCATTCTGTCTATGTGAAATCTCAAACAAGCTGAGATCACCTCCCCTGTGACATCATCAGTCTGTGTTTTGTTTTTTATCTCCTCCACCAGTCTGCCGGGTTCTGTCCCAGGAATATGAAAGGAATCTTGGAGCTATCCTGGGAAGTCCGGATTGTCAGGAATATAGCAGCTAGTTATGATGCTGATGATGTTGGGATAATACAGGAGTATATTTCCATTTTTCTCCCTGCTGTATATGTATGTCAGCCAGTCAGGCTTTGAAGGTATTGACAGCTAGCTTCCTGGAGTTCTGTATATACATGTGAATTAACTCTATCATTGTCTGCTGCTAATTAGGGAACACTTAGGAGCAGGGAATGCTAAATGGATTTGCTAGCCTCTGGCAAGGAGATGGCTACTTAGTCAATAGCCAGTCAAATCCTTCCCTTTGATATGCTAGGAAATAATGTCACCCAGGTGTTGTCACCTGTAACCGGGAGTAAGGAAGTCTTTTGTTGTGTGTGCGCTATAATACATTTTTTACATGTGGAAGTAGATCTCTGGGAATCAAATTATGTCTGGGGATGTAATTAAAACTAGTCCCCCCCCCCCCTCCCCGTCCAAACAGGCTTGCAGCCTCAAGGCAAATATTCCAGCATAAAAGGCAGGGGCAGATACCTAAAATCAGTCCACTCCTGACAGTAGCTGAAGCTAAGCGACTCCTGGTCCAAACCAGAACTGTGTCCGTCCACAAAACCCAAGTCCAAGGTTCTTCTATCTTGATCCCTGTTTTATTTGGTAAGCAAATCACCTTGTGTGTATCTTTGTAACCTGTATTTTGTAACTTTTACTGTTTGTTGTAAATCTTTTGTATATATTATTTTCTGCATTGTTCTACCCTTTCCCTGGAATATTAAATCGTTATTTAATAAGTTTGACTTCTGCTGTACTAAACTAACACTCATAGCCTAGAAGAGACTTAAGTGTGTATAAGTCCATGCCTGATTCTATGATTGAGCAACCCTACCGTATAAGATTGTAATTGCATTGTGTGGGGGGCGTTTGTCATACGTTGGGCCTAAAGCGCGCAGCTGACCCAACATACGAAAACGCCAGTGTGAGTAGCTCGACAGCAGAGAGGCTAACAGTATCGTTCGGGACGACTGTTAGTGGTTTTGCTTCACTACAGTGTAAGATTGCAATTGAGCGTGTGTGTGCGTGGCATTCCCGTATTTGGCCTAAAGCGCAAAGCTGACCCGAATACGAAAACGCGGATTGCGCGCTGAGCACTCAACAGCAGAGTGAAAGTGTCTAGCAACAGCTAGTGGTGGCAGTGAGAAGTGGTCTGAGTGGTCAAAGCCTTGTTTTAGCTTGACTAAGGCTGCTTCCCCTCTCGATCTGGTCAAACCCGCAGTCGGGAACCGTATACGCAGGCGTGCCGCGGGCCGGTTCCTGACACGGATCTTTTCAATGATCCGGATGATTTGAATCGGACCATTGAAAAGATCCTGATCTTTGAACCGAATCTTTTGAATAATTTTACTAGGGAAGCAGGAAGCAGGGATGCAGCAGAGTGAGAGGTGCAGGAGAATGGGGTGCTAATGGGGAAGGGAGAGATGCAGCAGGAAGATTGTGCTTGTGCACAGAAGCTGCAGTTCCTGTTTCTTCCAGACATCCACTATGAACCGAATCCTTCATTGTGATGATCCGGATGATTCGACTCACAAAAAAGATCCGGCTCAAAGATCCGAATTGTTCATGATCTGGACAACACTACAGTGCAGTGAATATTAATTAGCCATGTGGCTAGGAACAAAAGCGGACTCTCCCTTACTGAGCATGTGCAAACAGTCTAACGCAGCTAAAACCACCTATAACGCACAGCATGCTGCACTTTCATTGAACGGCCAGCATTTGAACGTATTCATAAATCTTTACATGTCACATTCGAGAACTCATTGACAAGCCTCAAAAATACAAGCAGGCACTGGGGGATGAGCCCAAAATTCTCTTAAGAGAGCAAAATATGGAAGCAGTGCTAACAGTGCCCATAGTTATACTGCCTAGGGCCTGATGTAGAGGGAACACGGAGGAAACAAGAAAATCCAAGTACTCTTACAAATGACTAGGTTTCATTTCTGTTTAACAGCTACTCTACAGCAATATCCTAAGTTTAGTTAAAATGCATCTCTGGTGTACATAAAAAAACCCAGCAGAGGTACCCTAATGCTTCAAAGTTAGTGTCTAAACACGTTGTCCGTTTAATAAGATTCACTGGAACCATGTATCAGCTGACTTCAGGTGCATAGTTCTGCTTCCTTGCAGAATATAGAATCAGATATAGAAAAGGCAGAGGCCTTTTTCTGCATGGTGGCAGAGCTACACACTGGAACCCAGCTGATATGGGGCTCCGGTGAATCTTACTATGCAGACAACATACTGGGGCATTCACCTTGACAATGAAAGGCCAGAATGGCTGACAGGGTAAAGTGTCAAAAGCAGTTGCCATCTTAATATCGCTTTAAAATTCCTAAGCATTGGCAGTGATGAAATGCTTTTATGCAACATACTTTCAATCAATGGATCAAATCGGAGAGTGTGTGTGGTCTGCCGGCACTGAGATATGCAGTCCTTTCACTGGAAACGGGTGGTATCAAACATCCAGACACCACCTTGATTAGAAAAACTGTGTGCTCATGATGCTGATGACAGATGTATAAGACATGGATCATTGAGGAAAAAGAAACCAGTTCCATCAGGCACTGCAGTTGATTTGTATTTATTTAGGATTCAAACGTGATGTGAATCCTACTTGTGCTAAGATGACAGTCAATATTTTTACATCCACAGGTGGATCAGCCTCGGAAGAAGCACCACCGTATGAAACGGCCGTTACCGTTTTTTTGCCCTGAACCCACCACTGCCACCCTCTGATATGATAGGACATCTATCTTGTGTAAAAATATTGACTTTGTCATATTAGCACAAGTTGTTTGCTCATGACTTATGCACCTACCTATGAATACAAGGAATTCACATATTGTGATTCACATCACGTTTGAATCCTAAATAAATACCAATCAACTGCAGTGCCTGATGGAACTTGTTTTTTTTCCTCAATGATCCATACTTTCAAACAATAAGATTGCAATATGAAAATTAGAGGAGTCAAATTAGTGGAATCCTAAACTGAGGGGTCCGAGTTGGAGCATTTTTGAACCGACTCCACAGCTCTGGTTTTATCTTTAAAATTGTAATTTTCAAATCTGGAAACAGTTCAGAGACAGCAATGTATTGCCACAAGTTGGTGACAACTGATATAGCATATCCCATAAAACTGACGCATGTGCTAAATAAAACTCTAAATATGTACCGTATTTTTCGGAATATAAGACGCACTTTTTCTCCCCCAAAAGTGGGGGGAAAAAGTTGGTGCGTCTTATAATCCGAATACTACATTTTTTGACTGGCGCTGTCCTTCCCTCTGTCCCCACTGTTGTCTGCTGTCCCCCTCTGTCCATCATCCCCTCGGGTGTACAGTGTCCCCCCTGTCCTTGGCCCCCTCTGGTGTCACTGTCCATCATCCCCCGTGATGCCTCTGCCCCTTTAAAATAGATCTTGAGACCGCTGCAGATTAACAGCAAGTTTCGGTACACAAACCTAGGAAAGTGGCCACACAGCTTCACATATCCCTCCTGCACTTCGGTATCAATTGCCTCCCCGACCGAGAGCGCTGCAGATGACCGGCAAGTTTTTTCACGGCACGGGAAGGCGACACACAGCTTCAGAACGCAATGTCCAATCAGGCGAGGGGCGCTGCGCGAGACAAGCCAATCACAGCCCTCTCTGCTCCCTGCTTCCTCCCAATCACCAGCCCCGCTGAGAGAGCCCTTGTCCCGCCTTCAGGACTATCGGGAAGGCTGTGATTGGCTGCCTCGCGCAGCGTCCCTCGCCTGATTGGACATTGCGTTCTGAAGCTGTGTGTCGTTCTCTCATGCAGTGAAAAAACTTGCCGGTCATCTGCAGCGATCTCCGTCGGGGAGGCAAATGATACCAAAGTGCAGGAGGGATATGTGAAGCTGTGTGGCCACTTTCCTAGGTTTGTGTACCGAAACTTGTTGTTAATCTGCAGCGGTCTCAAGATCTATTTTTTTAAGGGGCAGAGGCATCACGGGGGATGATGGACAGTGACACCAGAGGGGGCCAAGGACAGGGGGACACTGTACACCAGTGCGGCCAACTTTCTTAGGTTTGTGTATAACCTGCGGTTACCGTAATCTGCAGTGGTGTCAGGATCTATGTTAAAGGGGCAGAGGCGTCAGGGGGGATGATGGACAGCAACACCAGAGGGGGCCAAGGACAGGGGGACAGGACACCAGAGGACATCGGATCCCTGTGAAGAGTCTCATCCTCTGCAGTTTTAATGCTGCTGCTCAAGTTTTGCCCAGAATGCTCCAAGCAATCTGCTGGCGTTTGTGATGAAAATCAGCATCTTTTCAGCGAGGCACCCTCCTGCTAGCACTGTCTTCCCTCTCCAGAGGTACAAGGAAGGCACAAGGGGTACAATAATTGGGGCAGAACACATAGAAGTTGCTCCTGGACCATGGACGCACCAGGTTTACTAAAAGTTTTATTTTCCGTGATTTTTATGCTCTAAACCTGGGTGCGTCTTATAGTCCGGAGCGTCTTATAGTCCGAAAAATACGGTATTTATATTTAAACTGCTGTGGAGAAGTTAAAATGTGTCCTAACTTCTTCCAAGAGAGGGGCTATTCTGTGTTTTAGCTCTTACTTACATTGCTGGATGTCTGTTTAATCATAAGTTGCAGTTCCAGAGCAGACTGCCTCATTGTCCACTGATCCAAACTCTGTAGCGTAAAAAAGGACAATGTCAAAAAATAAGAAAAAGACAAAAAATACACCAATAGTACAGATCATGAATCTTTACATGTCACATTTGAGAACTCATTGACAAGCCTCAAAAATACAAGCAGGCACTGGGGGATGAGCCCAAAATTCTCTTAAGAGAGCAAAATATGGAAGCAGTGCTAACAGAGATAGAAGCTGCTGATTTACTTTCCGATCAGCTCATTAATAAGCAAAGGTGTTGGCCAATAAACAAATTTCATCTACTACTATAAGCTTTCATTTTCTAGATGTTTTTCCATGTTTAGTAAAGCTACGACTCGTCCCTGGAGGATACTGCCCCATCAGGCTTACAGTGTAGGCTGCGGCATGTATTCTTCATGTTGGCATGCTTAAAGAGACTCCGTAACGAAAATTGCATCCTGTTTTTTATCATCCTACAAGTTCCAAAAGATATTCTAATGTGTTCTGGCTAACTGCAGCACTTCATACTATCACAGTCTCTGTAATAAATCAATGTATCTTTCCCCTGTCAGACTTGTCGGCCTGTGTCTGGAAGGCTGCCAAGTTCTTCAGTGTTGTGGTTCTGCTATGAACTCCCCCTTTCAGGACCCTCTCTGCACACTGCCTGTGTGATATTTAGATTAGTGCAGCTTCTCTCTGCTCTCTTATCTTTTACAAGCTGGATAAATCGTCCTCTGAGCTGGCTGGGCTTTCACATACTGAGGAAATTCAGACAAGGGCAAAGCTGTTTGCAGGAAGAAAAGAGCAGCCTGAAACTTCAGTGCATGAGAACTGCAGGGGGAAAGAAACACACAAATGATCTCTTGAGATTCAAAAGGAAGGGTGTATACAGCCTGCTTGTGTATGGATGTATTTTCTATGTGTGGACATACTGAACATCAACCTACTTCCTGTTTTGGTGGCCATTTTGTTTGTTTATAAACAAACTTTTTAAAACTGTTTTTAACCACTTTTAATGCGGCGGGGAGCGGCGAAATTGTGACAGAGGGTAATAGGGGATGTCCCCTAACGCACTGGTATGTTTACTTTTGTGCGATTTTAACAATACAGATTCTCTTTAAAGAAAACCTGAACTGAAAATGAAAAGTCAAAATAAGCATACACAAGTCATACTTAACTCCCATGTAGTCTACTCCTCAGTGTCTTTCTCCTGTCCCGCATCCTGTTTGTTCACTGTGATCAAGGGAATTTTCCGTCCTCCATTTTGAAAATGGCCATTACCCATAACAGCTTTCTGGTCAGCACACAGTTAAACTGTAACATTGCCCACTTGAGCCATAGGGAAGCATGGACATTACCTGGTACATCAGTTTTCCTCTCAGCTATAACTGACAGCAACTGATATTTTACTGACAGCAACTGATATATTTCAGATCTGACAAAATATTGTCAGAACTGGAAGGGATTATTGTCAGAAGAAAATGGTGAGCTTCTGAGAGGAACTGATGGCAAGGTAACTATGTAATGTTCATTTGAAGTTACCTCGTGTTTATTTTACATATTTTTACTCAGTACAGGTTCTCTTTAAATTCAAAGTACAACATTTTTAATGGTTTTCCCCTTGAGACTCACAATCAGAAGAGACCATAGCCTTTTTTGGCTGAAACAATTGCTGTGGTTTGGCCAGCATTCTACACAGCATCCTCTGATATTCAGGGACACTACTTAAACAGTTATATGGAAAGGGAAGAGCAGAAACCAGATTCTGCCTTGTGTGGCTGAGAACAAGGCCATCCGCTGGAAAAGACTCTAACCCTAGTCAATTGCAATTTGCCAAAGATATATTAGGCACAGAAGACAGGAGATGTATGTAAAGACATCATATAGTTGCCTGAGCTCATAACAAATAATCTCTTTGGTTGTCAAGTCTAAATCCTCATACACTCGCTAGAGGGTTCTCTGCCGAGAATCTAGCATGTGTAGGTCTGCCCAGATGCATAGCCGAAGGATCCTCAACAGTGCCAGATCTTCTCAGCTGAGCACAGGCCAAGGCCAATGTTGCCCCGCCCCCACTCTGTTGTGCACCACTTTGTCATCTCTCCACGCCCCCCACATCTTCTTTCCTTCGCAGCCTACAAGCTTATGACACACCTCTACAGAACTTAGCCCCAAACTATCTTCCAAATGACGGGGATTGATTTTTTTCATAATTGCCAGCATACTGTATCTGTCCATATCTTACCAACGGATGAGAATTTAGAAACAGGAACATCAACTACACTAGCTTGGAAACTTGTGTTATAATCTGGTGACTTTATCATACATCAGGAAGGTCCAGGTTTACTTTAAGTTGTGACAACACAAGAACTTCTGCGCACAGCCCTGTTTTGGTTATTTAGACATTTTTCCTATGCCAAGCTAAAAATTCATTTCTATCCATACAATTACCATTAAAGGAAACCTAAAGTAAACCTAATGTGGCCAGTTTAATCTACCTAGGACTTCTTCCAGCTCCCTGTAGTTCTAGTCCCTCACTGTCGTTCCACTCCAATACATTCAGTAGCTGTCCCCCTCTGAAATCTGCATGCACCACCTCGATTGTGCTGCCATGGCCAGGAGAGTACTGTACTTGTGCGGTGTTTAAAAATTGTAAAAATTGCAAATGCTCATGCGCCGATTGCTCCTTGCAACGGGAGGGTGATTTGGGGGGGTGTAAATTTAACGAGTCCAAGTTTTCGGTGCAGGGTGAAGTTGAAACACGGCTCACAGCTGCTGATCTGATCAAAGTGAAATAACAACAGGGGACCTGAAAGCCTACAGGAGGCTGAAATAAGCCCCAGGTAAATTAAACTGGCCATATTAGGTTCACTTTAAGGTGGGTTCATTCTCGTTATACTCACCTGCAAAATATGCTTAATGCGTTGTCTTTGAGGATTGTCTCCTTGCTCTGCATCGCTTAATCTATGTGGGTAACAGATTAGTTGCATAAGGCGTTGGGCCTGAGCACTACTGAGAACTGGATCCTGAAGGTCATTGGAATCCTCACATAATGAACGCACACACCGCTCTCCAACCCATTCCTGTAAACACATGATGCAATGAAGGATTACAGTAATGATTGTATATTGTAATTACAATATTAAGTCTATAGCAATACTACACTACAGAAATTGGAAATTTGCCATCACCAAAGAAATTTCATTTTATACTGGACACACCTTCTACATCAACAGAAAGAATGTACAACCTCCATGTGAATATTGGTAATATCACATCAGTATCTACATCCTCCTGCATCAGGGGAGGAGAGAGAGAGAGAGAGAGAGAGAGAGAGAGAGAGAGAGAGAGAGAGAGAGAGAGAGAGAGAGAGAGAGAGAGAGAGAGAGAGAGAGAGAGAGAGAGAGAGAGAGAGAGAGAGAGAGAGTGTGTGCGTGCGTGCGTGCGTTATATATATATATATATATATATATATATAAATAACTAAAGCCAAGTACATATTTGCAATTCCCTTCACCTGCCAGGGATCAAATCTAAATCGATCCCCTGGGCGACTGATTGTGGCCGAAATCTATACAAACGCATTGATTCTTGCCCAGGGCAGTGTTTATCTGCTCTGAAAGCTGCCATTGCATTTTATTCATGTTTTAATATATAACTACAGCAGCTACCTAGTGAAAATTTCCCATTTGTCTCTGCTTGTCAGCTCAGTACAGTACCATATCAGTTCCATGGCTGGCTGTAACTAATTGCATCATCAGAGGCGGGGTGAAACGTTTGCCTCAGGCGGAAAACTTCTAGGGGCGGCACCCGCCCGTCCGTGGGTGCAGGGGGCGGCCGCCGAGCCGGAGGGGTAGCGAGCAGGACGGGGGTATTAGGCCTAGCGGTGGGGAGGGAGGTCGGACGACCCCCCCCCCCTCGGTCCCTCGATCTGCGCTCCCCTTCGGCTTAAATAGGAAGCAGCCGATGCCCAATAGTAAGAGGCACGGGCGGGGAGGACTCACCTTATCCGCGTTCCAGCGTGCGGTCCACTGACGTCACTTCCTGCATCGCCGTCCACTTAGAATACAGTGGGCGGCGATGCAGGAAGTGACATCAGTGGAGCGCATGCTGGAACGCGGAAAAAGTGAGTGCTCCCCGCCCGTGCCTCTTACTATTGGGCATCCGCTGCTTCCAATTTAAGCTGGGGGGGGGGGGGGGGGGGGGTATGCGGCGGCGGCAATTTTTTTCTAAATTTGCCTCAGGCGGCAAAAAGTCTAGGGCCGGCCCCGAGTGCTGTACTGTATTGTTTGACTTTTGTTCTTGTTTTATAAAATAAAATTCATTTTTCAGGTCGATTTACTGTCAGATCGATTATTTCCAACATGTCCGATTTGCTTTCCGATCGATTTCCGAGCATTTTCCGATTGATTTCTGTTCATTTTAATAGGAAAGCGATCAGAAATCGATCGGAAATCAAAATCTGACATGTTGGGAATAATCGATCTGATAGTAAATGGGCCAGAATATCTCATAGTGTGTACCCAGCATTACACACACACACTAGCTCTCCTGTCCTCAATAAATTAAGATCTTAGTGTTCCCATTCTTTAATGATTCATGATATATTTTAGTAGCATTTATTTTGTGCCATTCTTTAAGAGCAACTAGAGTGAGAGGAATATGGAGGCTGCCATATTGATTTCCTTTTAAACAGTACCAATTTAATGGCAGCCTTGCTGGTCTATTCGGCTGCAGTAGTGTTGGAATAACATCAGAAACAAGCATGCAGCTAATCTGGTCAGATCTGCCAATACTGTCAGAAATACCTGATCTGAATATGCTTGTTCGGGCCATGGCTAAAAGTACTAGAGGTGGAGGATCAGCAAAAAAAAGCTAGGTAAATGGTATTGCTTAAAAGCAAATAAAATATGGCAGCTTCCATAGCCATCTTGTTTAAGTTGTCTTTTACATTTTGACTTAACTAGTGTTATGGAATTAAGCTGAAGTGTTACCTGCTATTAGCTGACAGAAAAGAACTTACCTGCTGACATATGCTGCGCAGAACATATTTTGCATACACATCCAAACTGGCAGTTTCTACGGATACCATTCTACCTCCTGGTCTGTTTGTCATATCCTCCTCTGCATTGTCTTCATTACCCGCTAACATAGGGTATCCAGACCCTTGTAATTCTGCATCACCTAGATAAATCAAGGAATTAATTGTGGTAGAGCATTCCGCAATACCATAACAGTACCATCAGTGTACAAAGAAAGAGGGGTTCATAATGTAGCTTCTATTTGCAAGACATAAGTTAGCCATTACCTTCTTACAATAGAAGCATGAAATGTATTTAAAGCAAAATTCACACCATTACTCCTACTCCCCTCTGCAAGCACTGAAAGTGAATGAACTCTGTATATAGACTACCAATACTCTACATGAGTACTCAATGTGATTGTAATAACTTAATTTTTCACCATGGTAACAGCAGGAGTATTAGGAAGCAATAGCACCATCACTAGAAGGGTTCTAGTGCCATGGAACTACTGGAGGCATGCACACCCCCACAACCAGAGCACTAGTGCTTTGTTGCTGCTCTTCAAAACAGGACAATAAAGACAAAGCAAAAGGTTATATGTGGAACTAAAATATCAGGAAAATGGATTAAGGCTCCTTTCATACTGTATACGTTGCATTGCGCATCATGAAAAATAGTAACACAAACCAACAGTTATGTAATTTGCTCAATGTGTGTATTTTTTTCATCATTTTTCCTGTTAGTTGGTCTTGCCGTCTTTTCTTTATTTACGTTTGTTACTTTGCTGGCAATAATACTGTGCTTTTAATGTTGTCATCTAGGTTTACCACACAGTCCTATTTGTTTTACCAGGCTTACACTGCTAGGCAGCCATGTTTGCCATAACCACGCTGACTTGTGGCTCATCCCACTGATACAACAGAGGGGCGTGATTGGCCCAATGTGTGCGTTGTCACTTGCAGCTGTTCAATCAGCAACAATGCTGGGGAAACCCTGTGGAATCTGCACAAGAAAAAGCATTCCTGACTTTGAAGGCATGCTGGCACTGGCAGCTCGGGCGGCATTAGGAACATGGGATCCAATCGGTATGGGGCTAGAGCTTCTGAAGCGGTAAGCTCTTCCCGATTTATGATTCTGGGAACGGTCTGGTTATTGTACTTTTGATTTTTGAGGAAGAGTGTATAGCCCTTGAAACAGCTGTCAAACTGTACGATTTACATAGTTTGTCTGTGGTAAGGATGGGATAAAGCTGACTCTGGTATATACCGTTGGCTGGTGCCCGGATCCTTTTTGCTATCTATGATTGCAATACTGTAGAGCAGAGCTCCCCAACCCTGTCCTCAAGGCCCACCAACAGTTCATGTTTTGCAGAAAACTACAAACATTCACAGGTGAGGTGATTAGTGTCTCAGCAGAGCAGATTAACTACCTCTGTTGATTTCCACAAAACATGCACTGTTGGTGGGCCTTGAGGATAGGGTTGGGGAACACTGAGGACTTTATGACTGTACTGTGCGTGTGCCCTGGTAAACCACTGATGCATTGCATAATCTCACCAGAATTCGTTGCATCGCACCAGTAACAGCATGCAAATCTGAGAGTTAACAGCATGTGTTTTAGTTTCTGAACATTCGTTTCAATTCAGGGTACTCACCAAGCATAAATACAGCCTTCAGAACAGCAAACAATGCTCCGGGTACAATGCGGTTTTGAGCAGCTGCCAGAAGATGCCGGTCACAGGAGGAACGGATACCAAATGTTGGCCTGCCTAACAGAAAAAATTAAAATAAAACCTACATGCTTATTTATTATCCATGCAAAATGATTTTTGTTTTCAGTGTAGAATGGGACATGCTAACACCAAACTAGGTTGTTGAGTGCCACAAGGATGGGTGTTTGGTCCCAGCCCCCTGCAACAATAGGCTGGATATGTGTCCTCTAATGTGCTCAACAGAAAAAGATTTTGGGATATTCTCAGTTGTTCACAAAGTGCAAACACAGAGTCCTACAGCAGTCCCGGCAGAGCAATAGTGTGGGGTAAGAAAGGAAAGAAGAATGGTGTGTAGCTAACACTGCAAAACCAATGTTGCCTGATAAAGACAGGTAAAGTCAGAGTGCCATTACTACATTAAGGGAATAGAAGTCTCATTCTTTGCAATCAAGATTAAAGCAAAAGGAGGGAATGGTAATTTATTTTTCGAGGTGGGACTCTAAGATTTCCTTGCAACGGAAATTCAGAAGTAGGAAAAGTACAACTTTATTTTTGTGCAGGATGTCAAATAGGCCATCTCAGCTAGCTGCCAAACTACTAAAGTGATAGGTACAAAGACCTTGTGAAAAATGGATTCAGTGGAGCTTTGGCTAAGGGCCCTAAAGGGGATCTTGCTTTTGGGTATAAAAGGGTGACAGCAATTAGGGGATACAGGAGTCATTTCTTGTAGGAATGTCTTGATCAGATAGTGGTTTGCCACCATTAGCTGAAACAGGATGGACAGTGCAACACAGTTCTTTCAGAATGCTGACTGACCAGAAAAGTTAATATCCTGGTAGTCTGCAGTATTTATGGATCTCTATTCACACTGGTGGAAAAAATAAAAACAGTGATGCTTATAAACCTTTAAGTATAACACTTTCTGCTTTCTCAAAGCCCCAATACACCTTCCTTGCTTTTTCATTGCAGTCATTGCTCATGAAATTTTCATATCTAACTCATTATTCCAGAGAAATTGCCTAAGGAATAAAATCAGTTGTATGACTAATGATCAATTCACAAAACCTGGCAAATTCCAAGAGAGTGGGTGTTCCCCAAGCGGAGAAGTTTTCACTGCAGAGCACAGTCACTTTCACCCACCTCCTCCACCCAGCTGGTGAGCAATTGACTCCAGATTATTATTATGAGATGCAGTGCTGACCAGAAAGAGTTCATCTCTTGCAAGCAGTGGGAGGAGGTGGAAGGGGTCAGGTGTTCTATACTGACAAGAAACAAATAGTTGGTGTCCCCTCCCACCCCTTCCCTATCTCATGTGTATGATGGTATAGCTTTCTGTTCTTTTAGCTTGCATGGTCTTCTCAACAGGAAATAGGACTAAAGTAGATACCAATGTGAACTGCTAGCCCTGGGAATAAATCTAAAGGCTGGTACACACGATGCAATTTTTTCATCAGCACACAATGCAATTTTTTCATCAGAATGACAGACATGGCCGATCCACTGCTGATCGAAAATGGGATAATTTTTGTGCAGTACTCATATGAAAAGCAATCCCGTTTTTGATCAGGATCAGATCGGAAATGGGAGAGTTTATCGATCTGACAGGAAAACAGCATTGTGTGTACCAGGCCTTAAAAAGAACCTGAGGTGGGGTTCTGACATTGCAATCCACATACAGAGGCTGGGTCTGCTTATACTGCCCAGGCTCTGCTACTATTTCAATCCCCCCTAAGTCCCCCCCCCCCCCCCCCTGCGCTCTGCAATCACCCATAAATCACAGCCGCGCTGCCGACACGCAGCGTGTCATAGTGGGCTGTGTTTATCTCTTTACTGTCAGTCTGCCACTCCCCCCGCCTCCTGCATAGCTCCGGTCCCCACCCGCGTCCCTTCCCTCCCCGCTGATTGGAGGGAAGGGACGCGGACCGGGGCTATGCAGGAGGCGGGGGGAGCGCCGAGATTGACAGTAAACAAGTGCGACTGTGATTTATGGGTGATTGCAGATTGCAGGGCAAACTTAGGGGGGATTGGGATAGCAACAGCCTCTGTATGTGGATTGCTGCTCATCATGTATTTAACAAGTGATCTTTTTCTAGCATCAGTTAGGGCCCGTTTCCACTAGGAGCGGTGCGATGTGGCTACATAGCCGCATTGCACCGCGGGTGTCCTGAAACACATGCCGGCAATGGAACAGTTTCCACTGCGTGCATGTTGTGCGGAGCGGTGCGATCCGAGAATCTGCAGCATGCTGCAGATTCTCGCACGGCTGCATCCGCCCGCAGCCGTGTCCCATCTCCTCCAATACACTTCCGCATCGGAAGATGCGGAAGTGATGCGGCCGGCGGCGGAACTGATGTGATGCGGCTAGGTAGCTGCATTTGCATCACTTAGTAGTAAACAGGCCCTAAGGCCCCTTTTTACAATCAGTTGCTCTCAGTTGTAACTGAAAGAAAACTGATTTTCAAAGTAATGCCCATGTTTCCCTATGGCTCAGTTCCCACTATACGCGTTTTAACAAAGATTTTTCACAATGTACTGCTATGGGAAAAACACGTACCAACACATGCCAAAGCATTAAGTGTAAAATGGCCCCAAGTCAAGATGCTTATATACAGACATAATTAAGCCCTGTGGCTGTTTACACAGGTGTAGAAACTGGTGCTTTAAAAAATGAAATGTACACTTAGAAGTAAAAAAACAAAACACAGTGGCCCTCCTAGAGCTAATAAAGCTCCTTTCACATGCTCGACTGCCATGGTCCAAAACAAATGCTTAAAAAAATGAAACCAACAACTGTGAAAGACAGCAATTATCATGCAAGTAGACCAACGCGCCCTGGCGATAATTGGGGTTAGTCGTTTGCATCTAGAGATAAACCATTGCTCCGTTCCAACAACCCACATGTGGTTGGTTATGCACTTTCGGGCCACAGTCTAGCGTGTCTGCTATGGATCCGAATTATAGACCGTTGTTGTGCGGTTGTTAAATTCCAACATGCAGATGTCGTTGGTTTGTCGCAAGCCATCGGGGATGCGCGTTTTACAACAGCGATCAAATGTGTGTATGGATCTTAAAGGAAACAAACCCGAGGTGAGAGGGATATGGAGGCTGCTATATTTTTTCCTTGTAAACAATGCCAGTTGCCTGGCAGCCCTGTTGATCTTCTGGCATAAGTAGTGTCTGAGGCAAAACCCTGGAGAGAGCATATGGTTAATCCAGTAAAACCTGAGTCAGTGTACCTGATTTGCAGCATGCTTGTTCAGGGACTATGACTAAAAGTATTAGACACAGGATCAGGAGGCCTGCCAGGCAACTGGTATTGTTTTAAAGGAAACAAATAGGACAACCTCCATATTATTCTCACCTTGGGTTCCCTTTAAGCTTAAACTGGATCCCAGTGCCTTTGGCTGGGTGATATAGCCTGGGGTTGGATCTGTTCCTACTTATTGTTTGACTTCCTCAAAGCAGGGGTATACCTCACTGGTTACACTGTGTCCCCATTAAGTGAATAAGAAAAAGATTTATAACCATTGCAGAAATAAAGCATGAGCAGCACATGAAAAGCACGGTAAGATTTTATCCTTTTATTTTTAGAAACGCAAGCTTGTTCTATATAGCTTCACACTTACTGCCATCAGGTTCATATGGGTTCAGCTGCGGAGTCTTGAAGAGATGCAGCAAAATGCGACATGTGAGGCGCGCTCCTGACTCAGAGTCTTGTTCACTACATGCTGCAAGAGAATCGACATCACACAGGAGGAGTTTAGAGCATAGACGTCTCACAAAAATTAAACTGAAAATGAATAAATGAAAAGTTACACAAATAATAGTAAAACTAGCAGATGATCTGTACTCTTGTAGCCAAACACACAAAAAAGTGTTTATAAAACATCAAATGCCAATCTGTTGCTTTTATCACTTCCTACACAATGCACAACACTAGAAAGCTTTGCTTAACTCAGAATGTAACATGCACTGGTGATGCCAACTCAGTGTAAAGGACAAATACAGTTACTAATGTTACTGTGACGTGCGTAGCAGAGCAATTGCATGTTATTTCAGAGAAGACAAGAATCGCAAATCATTCATAAGGAACTACAGCAAAAGGTTTATTTTTCTCTTTCAGAATAGCCTGTGGAAGACTTACACCATTTGCCAAGTTTTTACAGCTTAGTCCCACTGGGGTAAATTTTCCTTCATTCCATGTTCTAGTGACACCCAAGGCATAGCTCAGAGCTAGATTTCATGTTTCCCCTCCGGAGTGCATTCTCCAAACATCTGCTTTAAGTTTACACTAGGGACTGGTGACAATGTTCCTGCCTCCCGTGTTGAAAGTAGGGACATTTATCAAGCAAGGCAGCAAGAAACGTATCTAATGAAAACCAAGCTTCTGCTTACGTATCATAAGATTGTCCTTGTGTTTATTACTGTTGCTTTGTGAGCCTCGCTTCTGTACAACATCTGTGACCGATAGGGGACAAATATGAAAACAGTCACAGATGTGAAAAAAGGTATGGTCTGGGGAGGATTTATTTGAATATATGAATTTATGAATGAATGTGCCCCAGTATATTGAAATAGTTCTCTTTGGTGTGCATTAAAGTAAATATCTCTGTATATGCAGGAACAGCAGCAGAGTAGTCCAGAGAGGGGAAGCAGGGAGTGCATAAAAATGGCTTAAAGGACACCCGAGGCGAAAATAAACTAATGAAATAAACGATTGTATCTCTCTTCCTTCTGCTAACAATGCCTTTTTCAGATATTCCACAGTTTTATTTATTTTCAAAACGGATCCCCTGGAACGGCCACGGATCAGTTTTTGTTTTGGTTTTTATTGAATGAAGACAGACGCTATTTTTACCAGGGCTGTGGAGTCGGTCCAAAACTCCACCGACTCCAACTCCTCAGTTTAGGATTCCACCGACTCCTCTAATTTGCATATTACAATTTTGTTGATTAAAAGTATGTAACATGAAATTCGTCTCTTAACTGCCAACGCTTAGGAATTTTACAAGACAACTGAAGTGAGAAGGATATGTAGACTACTATATTTATTCCCTTTAGACTAAAACTAGTCCTTGGTAAGAATACTTGTAAAAGGTACAAACCGGAACAAAGAACATCTATCAGGCCCTAGGCAATGTAAGTGTGGGTACATGTAAGAATGATGTGCAGGTACTCTGCAGGGGAATGAGGAGATTGTAAACAGACAACACCTCTGTGTTCAATGTGCACAGCATTCTCAGTGGATTCCCTGCAGCTCTGTGGAGAGTGCATATGTAGAGTATTGTACTACTGTGTAACAAAGTAAACCTGAGACAGATGAAATTAAAAGTTTTATACATACCTGGGACTTCCTCCAGCCCCCTTCAGGATAATCAGTCCCTCGTTGTCCTCCTCCACCACCTGGATCTTCTGCTATGAGTCCAGGTACTTGAGCCAGTCGGGCGTAGTGCGCATGCACACACTCCGCAGCCAGGAGCATACTACACCTGTGCAGCACTATTGCGCAGGTGTAGAATGTTCCTGGCTGTGGAAGCGGCATGCGGCCGGACAGCGCTGACTGGCTGAATTACCAGGACTCATAGCAGAAGATCCGGGTGGTGGAGGACAGCGAGGGACTGATTAGCCTGAAGGGGGCTGGAGGAAGCCCCAGGTATGTATAAAACTTTACTTTTCATCCATCTCAGGTACCCTTTAATTTGTAGTCACCAAACCAAATTTTAACAACATATCAAATTATTTGATTTCATCAGCAAAGGGAGTGCATACATTTGCATAAATCAGCATCAGTGCAGAATTATTTCCATCTCATTGACCATCTCTATTAGTGACACAGCTACACATCAGGCTTTATTCTTACAGCATAGATGTTATTTAGTATATATAAGAGATTCCTGTGTACACATCATATATACAGTCACAATCAGATATGTATATCTGACCTTTAAAATACGGGGACTGCTTTATTGAAGCAGCACAAGTAACTAATTTTGATTGGTTTATTTCATTTTTGTGGACTAAGCACAGCTATTACTGTATATATACTGTATATACACATTATTTTTAATGACTATTATCTGAGAAATAGAACATTTTATCATATTTTCTATTTTAATTACAGTTACAAATTCATTAGGAGTCGGAGTCGGTGCCTTTTTTCCCCGACTCCGACTCCAGGCACCCAAAATTGCCTGACTCCGACTCCAGGCACCCAAAATTGCCTGACTCCGACTCCAGGCACCCAAAATTGCCTGACTCCGACTCCAGGCACCCAAAATTGCCTGACTCCGACTCCACGACTCCGACTCCACAGCCCTGATTTTTACCATTGGTATCCGTGGCTCCGGTTTTGGTTCGGGCCAAAAACCGGAGCCACAGATACGCTTTTAGAACAAGTGTGAATCTACTCTAACGTAATTAATAAAATATTAACTATTAATTTATAAATTAGTCAGTCTGTGTTCTCCCATTGTAAGATCTTTCCTTACCCTAATTTACATTCTGAAATTTATCACTGATGGCAACATCCTCACTCCTGCCAGGTGATGTTTGCGTAATGTTCATTCCTAATGCTGGGATTACACGATACGTTTTTTATAAGAATCGTTCCGATAGATGACTTCGATGATAAAATTCCGACATGTCTGATGTTCCGCTCGATTCGTTTCTGCTCGATTTCTTATAGAAGTCAATGGAAAAAAATATAAGAAAAACGAGTGGAAGATAAGAGAATCGAGCAGAGAATCGAATGGCTAATAGATCGCGCGCCGAATCTAATGCAAAAAACATATCATGTAATCCCAGCATAATGCTTGGAATACACCATGAGATTTTTTGGCAGATAGCTGGTTCGATAGATAATTTCCAACATGTCTGATCTGATTTTCAATAGTTTTTCTGATCGATTTCTCATAGAAGTGAATGGAAATCGATCAGAAAAACGATCGGAAAATCAATCACACAATTGATCGGACAGTAAATCTGCTGAAAAATCTCATTGTGTATTCCCAGCATAAGAGTTCTATGCACAGAGTGAGATACTGTTTGCTTGGCAGTTGAAAACAGCTACTATATCCCACAATGCAATGAGGTCCACAAACAAAACTGCCATGGCCCTGGTATCACACTGTGGGAGGAGTTTCACCACAATATGAGCCATACACCAACAGAAAAAAGGTCCGCACCAATTCACCACGAATCCTCTTTATTGTTAGGACATATCCTGTATTAAAACATGGAATCTCAAACTAGTTTGAGATTCCATGTTTTAATACAGGATATGTCCTAACAATAAAGAGGATTCGTGGTGAATTGGTGCGGACCTTTTTTCTGTTGGAGTGTTCCTGAGGTTTTGCTAACCCGGTCCAGCACAATTATCCACCGGTGGGGTCGAGCGGTGGTTCCTTCACTCATACAATATGAGCCATACAGATGCCTCTGATGATTATTCAAGTAAAGGTAAAGATTTCATGTGGGAAAAGCCACTGATTGGGATAAAGTTCAATCCTGGGTTAAATGTCCTCTTAATGATATACCCTGAAGCTGGGAGAGAATATCAACTCAAACTCACCTCAGTAGAGGTCAGCCTCTGGATAATCCAAAAGGCTTCCCGGATCATCTTGGCGTCTGCCGTTCCAGCACCAGCTCCCTCCGAACTTGTTACACGAGTTTGTTGAATATGTTCTTGTGGCCGTGCTTCTGTCCACGTATGAGCACGTCCATACTGCACCTGCGAGAGTACGATCTGCACATGCCCAGTAGCAAAAAGACACTAGTGCCCTCCTCTTGTTTCCCCCATTCCCTTTAGATAGTAATCTCGCAAGGGAAGGGCTCTCTCCCCCTTTTGTGTCTTGGAAATCATTACAATTTATTCATCATGTTACTTTTATCACTGTCATTACCAAGTCTATATTTTGTATCACTCTATAGCCCCATCTACACGATACGATTCTTTGTGTGATTCGATTACGATTCTATTTACGATCCGATTAAATTCGACATGTCCGATCGGGATTCGATTAAATTCAATTTGCCATTGTTTTGCAATGGCAAATCGAATTGAATCAGATCGAATCCCGATCGGACATGTCGGATTTAATCGGATTGTAAATAGAATCGCACAAAGAATCGTATCGTGTAGATTGGGCTTTTGTATTTTGTCACTAATTATGTATCTTGTATATTGGTATACACCATTGTCTGTATTATTATGTACCCCATGTTTGTTTCTTACTTTGTACAGCGCCACGGAATATGTTGGCGCTTTATACATCAATAATAATAATAATAATAATAATAATAGTGCCCGGACTGTACTCGCATACATGGACAGGAGCACAGTCACAAAGAGGTTAAGGGTCTCAAGCAGCAACAGTGGGCACCAGGAGGGTCCAGGAAGCCTCTAGAATGCCCACTAGCTTCCCTCTACGGAGGTAAGTATCTAATTAAAAATGTTTTCTTTTTACAGGTTTGCTTTAAAGTATATCAAACTTCTGATGTTCTGCTACTGTACTCCTATAGCCAATCCATTTTTCCATATATAGACAACACTTCAACATGGCCTCCTGAACCTGACAACATTTCTAACAGTCATTATGATTGCACACAACTGGAGATCTGTCTACTACTACAATGAAATTGGGGCTCCACGTATCACATTGAAAATGGCCCTGGTGCTATAAAACTGATATATTAAAGTAAACCAGATGCGACCCCCCGAAAAAAATAAGATACTTACTAATGGAGAGGAGAAACTCTGGATAACATAGATAGAGCCTTCCCAATATTATATCAGCTGATCAAACTGATCACATGCTTCTCCGTGAATTCTCCTAAGCATTGTAAAACCCTACTCATTCAGATCCAGAGGCTCTTGAGTTAAGTATGTGTTTTATTAGTATTTAAACAGCTCTTTGGATGTAATACAGCTCAAGCTGCCCAAGTTATGCAAAGCAGATAAGGAGATCAGTGATGCTGCATGCTGCAATGTAGCAAAGCTCCAATAGCCAGATCCAATATTCTTGTAATCTATATAACATTCAAATTAGCTATGATTTTAGTAAGATGCTGTAAGACTGCTATTTTGAAATAAATCTTTACAATTGGATTTACTATAGTACTGGTCAAGTACTGATGGTGTATCCTAAAAAAAAGAAAAACATAGGTTTCCATTGTTTTGATTCTTCTCTCGCCTGTAAAAAAAAGAGGAATCTTTAAGGCTCCTGTTGAGGATCTTTGCAGAAAGTCTTGATTGTAGTATGCAGTATGGCCACGCTCGTACACGGTGGGGAGTATGGCCACAAGAACATATCATCAAGGGGTCTGTGCACAGCAACTGTGGGGTTGAAAGAGGAGATGGAAAGCCTTTGGACTAGCCACCTACATTTTTTTGGGACTGCCTAGAGTTCGCTTTATAGGTCTGACACTAAGAAGGCATAGGCGGGGCCAGGAGGTGTCAATATTCTTAATTACCCTCACTGACTAAGGCCCGGTGCACACCAAAAACCGCTAGCAGATCCGCAAAATGCTAGCAGATTTTGAAACGCTTTTTCTTATTTTTCTGTAGCGTTTCAGCTAGCATTTTGCGGTTTTGTTAAACGTTTTTGGTGTAGTAGATTTCATATATTGTTACAGTAAAGCTGTTACTGAACAGCTACTGTAACAAAAAACGCCTGGCAAACCGCTCTGAAGTGCCGTTTTTCAGAGCGGTTTGCGTTTTTCCTATACTTAACATTGGAGGCAGAAACGCCTCCACAATCCAAAATCTGCAGCAGCCGGGAGTATGCGTTTCTGCAAAACGCCTCCCGCTCTGGTGTGCACCAGCCCATTGAAATACATTACCCTAGCGGATCCGCACCCGCAAGCGGATCGCAAACTGCAGCCGAACCGCTCTGGTGTGCACTAGGCCGGTGTCTAGATTTCATTTCAAATACACGATTAGCCTCTAGAAGTTCTGTTTGTGCAGATACTAAATATGACATGTCTGCTATGCTACATTCCTGACAAACTATTATATGAAATTCTTGCTATACAAGGTTGAATGCGCTCATAGTATGTTTGTAATCAGAACTTCAGTGGAATCCACCTGGACCGTGTATTTAGAAACCTTACCATACTGAAGTAATGACAGATCAGTGTTCTCCCCAGGACCTATTAAGTGGGCGGGCCGCCCGGCTGTTTTGAAACCCCGCCCGGGTGCTCCAAGGCCCGCCCGCATCACATGCTCATGTGCGCTGCCGTCTGCTCGCATAGAGCGGGTCTTCCTCTGAATTGCAATCCCTAGTTCCGGCTGCGCTGCCCTCCTGGCGCATGTAGAGATGTCATATCTTAAGAGCAGCGGCAGCCTCCTTGATGTAGTAGCGCTTGTGCACAGCACCCTGTCCTGCCGCTCTGCTGGAACACTGTGACCCACCTCTTCAGCCCGCTGATGCCCGGCTTCTGATCGCAGTACGGCATCACGCTGATTATCTTCACAGCCATGATCGGCTGCGAGGAGTATACACGTGCACTCTCTCCTTTCCCTGTATGTGTTTGTCAGCATGCACACAGCTTATGCTGGTGTATGCGCGTGGTGCACATGGACACATAACGTTAGCTCCCTTGGGCGATTGGTAAGATGCACTGTCTGTCCCCGGAGAGGACGTCAGGATGTGTGCTCCTAATCCATTGATAGGTTTGATGCAATGAATGTGTTTGCATGTCTGCACTATGCATGTTACAGGGCCAGAGTTAGGACACCTATGTTTACCTGGGTACTTCTGCGCAGTATAGGTGACTAAGCATAAGAATGCATTCTTCTGTGAACTAAAACCCCGGCTTTTAACTTAGCTGTAGGGATAACAGTTGTGCCTGGATGAGTGAATCTGTGAATGCATTTGTTTGAACATTTGCATGCGAGAGTGCGAAGGGTTAATTGATTTTTGCAATCTCAAAAAGTTGGGAGGTATGGTTGAGGGGAGGAAGCGGTGTTAAAGTGCAAGCATACTGGATCAGGGCAGAGGGGTACCCTATACTGCAGGGTGTAATAATCATAGAATGGTTGTGTATTTATAAATAGAATGGTTGTAGTAATGCTGAAATGTATGTGTTGTAAGAAGGGTGATGGGATGTGATCACTAATAAGCTGTAGGTTGATGCAATAATATGTGGAGTGTGGTGGGTGCTGTAAGGGAGCATACTGAAGTGCAGTAATATGTGGAATGTGATAGTGGTACAGTATTGCATGAAATGTGTCTGAGAGTGCAATAACCTATGTTATAAGGTAATAGTATTGTTTGAGTTGTCTATTGGGAGATAGGTGGAGCTGCAGTAAAGTATTAGGTGAGAGTAATGGAGGTGAAGGGATGCATGGTGATAGGGAGTGCTGTAATGCATGGGACGTGATAGGGGGTGCAGGGATGAATGTGATGTGATAGGGGGTGCAGGGATGCATGGGCCGTGATAGGGGTTGCAGAGGACGTGATAGGGGGTACAGGGATGTCCTATGCTGTAAGCAGAGTTGCCGGCCCTGCTTTCCCCTGGTTGCAACCCACCCGGCTACTTTTTCATGCCACTCGGCTGGAAAAAACTTTGGGGAGAACACTGCAGATACAGTATGAATTTTCTGATCCACCTCCTATCTAGATATACCATTTTTAAAGTGGACCCAAATTAAAAATACAAGATTTCAGAAATAAAATCTATTTTCTAACTTATAATAATAACAGCCTTTTTTCAGCTGCATGATTACAAATATAAAATATTTTACATTTATTGGAGGAACCCCTTTCTTCCTTTCATATTGCCGGGACAGAATCCAGCAGACTGGTGGAGGAGATAAAAAACAAAACACAGGCTGCTACTAATGATGTCACAGGGGAGGTGATCTCAGCAGGTTTGAGATTTCACATAGACGATTCCCCTGTGAGGGAGAGTAGCTGATCAACACACCCATGATCTAAAACCTCCTACTAGAAGTAATGGCTGCCACCTGTATAACCCTAGTTATGAAAAGAGAAGGGTGAAAAGCATGCACTGAAATGCTCATAGGCTTGAAGGAGTGTTTATTTATCTTTGTATGTGTCAGAGTGGTGCAACTAAATATTTTGAATTAAAAAAATGTTTGGTTTGGGTCCGCTTTAAGTCACCTAGATTTGCTCAAGACTTAGGGAAACCATATAATGTTACCACTCACTTCATAGAAAAACAAAAAAAAAATCCACAGCTATTCCCTTTTCTCCAGCAGTAAAAATGCTGGCATCTCTGATAAATTTAAGAACATAAATGAGGGGTGAAGTAAGATTTTACAATGGGCAAACATTGATTAAAGTGAACCTAAAGTAAAAAAAAAAAAATAAATAATTGCCCATTTACTTATCTGGGGCTTCTTCAAACCCCGAGGTCTTTCTGGTCCCTTGCAGTCATCCCGCGTTCAGCTGTTCCTCCACTGTCCCCTTCTGTAATCTGTCCGACTGACAAGTCAGCCGGCCACTGAGCATGCACAGTGCTGGCCGCGTGTCCTCTATCGCGATCACGCAGGTGGGAGTGTTCATGCCATGCACAGTAACAATTTTTGCTTACTGTGCAAGGGCAAAGTCCTCCCAGCCACAGGAGTACGATAGAGGATGCACGAGGTACAGGGCCACGCATCCAGCATCGGAGGTGGACACAGAGGAATAGCGTAGTGCGGGATGACGATGAGGGGCTAGGAAGACTTCATAGGGCTAAAAGAAGCCCCAGGTAAGCAAAAGGGCAATTTTATTTTTTCTTACTTTAGGTTTCCTTTAAATGATCATTTAAAAATGATTATTGTGAAAATAGGTGATTTTTTTTTAAATTAAGTTATATATAGTTAAAGGAGTAATCAGGCAAAGTATAGGAAAGCCGATTCACTTACCTAGGGCTTTCTCCAACCCCTTGCAGCTTTCTGTCCCACGCTGACAGCTTTGTTCACAGCTGCCGCCCGGGGTCCCTGCACGGTGCAGAGGACGACCTCAAGGTCGTTCTTTCTGCGCCTGCGTGAAGCGCAGCTGTCAATCAAGCCCACATTGTCCGCGGCATACTGCATATGCGCAGTAATTCAGAACTACTGTGAGTGCGCAGTACGCCGTGGGCAACGTGGGCTCGATTGACAGCGGTGTTTCACGCAGGCACAGTAAGGACAACTTCGAGGTCGTCCTCTGCAGTGTGCGGGGCCCACGGGCAGCGGCTGTGATGAAGCTGTCAGCGTGGGACAGAAAGCTGCAAGTGGCTGGAGAAAGCCCCAGGTAAGCAAATTGGCTTTCATATAACTTTGCCTAATTCCATTACTGCTTGAGGTACATCAGAGGTTGCTATCTTACTGGGTTCACCTACAAATAGCAGCCCTGATTCATACCATTGTAAAGTCCTGCTGAATAATGAAAACCAGGAAAGCTATAATCTCCAAAAGGTGTCATCAAGTTCGTGCTCACCCCAAATCCAGACATGCAACAGCTCAGATTAAAAACTTGCACAAGGAAAGAGCGCAGAAAGGAAGCCCATTCTTTTCAATGGAGAAAGAATCTAACTCCCCATTAGCATAGCTTTGGCTGGTTTCCCTGGAGCAGAGACATTGGATTACTAAAATCAGATGTTTACTAGAGCAGCTAAAAAGCCACCCTGTCTAGAACACAGACTCAGTCAGTCCTCACAGCTGGCTCAAGCTAGAGTGTGCAGATGATTACTTTAAAAATGCAAAAAATAATTCTCCAGTAACTCAGTCACTCTTTCTACACAATATCACTACTCACCTGCAGTAAGCAGCGATGGGATAGCAGCACAACGTATGAGATCCTCCAGTGAAAAGCACTGACGAGCCACCAAGATTGCAACAAATATCGCAAGAGAATCATGAAATGACAAGTCACTGACCTACACAGAAGAAAAGAGTAGCATAGTCACCAAACTTGCCATTATTCTGAGCTAGATATATAGTAGGAACCACAAAACCAATATGCTTAAAAGCAGAATTCCAACTAATTTAGTCTGTAAACCCGAAATGCTGGAGGTTGCTCTAGTTTATAACCCATTTTTATTACGTAGGTTTCACTAAGCGATTACGTGTCATTGGTTTACAGGCCATAGACCACTTTGTTTTCATTTTACATCTGTTGGAAATTTTAATATTATCCAGTGTATGGCTCACTGATGTAATATGTTGATTTATCTCAATAAACCTATTGAGAGCAAAAAACAAAAATTCCA
Organism: Hyperolius riggenbachi; assembly: GCF_040937935.1. Lineage (NCBI taxonomy): Eukaryota > Metazoa > Chordata > Amphibia > Anura > Hyperoliidae > Hyperolius > Hyperolius riggenbachi. Next base: position 158,641,153 of record NC_090653.1, on the reverse strand, counting down.
TAATGTAATAAATGAAACCATCCTTCTAGTTATATCGCTTCATTAAATGTGACCTTCATCAGTCATTTACAAATTGCACACATTTCTTTCTTTGCTCATACTCTTAGCATAGCAGAAGCAGTAAAGTGTACTGTGTTAGCAATCAGAAAAAGCAAGACGTTTTGAACCAGGCAATAAATGGTATCATCCTGATTCAAAAAACTTCTTAAACTTTTGTGAAAAATAAAACCTAAAAAACCCCATGCAGTTTCAGTTTCTTTGAAAAGTTTTCGTGCCATGGCATGAATTTTAATGGCCTTTCAGAATGTCTTTCTACAGCTCTTACTGCATTAGAGCACAACATTTCTATAAAGGTGCATACACAACTCTAGACTTAGGTCACTGATCCCCTAGGGCGACATCGCTGGGCGGCCTGTACAGACAGTATGTGAGCCATGTAGCGGAGATCGCATTCTGTTGCTATGCTTGATGGTTGAGGGACAATGGAGTATCATGCGCGTGACGTCACAGACAATGTGATCGGCCATTGCGGGAGTGAGTTGATCTGACGGGCTAATCGCTTAGGGGTTTGTGCCCGTTTTAAAACTGCCTACTGGTGGAGGCACTCGATATTGGCTGCCTTAGTCATGCATGTTTATTTTATATTTTTTATGCTTTTGTATTTTAAAGGACAGATAGATGCTCCCCGGGTGCCAGAAGCTAATATGGCGAAGTGAGGGTAGTATGGGTAACAGAGCTGGGGGGGGGGGGGGGGGGACGGACAGACTATGTGGACTATTTTAGAGCTAGATGAAGACGTGCCCATCAGACCCTAATGAGTTTCATTTGAAACGAAACGCGCAAGGAGAGCTACAGGATGACGTTATCAAGTAGGAACTAGGTGGTTTAAACGAGCGGTGTTTTACACGATGCTGAGCGGCGTGGGGCGAGCTGGAGCAGCACCCTGGACGCAACTGCCTGCTCACTGTTGCACACACAATTATAGTGTAGCACTACATATATTTACTCCCAATTTTGTCCAGTTGGATTTTATGCTACAGTATTTGAAAAGAAGGGGCCTCTTATAGTGTAAATCCATTTTTATTAGAGTGCTCATTCCCTGGAACTGCTGCTGAACATCTTGAAAAGTGTTCCATTCCTGGAGCTGCTGCAGGATGAGAGGGTATATGATCATGGAAGGTCTGAGGGCCACCATCAGTGCCCTGAATGCGCGGTCTGGCTTGCTGAGGCCACCGGAATGGTGAGTCACCCTGTGTCGTGGGGTATCTACCAATATATTTACTGGTGTACACATCATAATGAAAGTGAAAAACTAAACTAGGTAGTGCTGATAAAGTTGAAACCAGGATGCCACATGCTCTATCCAAATAGACTCTTTCCTTAATATCTGAGTGTGATACGTTGGCTATTGCCCTAGTGACACTCATGCATGTGTACAGGCCTTAAAGCAGAGGCAAGTCATTAAATTGTTCCTCAAGGTGACTATTATCTTCGTATTGGTTAAGCAATCTGTCCCCCTGTACAGTTTTCATACTTGTCAATGCATTTGTTAGAATATTGACTGACAGCAGAGTTTGAACAATATTTAAAAGTTTTGAAGCTGCTAAGCTTAAAAGTTAAACAAATGGGTAAAAATCACCAAAGTAATAATTATTTGCCCTTAGATTTTATATTCATTTTGAAATAGAGCATGTGTCCTTTGTAAAAGTAATATGTCACAGGGAATGCCATCTGAAGCCTAGACACATTTGTGCTGTAAAGTCCTTATGGCAAATAAAAACAATGAATAAGAGTCAGAACAGAGCATTGATACTCACATCAACATTGCACAGCAGGTCATTGAAGCCACAGGTACCATTGTTGGATGAGCAACATAAAGCTTTTAGTACTCCTAACCATTCTGAACTCAGGTCTTTACAGGCACCAGTGAGCTCTGCACATAGGATGGCAATGTCATTCACTCTGCAGATGACAGAGACAATAGTAGTGCTATAAGGTATCAAGATCTATGAATGTTTTTCATTAATGCTAGTTTCTATAGCTTTTCTTCCATGTCCTTACCTCTCTATGTCATGGTCTCCAACACAAACATGCACCAGAGCATTACACACAAAGCTGTATCGGTTGGTAGGGTTATCCCTCAGAAGTTTTCCAAGCATGCCACAATTATAATTGTGAGCCGACGGATTAACAATTGTGTCCAACATAAACTCCTGCTCCCACAACATGTTTGAATCAGATGGATCCACAATACAGTATATTGTGTTCTTTACCTTGGAACAGAAATCACTTAAAAAATAAAGAAAAAAAGAAGCAGTTAAAGAGACTCCGTAACAAAAATTGCATCCTGTTTTTTATCATCCTACATGTTCCAAAAGCTATTCTAATGTGTTCTGGCTAACTGCAGCACTTTCTACTATGACAGTCTCTGTAATAAATCAATGTATCTTTCCCCTGTCAGACTTGTCGGCCTGTGTCTGGAAGGCTGCCAAGTTCTTCAGTGTTGTGGTTCTGCTATGAACTCACCCTTTCTGGCCCCTCTATGCACACTGCCTGTGTGTTATTTAGATAAGAGAGAAGCTGCTCTAATCAGCTGGATAAATCGTCCTCTGAGCTGGCTGGGCTTTCACATACTGAGGAATTACAAACAAGGGCAAAGCTGTTTGCAGGAAGAAAAGAGCAGCCTGAAACTTCAGTGCATGGGGGAAAGGGACACACAAATGATCTCTTGAGATTCAAAAGGAATGCTGTATACAGCCTGCTTATGTATGGATGTATTTTCTACGTGTGGACATACTGTACATCAACCTACTTCCTGTTTTGGTGGCCATTTTGTTTGTTTACAAACAAACTTTTTAAAACTGTTTTTAACCACTTTTAATGCGGCAAGGAGCGGCGAAATTGTGTCAGAGGGTAATAGGAGATGTCCCCTAACGCACTGGTATGTTTACTTTTGAGCGATTTTAACAATACAGATTCTCTAGTACTCACATTGTACTTACAACCAGGAGACAACCTAGTGACATGTTTTGGGTCAACAACAGTCCAAATATATTTAATTCTGCATGAGAATGTGTATGTTTTAGTAATGGCTTGTCATTTAAAAACAGTTGAAGTGTATCTGAACTCAGAAGCCCTTTTGTAATCAAAAGCTAGGGGTGAGTTCTCACAAAAGACAACTCAGCACATATCTTTGTTTGCAAACTGTAAGATGTTTCAAGGAGAAAATGACTATTTAAACTGGCAAGCCAAACCCGTCAACAATGCTGACACATTCCTTAACCTTGCGTTACTTTTTAATGGAAATATTTTTATCTCAAAAGAAGCTTAGAGGCAGATATTGACTGCTGAGAAAGGGGAAAATGTGTGTCAGAAAACAAGGTTATTAAAGTATAAAGAACACAGCAGAGATGAGATTGAGTGAAGAAAGGTTTAGTTCATATTTGTTTTAAGGTCAGTGTGGAGGTTGGACTGGATGGTGATCTTGTGTGCTAAACCACGGAGCTCATTAAAATCTTTAAAAGGGGTGCAGAAAATTGTTTATAACTGTGTTTCAGTAAAATCTTGCTTCAATTTCATTGGAGGTATAGCATAATCTTTGAGGCTATGTGAATTTGGACAACACAGCAACGCTTCTACATGTTTATTACCATTCTTTAACCAACAGGTATTTAGACAGCAGTTTCTGATCACATAAATGAAGCATTCTGTACTTAACAACCCTATGAAAGAAGAGACTATCTGGGGGTTGTTCCTACTAGGTCTGCTGTTTCAGGAATAAGCAATTTTGAATAGGATGTGAGCATATGGTAGGATTCTAAAACTTAAGGAGGAGAACACCACACAACAACAAATAGGGTAAAGACTGAGCTGCCTCCTTGTACTAATGGAACATTGCAAGCTAAGTGGGGATGATAAACCTTAAACACAATAAAAGCCAAAAAGCTCAGTGTTCTCCCCAGGCTCTTTTAGCCGGGTGCTCCACCCGGCTAGATTTGGTGACCACCCGGCTGTCATCGGCTCACCTCCTCACCTCCTCCTATGCTGTAAGCACAGTTGCCCTGCATTTTCAACTCGCCCCACCCGGCTACTTTTTCATGCCACCCGGCTACTATTTCATGCCACCCGGCTGGAAAAAAAATTCTGGGGAGAACACTGCTTTTCGGGCTTTCATCGCGAGTTAGATGATGGAGGAGGATGAAGGAGGAAAAACCTTCATGTAATTACTTGCATACCTATGGCATTAAATTAAGTGACAGTAAATAGTGAAGCAAGAGCCCCAAACACTGTAAGCTGGGGCTGGCAATATTATACCAAAAGGGCCACAATCTGGAGAGGTTGAGCACACCATGCAGTAGCAAGATAGGTCTGGGGCTCCAAAGCACAGTTGGAAAGCACACAAGTGTGAGGGAGGGCAATGGAATTATCAGGATCTCACCTATGAATCATCATACTTTCCTATTAATACAGGAAGCAATATTGATGAAGCCTAGAACACCCCATAGCTGACACACTTTGCTGAAGTTTGCTTGGAAAAGAAATTAGTCTCTGTAATCCATGGCCTACAGTAGACCACAATCATATCACCTCTGCTCAGAAATGCAGTATTCTTGATACTACCAATAATAAGGCTTGGGTTCTGGTGGTATTTTACAGTGTATATATGCTACTTCTGTGGAACTGTCCACATGGATCAATGTTGGAGTGCCATAAGGTTTTAACTCTTAGTATTTATGTGAGAGACGCCGATTTCCGAGCTTCAAGAAACCTCATCACTAGCTATTGACACAGACTTGTTTGTTGGTAAGACTGATGCCCACTGATGCCACATGGGTGGCATAGAGCAGGTGTTAGATCAACTTTTTCCCTTCAATAAAAGCAATAATTTGAAGAAACCGGTTGTGTTTACTTGAATCAGACCTGCGCCTAAATTTGAAATTTGCATCTCTAAATTGCTTTCAAATTAACATATAGACCAACAATATCCATTTTCCAAGATATAGGATGTTTCCTTAGTAAAAAGCATCCATAACAAAAAATTAGGAGACTCTACATAGACAGTACATGTGGTACCTCACAAAATGAAAGAAGCTAGTGCAAACCCTTGGAACAAAACCAATATGGCTGCCTCATTGTCAAAATTTCACAAAAACAAGCACATTATTTTGTGTTAGCAGGACTCATGAAAAGTTATTATATGGACAGTTATGTGTATTTTAACTGGGTCTTTTTAAAGTCTGAGTTTTCGCAGTGCTGTACGAGATCGGCGATCCCCGCATCTGATTGGCCGGGGAGCGCTGTCCTCTCATAGGCTGATGCGTATGAGAGGCGGAACAGGACAGATCGCCGTCCTGTTCCAATGCAGACATCGGAGGGGAGGAGGGAAGGGGAGGGAGAGCCTCGATGAGGATAGAAAAAAAATAAAAAAAAAAAGTGGCAGCAGTGATCGGACCCCTCCGGCGGCATGTCCCCAAAGGGACAAAAAAAAAAAAGGAGGTGAGTCCAATCGCTGGGCTGTGCAGGAGGCTGAAAAGCCCAGTGCACCAACAAAGAGCCTGGTCTTTAGTGGGGGGGGGGGGAGGGGGAGGGGTTACCACTGCGGTCATCAAGTGGTTAAATTGCATCAAAATGTCATATCTCTAGTGTTGACTCATGAAAAGATATAATAAAATATTGACAAAAATGTGAGACTTGTGAGATACTGTAGGTTCATTCCTTAATAGACTACAGTCCGATAACACTGAAATTGTTTCTACTAAAATATATGTTGCAGTCGGCACTCAACAACATTCACAAGTGGTGATCGCAATGTCTAATAGAACTCATTGAGAAGCATGTGATTTGTTTAAAAAGTTGATCGATTTAAAAAGCTCTGAAGTGCAGTGACTACATCCTGCTTCAGCACATGATCATGACTAGCGTATTAGAGACCTACATATCTATCACCTGACCTAACTGATCACATGCTTCTCCAGGAGTTCTCCTAGACATGGCCATAACTATTCACCAGCATACTTTAGAAACACTAGTGAACAACTGTAGCAGTAGGAGAACAGAGGCGCCAGCAGGATAAAAATGGATAAAACCTTTAAAATTTGCTTGGAGGAAGTGGTGGACTTACCTCCATAAATCAGACACGAAAGACTGTCCGAATAGTAGCAATCACATTTATTACATAGTACCCCAAAAAGTGCTGTGCAAGCGTTTCGCAGGCCAAGCCCGCTTCATCAGGCAATAAACGTGGGGCCAAAACAGAATTTCGGCAATAGCAGGTGTAGCGCCTCAGTGAACTGTAGCCACCTTATTAACTTCTAACATATTAAAAACTGTTGGATGTCATAAATAATGGCATAGCTGTTGTGATTAATGTTCATCTTGGGAGTTGCCCTATAGGTGTGAAATATTTAAAGCATGAACCCTCTAACCCACAACACCAGCAAATTCTAATCTAAAATGTGTGTACATAAATTCATATAAGAAATATACCATACCCACCCTTTAAAGGAACAACATAAAATTATAATGCACATCTAGAACAGAGAACACATGGTTACGGTCACTAAAAATAACACAATTTGACAGTAGGTCCAATTTAAAATGTCTGAAATAAGTACTTTATACACCCCAACACAACCTCATCTATAAAGGTGCTAAATGTTACAGCCCTGACAAACTGTTGTAGACACCAGGACATGTGACATGGGATAGAATTCCTCATGTCAGCAACACTGTACACCATCCAAAGAATAGCTATATCCTGAAACACATGAACCATTAGAAGTTAAATGATACAGGAGCCAAAGCGAATCTGGCACTGAAACCCGCCCTCCCTTCCACTAAACTCTACCGCTCTGTCTTCATGATGTTGATGCTGCTCCCGAAAGGCTCAGGACCAACTCACACATCAGGATGATAACTGCAGAGTGAGGCAGTTTGTACATGCTTTGGCTTATGATCTAGCAAACACAAATACATTCAGATTCATTTGCAAGAGCAGCTGTTATTATTTCAGATGATTTTGATAAATGAGACTTACTGTACAGTAGCAATATATAGAATATAGAAAAAAAATATTTCCTTCCCATTCAGTATACTCACCTGAAGAGTTCTCCATATTTGCTCTTGAGGTGGCTACAGTACATATACAAATCATACAGGTATGCAAGAATACAACGCTCAGCAGAGGACCCATCTGATCGATTCATGCCATGCTTCACAACTCCACATAAACTAAATGAAAAGCATTACATGACTTAATACAGATATAATACAAGCAGGAGAACATACAAATAGTCTTCTAAGCGCATTATAGCTATATTAAAATATACATGTTCACCCCAATTAAACCTCCATTATTATTAATATGTTAAATTGCTCTCACCCCTCAAAAACCTGAGCAGTTTGATCCTGGTTTAGAATCAGGCAGGTGTTATAATGTTTTAGGACAGCCACGATACACAGACACAAGCCCATTGTGTAACTGCCAACAAGATTGGAGGACTTGAGTAACAGTTCAGCTTCAACAACACTCAGTTCATTTAACAACTGTAAGATAAAAAGGAAAAAAAAAATTAAGGAATAGTGTACCGTTTATCAAAAAAGAAAGTGAATCAAAATTAGACACCAATAGACAACAAATTAAAAACAGAAAGGCTTACCTGAATGGCAAAATCGATGAGGCCACTGATGTTCAGAGAATACTCCATCAAGTCAAAGATGAACTGCACGTGTTGCACCAAAGGTAGGTGATAAGAAAGGCCAAGGGCAAAACTTGTAATCTGCTCCAAAACATTTCGAGAAACCTATAAGAGACGTAATTTCCCCCTTGAGTTTCTGAAGAAGCATACAAAAAGTGTCATTCGCATTCCAATTCCTGCTACATTTTTAACTTTTGATTTTCTTTTATCAATGCCAAATGGCCCCTTAACATCCCTGGCGTTTAGCCCGTAATGATTACAGGCAGGAAAAAAATGAAAGTGGTATGCCCGTAACCATTACAGGCATGCCGCCAGGGAGGTTTCCTAATGTACAGGCATCCTAAGTATAGGTTAATCACCTTAGCGGTATGGACGAGCTCAGCTCGTCCATTACCGCCAGAGGGTGCCGCTCAGGCCCTGCTGGGCCGATTTTAATGAAATAAAGTGCAGCACACGCAGCCGGCACTTTGCCAGCCGCGTGTGCTGCCTGATCGCCGCCGCTCTGCGGCGATCCGCCGCGAGCAGCGGCGAAAGAGGGTCCCCCCAGCCGCCTGAGCCCTGCGCAGCCGGAACAAATAGTTCCGGCCAGCGCTAAGGGCTGGATCGGAGGCGGCTGACGTCAGGACGTCGGCTGACGTCCATGACGTCACTCCGCTCGTCGCCATGGCGACGAAGTAAACAAAACACGGAAGGCCGCTCATTGCGGCCTTCCGTGTTACTTTTGGCCGCCGGAGGCGATCAGAAGAACGCCTCCGGAGCGCCCTCTGGTGGGCTTTCATGCAGCCAACTTTTAGTTGGCTGCATGAAATAGTTTTTTTTTTATTTAAAAAAAACCCTCCCACAGCCACCCTGGCGATCTTAATAGAACGCCAGGGTGGTTAAAACATGTGCCGCCTGTCCCCTGAACCCCCCAATTCCCCTACCCCGATCCCCAGTGCTTTTACTTTCGCCTGTGAGTAAAAGCGCTGGGGATTGGGGGCATATACATTCTATACTGGCCACACCTGTACCTGGCTACCTATACTGGCCACACTTGTACCCAGCTACCTATACTGGCCACACCTGTATCTGGCTTCCTATACTGGCCACACTTGTACCTGGCTACCTATACTGGCCACACCTGTACCTGGCTTCCTATACGGGCCACACCTGTACCTGGCTTCCTATAATGGCCACACCTGTACATGGCTACCTATACTGGCCACACCTGTACCTGGCTACCTATACTGGCCACACTTGTACCCAGCTACCTATACTGGCCACACCTGTATCTGGCTTCCTATACTGGCCACACTTGTACCTGGCTTCCTATACGGGCCACACCTGTACATGGCTACCTATACTGGCCACACCTGTACCTGGCTACCTATACTGGCCACACTTGTACCCAGCTACCTATACTGGCCACACCTGTATCTGGCTACCTATACTGGCCACACCTGTACCTGGCTTCCTATACGGGCCACACCTGTACCTGGCTTCCTATAATGGCCACACCTGTACCTGGCTACCTATACTGGCCACACCTGTACCTGGCTACCTATACTGGCCACACCTGTACCTGGCTACCTATACTGGCCACACCTGTATCTGGCTTACTATACTGACACCACTTGTACCTGGCGACTTACACAGGCCACACCTGTACCTGGCTTCCTATACTGGGGAAACCTGGCTACCATATTTAGGGGTACAGCAGCAAGGCACCAGGCTCCACCGATTCCCAAGAGATTTCATGCTGAAATCGATCGGGAATCGGCCTGTGGTGTATGGGCAGCCAATAGATCTTTCTCTAATCAGAGAGGGAGTTGTCTCTTAGTCTAATCTGCCCATCACCAGATGTATGGCCACCTTTACATTTGTATTAGTGCAGGTTGAGCAGCTGCAGCTTGGAAGTGTGAATGATCAGAGATTTATTTTGGGGAGTCATTTTGACATTTAGTTTTGCTTTGATTTTATGTTTGAAGCTTTTATTATACTCAAAATGTATAGTATACCTTTGCTTGACACATTTTTGTAAGTTACAGGAAAAAAGGGTTATGAAAATTAACAAACACTTTTTGCACAGAAATCCAGAAAAAAATTAATGCAGAGGATGTTAAAGGTAAAAGGACATTGTGACTTAGATCCATTTTTTTATTTGTGCTGCAGAACAAAAGTTTGCCTTTTTAAAACTGAATGTATTTGCGATTATTCAGATTGGAGAGATCATATGTCGTATCCCACGAAGCAACACTGCTGAATATGCAAATTATCCTTTGTTGTCCCTGTAAGCTAAACATCACCAGAACCGCTGGAATGCAACGATGTGTCAGCTTGTTAATTGTACAGAGCCACAATAATCAAACATGCATACAGACTGTTTTGGTTTGGCTGATCCTATTCAGTGCATGGCATGAACTAATGTGGATCTATGGGGTAGGCCTTGAAGCACCCAGAGTAGAGTTACAGACTAACCAGCAAGCTCAAGGTGAACCAAAACTCCAAGGAGTGTGCGAGGGGCTATAGAGGACCAAAAACCCTTCTGTTTTAAGAAGGCAAACAATTGTTTTGCATAACATTTTAGTGAAAGGGCTTTTGGTCCTTTGTAACCCCTTACACACTCCTAGGAGTTCTGGTTCGCCATGAACTTGCTGGTTGGTCTGTAACTTTGTGCTACAGAAAGAGGCTATAGTGACTTTTCACATATTTTCAGAAACAATGAGTTGAACACACACAAAACTTTGCACTGAGCACTTATGAATTTTAAATCTAAAAATGCCATTATGTAACATTTTATAATACAGTGCCAAATAAAACCTTCATTCAAAGCAAACCTGAACTGAAAATGAACTCAGAAATAAATTAGTTGTATGTGTAGTAGCAGTGGTCTGATAATTCTGGCAATGAAAAAAAAATGGGAACTAAGGGAAGTTCCAAATTGGCTTGGTACTGTATGTACCTTTGGTTATCGCATGCCATATGTCAATTTAGATATTCCATACATCAATACTGATATTAATCATCATCATGAATACTTTTGTCAGTAGCTCAGCTAAAACAAAAGATTACATGAAACTTGATGGCCAATTAGAGGAGGACAGTCATCACAGAACCATTTCCAGGCACATACCTAAAAAAAATACCACTTAACGGCTTGATAAGAGTTCTCAAATATTACATTTTTTGTGTAGAAGTAGGCTTACTCTACTAAAAATTGTCTTGAAATTCTAATCCCATGAACAAAAAGTAACTGTGGTGATGGAGTTTGTTTTTAGGCTTCAAAGGGGTCTACAACTGCTTGGATTGCACAATCGTAAGGTTAAGAATGAATCTCATTGATGCTGGGCATATGCGCTTTGAGTCCTATGGGAGAAAAGCCCTTTACAAATGTTATTTTTTTGTTGTTGTACACGGCTCGTTTTTGCCGATCGATTCTCCCGTTCAATTGTTTCGCCGCTCGATTCTGCAGTCGATTCGCTTATCTTCCGCTCGTTTTTCTTATCTTCTTCCATTCACTACTTTCGGGAATCGAGCGGCAAAGCGATCAAGCGGAAGATCGGACATGTCGGAAATTATTAATCTATCGAGCCATCTAAATGGCTCAAAAAGGAGCCGTGTATGCCCAGCATTAGCAGACAACAGCTTATAAAAGTCACAGGCTGTGGTACAGCCTGTCATGTTATCTTTCAAGGTGTGCTTACATGTACTACAGCAACACTAGTACAGTACACACAACAGCACCAATTACTTTACAAATGAATAACAAACAATTATACTATGGGGTTTGGAATCCGCTACATCAGTTTCAGTTTTTTGTAGCGTTAGGCCCGGTTCACATTAGCGTTCCAGGTCCGGCTTCCCCGGACCCGGAACGCTCCGTACACAGCGAATGGTGAATGGATACATTTTTAATCAATGTATCCATTCACACTCGTGCGACCGTCCGGATCAGATCCGGGAACGCAGCTCCAGGACGATCCGGCTTTTTTCCAACAATGCTCCATTTTTCAGTCTGTCCCGGTGCGGCTGCGGACTCGGGCCGGATCCTGACCCGAACATGCGGCCATGCTGTGCAATGAGAAACGGATGTTTCTCATCACACTGGCAATAGGACCGGATGCTTCCAGCACCGGTCCTATGCCACTTGGGGGGCCCGGACTACACGCCAGTATCCCCCATGCTTGCAGTGCCTTTCCGGCACTGCAATGTATCTAGTTCCGGCTACTTTATTGTAACCGGAACTGATACATTCCGGACCCGCAACTTGTGCCGCCTTGTGGCCACCGCAGAGACCCGTACAGTCTCTTTGCGGCCCCCGGACCCTTGCGGACTTGAACCGCAAGTGTGAACGGGGCCTAAAACAAAACACGTATACCAAGCTTCCTCAGAAAGAAAAGTTACTCTTCAGTTTTGTTACCTGTGCTGTAACTTGGTGCTGATCAAAATGCGAGAGCTGCTGGAAACGATTGAAAATTTCCTCTGCCGTTGGAAAAGCTTCAGGCTTTGACCTGCGTTTGCGCTGTCCTTCACTTGATCCTGTGGTAAAAATCAGAGCCATTATTCAACCTCTTCAATTCCATTCTACAAGTCAATCTGCCTAATTTATGTCTTTTTACAACTCTAAACAATTAGACTCACTAGTACTTACCAGTCTCTGCAGTACTCTTACGGTTTAGCACCTTTAGGATGTCTCTAGTAATCCTCTTGATGACATGACGAGCATCATCTCTTTGTCTCCCTACTCCAAACAGTACCACTAGCCGCTGATTGCATTCATGGCTGGATGATTCCTCCTGGGTTGCAGAGACAAAATTAATCATAGCAGATTAAATAAGGAAAAATAAAAAAATCACATTATAGAAACAAAATTTACCCTGGCACTAACCTGTGGAATAGGGAAATGCGTGGCATACTGGATGTGACGGGGCTGGTCATATAAGGAAGCCAATGGCCCTTCTCCAGCGGACATCTTCCCAGTTCGACGAGTTTCACAATCTCCTTCATCAGGACCTGGACTCCGCCCCTCACAGCGCATTGCAGGGGAGAACATCTACAGACACAATTTGTAATTTAAAAACAGCTACAGCTAAAGCAAGCACAAAGAAAGAATTCGTATAAGTATATGGTAAAACAGAAATTTTAAAAACACAATTTGGTTGTACGGTTAGGATCATATGATAGTCCTAAGTAGGGCCTGAACTCAGTAAGGAGGAGGAGGAGTTAAAAAAGGAAAGAAAAAAAAAAAAAAAGAGGAAAGATAAGAAGGCATTTGAGAAAGCCATAAATAACTAATGTTAACATTATCCTAAGCATAGTTTCCATAAAAATGGAAATTAATGAATGGACTGTAAAGTGAGCAACATACATTTTTAAGCTGTTTTGACAGCTACTGTAGCTGCTTTTAGATATCCCCACAGTAAAACATGCATACAGCACACTAACCCCTCAACATACCGTAAGTACCGTATATATTCGCATAAAAGCCAACCTGTGTATAAGCCAAGGTACCCACTTTTCCCTCCGAAACTGGGGAAAAAAATGATCGACTCGCATATAAGCCCCCTCTCCAGTATAAATAGCCAAATGTGCCCCCAGTATGAGGCAACCCCCGTCCCTGTAGTCAGATGTGCCCCCGTCTCTGTAGTCAGAGGTGTTAGGCAACCCCCTTCCCATAACCAGATGTGTCCTCGGTAGGAAACCCCCCCCCCCTACATGGGAGCAGAATGACTTTTCAGCATGTACCTGCAGTGGAGCATGACAGAATGTGCAGCAAGATCCTGCCAGCGCCTGTGCACCCACAACATGTTTATTGCGGCAGTGCACAGTACAAAACCCCCGCCTTGAGGAGCGCTCTGTGAGGCAGTGTCAGCATCAATATTGATTGGCTTTTCCCTCTTGCTGCTCTGTTGCACTCCGTGTCTCACAATGCCACTGGTTGGCATCATAGACATGAGACACAGTGAGTGCTACAGAGTGGCAAGAGGGAATCCCCAACCAATACTGACTATGACACTGCTTCATGGAGTGCTCCTCAAGGCGGAGGTCACAGGCATTAAATATGTTTCGGGGGAGGGGACAGACACAGACATCGGGGGCACAGGCGTTGGCAGATGCATGATCCAGAAGCAGGTAAAAATGGCACAGGACAATCACCGTTAAAGTGGCCACAAAAGCCGAGATTATGGGGCAACGTATAGTAAGGGAAGTTCGTAAATGTGTGCTTGTGGGGGGTGTCACCAAATGAACTTACCCATTTGGACATCCATCTTGTAGCTGTCAATGTTGCAATTTAAAGTGCACACGAAGTGGAGCATGTACACGGCTGCTGGTACATGCTAGGAGATGTTGCATCCTTGGCCACTGTTGAATGCTGGGAGGTGCAGTCAATGTCTTTACATCTCCCGGCATGCACTAGTGGCTGGGGATGGGCCACACATCGTTGGCACTTTGAACCGCGGTATTGACAGCTGCAAGATGGATGCCTTCATAGAGACGGGGGGTTAAAATGAGCTCCTTGTCATTATAAAAGACAATTATCCATAACATTTTTCACATACTGGTATATAGTAAACTTACAGGGAATTCACTTTTCTCCATGTCATCAAACAAGGCCCCTGAACTGTGGTCAATATCCATAGTTTCTGAAAGTGTTGTGTCCTAGAAAAGAGAAGTAGTATAAATATGAATCTGCAATTTATAAGTATTCCTAACATGAAAAAAACACTCAATAACAAAAAAGCCTTGGTGGAAAAAAACAAGGGACTTTTTAGGGGATTGCAGAATTACAAAAAGACAATAAAAATAAAAACATTACATATGATTCAAAATAAATGTAAATATGACACAAAATACATGTAAGAAAAAAAAAAGAATTACCATAAAAATGGCAAATACCTTCTTGTACAAATGACAGAAATTGGAACAGATTGGTGCTCTAAACCCGCAGATTGGTGCTCTAAACTTTGGTCCCATTCCTCTTCCTCTAGATTTTAAGCCTTTGGGCAGGGTACCTCCTTGTGTGTCCTACCTGATCACGCACCTCCATTACTATGTACCCAATGCTATGCATTTGAGCCTAATACCCATGCTCCCATCCAGTGTCTGACTAAGCATTACCTTGTACTTATACTGTGCTGCGTGATCTTGTTTTTCTTGTATTCCTGTATTGTCTTATTGCTGTATGTCACCCCTAATGCGTAATACGTTGGCGCTTTATAAATACAATAAATAGGACAGAATGAAAAAGAGGAAATGTGTGAGCAGAAAAAAAAAAAAAAAGTGTGGGAAAAATATATAAAAAAGAAAAAAAAAAGAAAAAGAAAGAAGAAGAGGTGTTGATAGAAAAGGTAAGCAAAGCTTTATCCAAGCAAGTGTGGAAGTGGAAAAACATACATACATGAAGTTAGGCCCATAAATATTTGGACAGAGACATCTTTTTATCTAATTCTGGTTCTGTACATTAACAAATTTTAAATGAAACAACTTGGATGCAGTTGAAGTGCAGACTTAAAGCTTTAATTCAGTGGGGTGAACATAACGATTCCAGAAAAATGTGAGACAACTAAAGCATTTTTTTTTAACACAATCCCTTAGGGGCTCAAAAGTAATTTGACAAATTAAATCATGGGAAATAAAATGTTCATTTCTAATATTTGGTTGGAAATCATTTGCTGGCAATGATAGCCTGAAGTCCTGAATTCATGGACATCACCAGATGCTAGGTTTCATCCTTTTTAATGCTCTTCCAAGGCCTTTACTGCATCAGCTTTTAGTTGTGGTTTGTTTGTGGGACTTTTCATTAGTTCCGGTATATATATTTTGTGACTGGTAATTATTCAGTTGTATTGCTATCCCATGGTTTAGTTCTTCCTCTGTGGATATTTTCACATTTTATCCTTTCCTAATGCTCTCTTTATCACCTGATCTGCAAGCCTCCATCCATAGCAACAGAAGCCATTGTTCACTCATCCACAACAAAGTTACAGTGGGTTGCAAAAGTATTCAGCCCCCTTGAAGTTCTCCACATTTTGTTATATTACTGCCACAAACATGAATCAATTTTATTGGAATTCCACATGAAAGACCAACACAAAGTGGTGTACACATGAGAAGTGGAATGAAAATCATACATGATTCCAAACATTTTTTACAAATCAATAACTGCAAAGTGTTGTGTGCATAATTATTCATCCCCCTTTGATCTGAGTGCAGTCAGTTGCCTATAGACATTGCCTGATGAGTGCTAATGCCTAAATATAGTGCACCTGTGTGTAATCTAATGTCAATACAAATACAGCTGCTCTGTGAAGGCCTCAGAGGTTGTCTAAGAGAATATTGGGAGCAAAAACACCGTGAAGTCCAAAGAACACACAAGACAAGTCAGGGATCAAGTTATTGAGAAATTTAGAGCAGGCTTAGGCTACAAAAAGATTTCCAAAGCCTTGAACATCCCACGGAGCACTGTTCAAGTGATCATTCGGAAATGAAAGGAGTATGGCACAACTGTAAACCTACCAAGACAAGGCCATCCACCTAAACTCACAGGCCGAACAAGGAGAGCGCTGATCAGGAATGCAGTTAAGAGGCCCATGGTGACTCTGGGCGAGCTGCAGAGATCTACAGCTCAGGTGGGAGACTCTGTCCATAGGACAACTATTAGTCATGCACTGTACAAAGTTGGCCTTTATGGAAGAGTGGCAAGAAGAAAGGCATTGTTAACAGGAAGCATAAGAAGTCCCGTTTGCAGTTTGCCACAAGCCATGTGGGGGACACAGCAACCATGTGGAAGAAGGTGCTCTGGTCAGATGAGACCAAAATGGAACTTTTTGGCCAAAATGCAAAATGCTATGTGTGGCAGAAAACTAACACTGCACATCACTCTGAACACACCATCCCCACTGTCAAATATGGTGGTGGCAGCATCATGCTCGGGGGGTGCATCTCCTCAGCAGGGACAGGGAAGCTGGTAAGAGTTGATGGGAAGATGGATGGAGCCAAATACAGGGCAAACTTGGAAGAAAACCTCTTGAAGACTGCAAAACACTTGAGACTGGGGCGGAGGTTCACCTTCCAGCAGGACAATGACGCTAAACATAAAGCCAGGGCAGGGCATCAATGGAATGGTTTAAAACAAAACATATCCAAGTGTTAGAATGGCCCAGTCAAAGTCCAGATCTAAATCCAATCGAGAATCTGTGGCAAGATCTGAAAACTGCCGTTCAAAAACGCTGTCCATCTAATCTGACTGAGCTGGAGCTGTTTTGCAAAGAAGAATGGGCAAGGGTTTCAGTCTCTAGATGCGCAAAGCTGGTAGAGACATACCCTAAATGACTGGCAGCTGTAATTGCAGCAAAAGGTGGTTCTACAAAGTATTGACTCAGGGGGCTGAATAATTACGCACACCCCCACTTTGCAGTTATTTGTAAAAAAAAAATTTGAATGATGTATGATTTTCGATCCACTTCTCACGTGTACACTACTTTGTATTGGTCTTTCACATGGAATTCCAATAAAATTGATGCATATTTGTGGCAGTAATGTGACAAAATGTGGAAAACTTCAAGGGGGCCCGACTACTTTTGCAACCCACTGTATAAGGGAATTACAAATACATGAGAACAATCAGAAAACAGGTGGAATCAGAAAACAGGCTCCTCACCTGTGAGGAGAATTTGGTAAGAACCCAGTTTATAAAAAGAGATTTCCTAAAGTCCAACATGGTGATAGATAGCAAATCATAAGACTTTAAAAACAGGACACAGGATAATAATCTCAATGTAGTGGGACTGCTGGAGCCATTGCATCCACACATGTTGCAGTCCACACACTGTGGAAAGAGCCCACCAAATGGGACTGTCTGGTACCAGAAGATTCAAAGGCCATGCAGGATTGTTATAGTTCACCATTTAAACTATCTTGACAATGTTATAATTGTAATTGCATCTAAAGCCACACCCCAGGTGAAATGTTTTTATTAGTCTGTGTAAACCCTCAGTTTTATAGTTTGTTCTTTATCTTTCTATAAACTTCTTAAAGGGGCACTATGGTGAAAAATTGTAAAATTTAAATGATGTGTAAACAAAGACAAATAAGAAGTACGTTTTTTTCAGAGTAAAATGAGACATAAATTACTTTCTCCAATGTTGCTTTTACTTACAGTGGGTAGTAGAAATCTGACAGAAGTGACAGGTTTTGGACTAGTCCATCTCTTGGTGGGGGATTCTCAGCAAGGCTTTTATTCTGCTTTTAAAAATAAATAAATCCCCGAGAATCCCCTATGAAGAGATGGGCTAGTCCAAAACCTGTCACTTCTGTCAGATTTCTACTACCTATTGTAAGTGACAGCAACATAGGAGTAATTTACGGCTCATTTTACGCTGGAAAAAACATACTTCTTATTTGTATATGTTTGCACATATTTAAAATGTTTCGCTATAGTGCCCATTTAATTAGCTGGTGTCAAATAAATCACTTGTAAAAACCTGGTAAGGATAACTGAAACTGACACAGTAACTTTCTAGGAAGTCAAACTCTTTACTAGAGTTTGAGATGTTGGCGCAATCATAGGAATACTCCCATTAAAAGGAAAGATCTGACTGGTTCAAATGCAGTGTAGATTTCCCATTTAGTTGAATCAATAAAATACAGGAGAACCTTGTTATAGTAAACACTGATATAGTAAACCTTTGGGCCACATTTCAGCAGAAAATAACGCAAAGTGGGCAACATTTCACTAGAAAATAAACGCAGTGGGACACATTTCAGCAGAAAATAAACGCAGTGGGCCACATTTCACCAGAAAATAAACGCAGTGGGCCACATTTCAGCAAAAAATAACGCAATGTGGGCAACATTTCACCAGAAAATAAACACAGTGGGCAACATTTCACCTGCAAAAAAAGGAATGTACTTACCTGACAGAAGTCTCCTCTCCAGGCCAGCCTCTGGCACGCAGCTCCCCCGGACGATCCTCCTGCATATCTCCCGCGCTTGCGCTAAATGCAATAGCAGGACTATGGGAAGATGGCGCCCGAAGCCCTGTACTGGAGACACAAATAGTCTCCAGTACAGGGCTTCGGACGCCATCTTCCCGTAGCCCTGCTCTGCCTCCCGGAAGACTGCGGGCTGGAGCGGGGCTGCGGGCTATGAACTGGCGCGGCGTCTAGTAGACGCTGCAGCCAGTTCATGCAGTTCATAGCGCAGCAGCGTTGGCGTGCTCTAGAGCATGAAACTGAATGTCAGATGCAGGAAATATTTTTAGAATTCACAGGGAGCCAGATGGCTACGGCCCTATGACAGAAAAACAATACATTCTTCAAATTAGATATGCAGAATGTGGCACAGATGAATCCAAGTGAAGGCAAGCTCATGTTTGCTTGAAAACAATCTTCTGGGTTATTTTACACTACATGTGATTCCGATTTTGATGCGATTTTACATGCAAACACAATTTAGATTTTTTTATTCAATTAAAAAAAGTCCTGCATGCTGCATTTTTCTTCTTGCGTTGCTAGCATGCAGTGGGAAGCACAAATCGCAATTGCAATTTGTAGTGTAAAAGAAGCCTTTCTCTGAGCAGATTATCAACTGAAATAATTGTTAATGATATACCAAACTATTTTTTCAGATGTTACTTACTTCCAGCTTTATGCTATTATTGGCCTCTGCCTCCTTACGATCAGCATCATCAGATGGGTCCTCATAAGGAGATCGGGGTCGAGGTGCATGGGGGTCCAATCCCAAATCTCCTCTCGAAATCAAGGTACACATGTACATGTTGTGCGAGAACACGTCATGCCGGATCAGTTCACAGAATAGTAGCACCAAATTATAAAATTCTACACGTTCCGATTCATTTGATGGATCCGCTGCACAAGAAAACAAACAAAAGAAAGCCATTGCAGTTATAGAGCAGGTGCAGAGACGAGCAACTAAATTGATACGGGGGATGGAAGGTCTCACTTACCAAGAAAGGTTAGATAAACTGGGTTTATTTAGTCTAGAGAAGAGACGCCTTAGAGGGGCTCTAATTAACATGTATAAATACATCAGAGGGCAATATAAAAGTTAAGCGGATGAGCCTTTTGTCCCTAGGCCTTCACAAAGGACTAGAGGACATGATCTGCGCATGGAGGAAAAACGTTTTAGCCATATATTTAGGAAAGGGTTCTTTACAGTAAGGATGATTAAGATGTGGAATGCATTGCCACAGGAAGTAGTTATGGCAAACTCTATACCTGCATTTAAAGGGGGCTTAGATGCTTCCCTTGCATTGAAAGACATGCATGGCTATAATTACTAGGTAATGCACAGCAGTCATGGGCTCACGAGTATTAAAGAGTGGCTAACCACTCAAATTCGTGATTAAAATGAGGCTTAATTGCCTCAGGTGTGCAAGGGGAAATAAGGGGTTATTTACCCATAAATCGTGGTATAGTGTGCGCCCAAAAAACCTTGCACACGTCCTATTGGACACGTTGCAAGCCTCACCACAGCACACTTCCTCCTTCCGACTTGAAGGTGAAAGTGTGCGTAGTGAGGCTTGCAACGCTTCCAATAGGAGGTGTGCAAGCTATTTGGAGCGCACACTATACCACAACTTATGGGTAAATAACCCCTTATTTCCCTGCCGCACACCTGAGGCAATTAAGCCTCATTTAAATCATGAATTCGAGTGGTTAGCCACTCGTTAATACTCGCGAGCCCATCACTAATGCCCAGTGGTGTTGATGCAGGGATTTCATCTGATTGCCATCTGGAGTCGGGAAGGATTTCTTTCCCCTTTTGTGGCTAATTGGACCATGCCTTGTAAGGGTTTTTCGCATTCCTCTGGATCAAAGGGGATATGTGAGGGAGCAGGCTGGTGCTGTACTTGGTTTTCTGGTTGAACTCGATGGACGTATGTCTTTTTTCAACCCAAATAACTATGTAACTATGACAACTAAAAAATATTACGGTAAATTGAAGCACTTGTAATTACAACATACATAAAGCTTTTACAAAAGAAATGTGATGAATTGATCAATGCTGTTCAAAATGCCCACAATTTGTGCGATTCTGTATTTTGGCGGTATACAGAAGAAGCACGCTTGAAGAAGAATTCCACAAAGTGTATTTGAAGCATTACAAATTAATTACATTTTACAGTTTTCTATTCCCTCAGAATTAGCTGCAAAACTTCTGAATAGTTTTCAGACTTTAGTCAGAATTGACTAATGCTTGAATTTAGCTATAGAAATAACTAAAGAGACAGGCAGATAAGCAAACAAAAGGATAATACAGTTGATGGCTCAGAACACTTTATACAGTATGGTCTGTTAAAATAACTTTGGGTTTGCATTTACACTGAGGCCCAGCAACATTTTTCAAGTGCAAATGTCAATATAAAGCAGTTTTTAAAATCAAAATAAGTGTGTTAAAGAGAGTCTGAAGCCAGATTAAAAAATAGTTTATACCTTTTATTCTGCTGAAGGAGGATGGTGACTGCTAAAACGCTGCATTCCCGTGGCCGAACGAGGGGTTTTTAACCCTCAAATCCCAGGGGAAAATACCAGGGAGCGCTTCCTGATTGAGGCAGAGCTTAGGGCTACAGCTCTGCCTCTCGTTGCATCAATCCACACTGATCGCAGCCTCTCCCCGCCCATCTCATCTTCTTTCAATGAGAGGGGCGGGGAGAGGCGGAGATCCGTGGGCAGATTGACGAGAATGGAGGCGGGGCTACAGCCCTAAGCTCTGCCTCCCTGGGTAGCAAAGTCCACAACCAAGAAAGTCGTGGATTTTTGCCCTAGGATTTGGGGGGTAAAAAAAAATAAAAATATATATATATATATATATATATATATATATATATATATATATATATATATATATATATATATATATATATATATATATATATATATATATATATATATATATATATTTGTTCTGCTGCGGAATAGCGGGGTTTTAACAGGGACCATGATCCCTAAGTTAAATAAAAGGTAAGCTGGCTTCAGAGTCTCTAAGTTTGTTTGAAAACTACAATACCCAATAAAAGGAAAAAGGAAAGGACAAGAGAGAGGAAGCACGCGTAGGCGAGAGAGCGTGTTTCCGTAAGGTGCTAGAAACGTTACCAAAAATATCATCTTCATTGTGTTAACCAATTTAGTTAACAAAATATTTAAATGAACTTTAAGATTATTATCATAAACCACAATATTACAGAAATACACCTGATTATGTTTTTCACTAGAAAAATGACAGCAGTAGTGACATTCAGGCTATAGACCAGGGCTGGGAAAACTTACGCTGTGTACCGCGGACCGTGTTCCTTACATTTTTCTCCTCTGCCCTCACCTGACTGCCAGCATGTAATACGCTGGTACATCCTGACGTTGTGTCATGTGATGCAACGCTGGAATCGGTGATCAGGTGAGTTTAAGTAACCCTGTTACCACCCGCTCGACACTCTGTGGGGGAAGGGTGGGGAGGAATCTGTCCCACGGGCAGTAATTTCCTCAGCGTTGCTATGGGCTGTGTCTCAATGCATAGTCAGACACACTGCAGGCAATCTAATGAAGGAGAAATGTACTCTATACAGACACTAATCCAGCTCCTTTCAAAATGAAACATACTGAGCCTTGCTGCCGTCATGTCAATGTGACAGGCAGCAGTACTGACCTGTTATTACAGAAAGCAAACTGTAGTAAGGCATACCACACACTAAAATCTCACTCCTTATGGTATATATAGTTATCCTAACAGTTTTTATCCCATCTTAATGAGATCTGTGTAAAGCACAACAGTTTGTGGTGGTAACAGCCATTAGGCATGGACACTTCATTTTCTGGAATTATTTTATCATACATTTTTTTTTTTTTTTTTTTTAGAAGGACTCTGTTCTTAGAAGTTATAATGGTGTGGCAAATGCACTGGTGCAGAAGGGAAACTGACCAATTCTGCTTTATACAAATATCACCCTTACTAGTAGTCTAATACACTTTTCCCTTTGTCAGTCTTCCCTCTTCAATACACATTAAACATTGTACAATAAAACAGCCAGTATTACTAAATCTAAGTCTATCACAAACTTGCCAAGCATGCTTACTTAATACTGGAGCTTGGGTGTCCAAAAACTGCAAAAGGACATCCTGGAACACAGGAGGCGAACTAAGTGCAGACAGAGACCCTGAAGACACAGATCCTTTTTCATCTACTGCCTCAGATTCACCACATCTCTGATGAAGAAGGAGGATACACATGATCAAAAATAAAAGGAAATAAGAGGTTTTAACAAGACACTTTCCAAATAGCAATACTTACCTCAGCTTCTATTTCCATCTGCCTCTTCTCTAGCAATTTAGCAACAACTAAAGCCCGATGGTGACCATACCGCTTACAGCTCACAGCCCATTCACAAAGGAGAGCCACTACGGCATCGTCATCTGGAGAGATCTGTTTTAAAACCTATTGTTATTTATGTGAAAACAGCCAACATACATTTAAAAACAGCAAATTTACAAGAAAGTAGAGAATTCACCTCATGGCCATCCTTGCCAACACCTAGTCCAAAGATTCTGTTATATAGGGAGTCTAAGTTGTTACTGAAATCAGACTTCTCAAAACTGTGACTGTCAAGAACCTCCAGTGTATGAAGAACTCTGCCAATAGGAAATCCTGCACAGAGATAAGGAACAAGGGTAACCGAGTCACGTACACACGGGCAACATTGTTCTGGATACACGAAGATAACTGTTACCTGCTGTAGCTTCCTGGCATTTATCAAAGGACCACCGGACCTCTACCGCTCTGCCTCGCTCCTTTATCTGTTGCTCCATCTCTCGCAATTTCCTACGCACCTGTATAATGAAAAATCACTATGGCTTTTTAGAAATGAGATGGTTACCAAGAAAGAAAATATTTTCGTGACAAAGCTAAATAGTTCATAACCCCAGCCAGAGAACAGCTGCATATACCAGCTTCCTTCATAAATCTCCTGTTACCACTAACCTGCTGCGTGAAGGAAGAATTTCCACCAGGCATCGGTAAACTAGAGGGTGCAATGGGAAGATGATCCAGAGGTGATCCAGTCTTAATTCGGTTGTCGGTCAATGAGTAATGCCAGACGAGAGCACTGGGGCAACAAAGGACAATGCTCTGTATAACAAAATTAATAAATGGACAAAATCAGTACAAGTTTTAAAAAAAGAACAATTGATAGCCATAATAAATAGGTCATCTGATTTTTTTAACATCCAAATATTTTACATGCAAATATACAGATCAGTGGTAATTGGGGGAGGAGTTGGATGTGCGTGTATTAAAAAATAAAGAGAATACAGTTTTCCTTTAAAGGAACACTGTTTTTAACTTTTTTTTTATATTGAGATGGGAATAGTTTGGGAAGTGCTCCTTATTACTGGTGTATACATTTCATTGCTTATCTCTGTTTACTGTTATAAAATTCCTTTCATACTTCACTGACCGGCTAGGATGACCAGGGTGATGGGCCAGTGAATCATGAGAGGAGGGGGAAAATCCCTCTCCCTACATCTGTAAACCCTGTGCGTGGGGTCAGGTCTCAGTAGCTTAAAGTGGATCTGAGCTCAGAACTTCCTCTCTGCTCTAAAAGATTAGGGACAGTATGAAACCAATCAGTGAAAACATTTCTTTGTTACAATGCACAGAAGTCCAAAAAAATAAATAAAAGCCCTGAACATTTACTGGATGAACTTCCAGGGAGCAAAGGAAGGGTTAAAACCTCAGACTACCCACTCAACTGTATCTAAATAAACAAACACAGCTCAGTGCAGCTGATTTCTACAGCATTTATATGTGGAATGAACGGTTTTCAGTCTGTTATTTGCAAGAGCTCGGATCCACCATAACCGCAGCTGCTTGTGTCTCTAAATGAGCTGCCTGCACTAAGAGCAGAGGAAATGTATCTTGTTATGTAAAGCATAAACATTTGTAATTGTGTGTGAAACCTGAAAACCAAGGCTTTTCATATAACTCTGTAGTTTCACTTGCAAAGAACAGCACTGGCTGTGTAATATTGAAGCAAAGACACCACTCCTTTGCTAAGGAATCATCCCAATGCAGCCACAACCTAAACACAACTAATTACAGTTTTTGCCTTCGATATCTAACATGAAAAGTAGGAAAATGTTTACACAACTACTTAGACATTATGTGTACATTGTCATTTTAAAACACCTGGTTAATGATAGTTTGTTTTACAGCCTGTGTTCCGGTGACAGCACATTGCACACAAAAGTTACCTGCAGCATGCAGCTCAATCCATACACAATTGGTCGGTGTTGAGGGCACTGCAGAAGGTCACTGAAGGGTGAAGATGGGGCAGAAACCGAAGATGGAGGGGGTGCAGGTGTGGGAGTCAGTGCAGTGCCTGTCTGACCTGTGAGGATGTGACCCCCACTGCCTTCCAACTGTTGCGCCAGGCGTCTTGTGCAGAAATAGGCCAAGCGACGTGACAGGTAAGCAGACTGAACTAAAGAACTTGAATACTGCGTGGAAAAAGAAGAAAGCTGATTAGCGAAGTCACCAAGAATTTACTAAAAGTATACCTAAACTGACATGATGAGATAACATGGGAACATAGTGTACTAGCTCCACTAATAACTTGTCTGGGGTCCCTTTTTATTTATTTTTTTCATTGCAAGGGCTAACGTATCAGTGCTTTATGCAAATGAGGCTGTCAAACAGCTGGATGCAGTCACAGCTCTCCTAAAAATAAACCTAAGCCTTCGCTGATCTTAAACAAACTTTTGATCTACCACAACATTTTTATTTTAGATATCTTCAGCTTTGACATTGTATACGTACAGTTTTCTGGTCTTATCTTAGAATTCTCGGAGCACCTGCTTATAGGTGTATTAAAGACACAAGGGATGGAAGGTTTCATATCTCTGTACACATCATTAATACAGGCTCTCTCAGAAATACACTCAGACAAGTTGAAAGAGAGATGGGATGTTTATATTACTGATATAGATAAAGAAGAGTGGGAGGATACTTTGCAGTCACCGGCACAGGCATCCCCTGCAGCCCGCAATAAGCTCATACAATTTTACATTATTCAGCAAGCTTACCTTACACCCAGTATTTTATCTAAGTTTAGTAAAGGGCTATCTTCAACATGTCCTAAATGCACACTAGTAGATGCTGGTTTCTGGCAACTCCTTTGGGAAAGCCTTCCGATACGACAATTTTGGATACAGGTTAATAGTTTCCTCTCAAATATTACTGGACTTGTGGTCTCTACGGATCCTAAGCTTTGCATATTTGGTTTAATGCAAGATTATGCCACTAAAATTTCAAAACATTATTGTGTGAGACACTTCTCATGGCTAGGAAAGCAATAGTACTACACTGGATGGCTGCATCTTTCCCATCACCCGAACAATGGCTGTCACTTATAAATGAAGTGTTACCATTTCATAAAATAATGTATATGCATAAGGGTTGTCCTGCAAAGTTCTCTGCAGTTTGGAGCGGGTGGGTAGACGCACATTTGACATATGTCGATGCATGAGCACTTTAACTAAACAACTTACTATAAGATAAAAGATTATTAAGAAATGAGGTGTGAGAGTGACATGGCTAGGTTTCTAGTTCATTTTTTGTTTAATTTAAGTTCATTGGTCCTGCTAAGAAGCAGTTGTTAATACTATATTTTGTGTATTGGGCAATAGAAGTAACTTTTTACTTTTGTAACCTCATCCAGAAGATCCAATCTATAACTGCCTTTTACCTTGTTCTTATTACTTTAGCACAACTGCTATTATATACATATGTGCATTTTTGCTTTATCCTTGCAAACAATTATATGGACTTCCACATGCACCATGTCAGCAATATGAAATGGAAAAGGCACAAAAACCTAGCTGACTCTTGGGTGCATGCAAAAGTTCTCTTTAATAATTTAAGTTAAATAAAATATACAGTATATGACTAATACACAACAAACCAACATAATCTAAAAAGGCTATCATGATACCCCACAAGACAACTAAAGAGGCTGCAGTCCTCTATTGGAAGCTAAGCTTATGTGTGCACACAGTTCATATACATAGAATGATGCGGCTGCGCAGTGAGCGTTGTCAGTGAGCATTTATCCTGGATGATGCTGCTGTATAATATGCCTTTTCAAAAGACAGACATCTGGAAATGTGCATCAGATGCATGTCAATCCTGGATTCAATTTATAGATTCTGCACCAGATGTCTACATGATTGAGGTATATTTTATTTAACTTAAATTATTAAAGAGAACTTTTGAATGCACCCAAGAGTCAGCTAGGTTTTTGTGCTTTTTCCATGTTATTCAGACGCTATAGCAGCCACATAGACCAGCAGGGTTTCCAGGAAACTAGTTTTGTGTAAATGGAAATAAATATGGCAGCCTCCATATACTTCTCACTTCAGTTGTCCTTTAAGTGAAAACAAAGTGAAGAGATAAACAATTGTATCTATCCTCCTAAAATGACTTTTAGATAACCCAACAGTTTTATGTTATATTTAAAAACTTTTAAAAAAACAAAAACCAGATTTATTGTTTTGTCTCAGCGGAATGTAACAGTCTCTGTGTCTCAAAGTGCTCAAAATATGAACTATTGACTTTTTTTTTAATTTATCCTCTCTTGGCAGAAAAGTGGGCTTCCTAGAGCAAAGTATTTTATGGCTGTAATTACAGTATCAGAAGTCCAGCTGGGTCCCCGCTGGAGAAAAACTCAGTCAGTTACATAGTAGAATATTAATGCTTTCAGTCAGAGAAAGAAAAGCATCACAGCGTATTTATTTGTGTGCTATGCAATGTACATACGCATTTCTATCTCATCAGGTCACTTGAAGAGAACCCGAGGTGTGTTTAAAGAATGTGATCTGCATACAGAGGCTGGATCTGCCTATACAGCCCAGCCTCTGTTGCTATCCCAAACCCCACTAAGGTCCCCCTGCACTCTGCAATCCCTCACGAATCACAGCCGTGCTGTAAGGCTGTGTTTACATCTGTAGTGTCAGTCTCAGCTGCTCCCCTGCCTCCTGCATAGCTCCGGTCCCTGCCCCCGTCCCTTCCCTCCAATCAGCAGGGAGGGAAGGGATGCAGGCGGGGACTGGAGTTCTGCAGGAGGCGGGGAGAGAAGCAGACTGACACTATAGAGATAAACACAGCCAGCTCTGACAAGCTGTTTGTCAGCAGCACGGCTGTGATTTATGAGGGATTGCAGAGTGCAGGGGGACCTTAGGGGGGTTTGGGATAGCAACAGAGGCTGGGCTGTATAGACAGATCCAGCCTCTGTATGCAGATAATATTCTTCAAACCCACCTCGGGTTCTCTTTGAGGTTTCCTTTTAATTGAAAATAAAAATATAAGACCTCAGGAAAGTTATAATTAGCATTATTACTACACTACAAATGAGTTATCTTCTAAGTTTAGGTTTCCTTTAACATTAAACAATGTATCACTTACTCGCAAAAGAAGAGGAAACAAGAGTTTAAGTAGTTCATCCTCTCCAGCTCGAATCTTCTCAAAGCATTCCAAAACCCAAGTAAGAAACTCATGTCGGTCCAACATTCCATCCTAAGGGGGAAAAAAGTAACAAACGTAAGCTCTACAGATCTATAATTTAACACCATATTCAGGACTTGGACTGAATTAAAGGTACTTATGGACAATATGTTGGTTAGCTGAAGCAGCTAATACTGACACACCGTCAGATGGTAGAACAATTGCTGCTAGTTTAATGAACTATCATCATAAGACAATACCAGACACAGAACATTCATATTGCGCTTTTCTCCAAGCGTACGCAAAGTACAAGAGCTGCAGCCACTAGGGCGTGCTCAGGAGGCAGTAGCAGTGTGTCAGGGAGTCTTGCCCAAAGTCTCCTCACAAAATAGGTGCTGGCCGACTGAACAGGAAAAGCCGAGATTTAAACCCTGGTCTCCTGTGTTAGAGGCAGAACCCTTAACCAGTACAAAAAAAAAAAAAATCTTTCCAGAGCAATCCTTAGATTTGGCCAACAAGCCCAGTTCCAGAATTCTTTGCACCCCAACTTTTTTTTTGCCACAACGAGGTCTCCTCTTGTAAGAAAGACCTGCTCAGCACTGCATGCGCTAATAGATTTTTCATGGTACGTAATGCCAGAGCATAGTTCCGCTTTAGGGGTCTCAGAAAGAAAAGGAAGTTTGAGTAATAAAGTTGCAGCTTATCAGGTTTTGAAGGCAGCACATGCCCTGTGAACTGGAAAATAAATCATCTATATGTTCACTAATGCATATGTGTGACGGTGTATTTATTATAGGTAGAGCATATAGTGGTCATACAAATATCTTGTAAATTGGTATGAATGAGCTTAAAGATCTAGCAGTTTAAAGAACAAGCGACACCCATGCTAACCTAGAAATATAAAAAACACATATATAAGTAGATAAATACTACCTCTACTTACATAACAGATGTATTGTGCTAGCCACGTAATGATTCCTGTGAATTTTACAAAGGAAAAGCAGAAAATCCTATTCTAGGCAGTGGCCATCTTGCCAAGCTAATGCTGACATCATATCCTCCCTGACTCTTGTTTTCCCCCTCCTTTCTCTTGCTCATTGTGTATTCATTAGCTGCCCTCCTCCCAGAGTCTTTTTTTTTTCTTTTACACATCCAATCACTGAGTCACCTCAGCCTTGCTTGTAAACACAAGTGATCAGCTAGGCAGGGAAATAAATGGAAGAGAAGGAATATATTACAGATAAAAAGAACTCCCAGCATTCAAAAGAACTCCCAGCATTCAACTTTTTGGCACTGTTTGGCACTAGGGCCAGTGCTCCGATAGTATGTAATAACTCCAAACCATAACAGCAGAAAAAAGTTTTGAATGCAGGATTAGCATCTTTATCACTTAATAAACTCAGACCAGTTGCTGTTGAAATTTGATTTTTATGGTGACAATACCACTTTAATATATAAAAGACAACTTAAACTAAGGGTAGACACCCACAATATTTCCCAGAAAGAATGAGAACCTTATTGTAGTACTTGGATACTGCATATAGCTGACCACGTATGAGAAACCGCTATCAAGGTTGATGATGACCTGTGTGTACCACACACACACTTTATGTTAAGCTACTTAGACATTTCAGATTTTCCTTGGCTGAAAAAAAAGCAGAGTTAGTACCTGCTAACGATGTTTTCAACAATCCTTCAGGGCAAAGGTGAGACGTAGCTCCTCCCAGGAACAGGAACAGACAGCACTTCCCCTATAAAAAAAGTCACATGGTTAGTCCACCCTCAGTGCGTTTAGCCAAGTACCCGACAGGTGAACATTCCACTACCCATAACCGTGCAACTATCAGACACAGACAATTAACACCCGGGTGGGATCGTTGCCCTGAAGGATTGTTGAAAACATCGTTAGCAGGTACTAACTCTGCTTTTTCCCCACAATCCTTCAGGGCAAAGGTGAGACGATTAACAAGTAATACAACCTCAGGGTGGGACCAATGCTTGGAGAACGTTTCTACCAACCGCCTGGTCGTGTGCAGACACTGCATCAATTCGGTAATGACAGATGAACGTAGAAAAGCTTGACCACGTTGCTGCTTTACATATTTGCTCAGGCGAAGCCCCTGCATTATTAGCCCAAGAAGCTGCCCTAGCTCTAGAAAAGTGAGCTTTAAATGAAGCAGGAGCCTCACTTCCCATAACTCTGAAAGCTTCTATAATAGCTAACCTAATCCAATTAGCTATAGTAGATTTAGAAGCTATCTGACCTACAGTTTTCCCTGAAATAAAACAGATAAGGAATCGGTCTTCCAGACATCTGCAGCTCTGTTCAAGTATTCCAGAACACATCTTCTAACATCTAATGAGTGAAAAATCCTCTCTTTTCCACAACTTGGATTCACAGAGGGTAGGCAAAATAATATCCTGCGACCTGTGAAACCTAGACATAACTTTTGGACAAAACTTTGGATCCGTCTGTAATACTAACCTATCCTGAAAATAAGGACTTTTCATAGACAAGGCCTGTAGCTCACTAACCCTTCTGGCTGTAGTGATGGCTACTAAAAATACCGTCTTTAATGTAAGAAATTTAAAAGAACTGTCCCCTAGCGGCTCAAAAGGACCTTTGGACAGCCCCTCTAATACTAACGATAAATCCCAAGGAGAAACGTATGGCTTGTAAACTGGCAGTTTCCTAGATAGAGCCTTCCGAAATCTCAGTATTGGAGAGGAAGACAAGGGGATACCTGAAAAAGCAGATAAGGTAGCAATCTGTACCTTAAGCGTACTCACAAATATTTTTATCCCAACCGTCCTGGAGAAACCAGGACTGCTGGGACTGACAAGCTATCAAACTTAGAGCCAGATAACCAAAGATGGAAAGTCTTCCAGTATTTCAGATAGATCCTCCTAGTAACTTCCTTACAGCTAGTAACAAATGTAGAGGCTGCCTTCTCAGATACTCCCAACTTTTTGAGTAAGGCTAATTTAAGATCCAGACTAACAGATTCAATTTTCCTGGATGCGGATGCCACAGGTTCCCTTGTAGCAGTAGATCCGGCCTGCAAGGAAGTCTCCAAGGGTCTTCTGATGCTAACCTGAGAGCTGAAAACCAGCTCCTTCTCGGTCACCAAGGTGCTATCAAAATCATCCAATTTTGACAACCTCTCCATTTGCTGATGACTGCGGGAATCAAATTGAGAGGAGGAAATGCATACAGAAGTGGAAAGTTCTACTCTTGAATGAATGCATTCACCCCCCCTGCTTTGATCTCTTGGATTGAGAGAGAAAAAAGTCTGAATCTGGGTATTGTCTTCTGTTGCAAACAGATCGATTGACGGTGTTCCCCATCGTTTTATGATGTCTGCGAAAACACCTCCTTGTTTAGAGACCATTCTGATGACAGAATCCTGCTTCTGTTCAGTTTGTCTGCATGTATATTGAGTGTTCCCTTGAGATGAACAGCTCTCAAGGATGACACATTCTTTTCTGCCCAAGACAAGATGTCCTCCGCTTCCTCCTGCAACAACAGGAATCGCGTACCTCTGTTTGTTGATAAACGCTACTGCCGTAACGTTGTTCGACTGGATCAGAACATTGGACTGCAACAGTATCGATTGCACCTGAAATAAAGCCAGCCTTACTACTGTTAATTCCTTTCAATTGGATAACCTTTGAGACTGATTTTGTCCATTTCCCCTGAAAGGCTCTGTGAGCTATATGAGCTCCTCAGCCCCAGGCGCTTGCATCTGTAGTTATTACGTTGTCTACAGGCCCCTTCCAAGGCCTGCCCTTCATAAGGTAGGATTCCTCCAACCACCGTTGCAGAGACACACAGTTTGAGGGATTTTGACTTTGAAATCTAATGTTTGTGGACGACCGTCCCAATTTTCTAGGAGGAACCTCTGTATCTTCCTGATATGCGCTAATGCCCAGGGAACTGCCACCATCGTGGATGACATTAACCCAAACACCGACAAAATCGTTCTTAGGGAAACTTTGTCTTCCCCTTGTAATGATTTCACTGCCAAACTTATCTTCAGAATCTTCTTGGGAGGAAGGAAAATCATCTGTTTTACTGAATCCACTAGCATGCCAAGAAACTGAGTTCTCTGACTTGGAATTAGAGAGGACTTCTCCAGGTTGATGATCCAACCTAGGGATCGGAGATGTTCCGATACCAGATTCAAATGGATTTTCAGCTGTTTTGCTGAACTTCCTAGAATAAGCAAGTCGTCTAAATACGGAATGATTAAAATCGATTGTTCCCTTAACGGAATTAATGCTTCTCCCAGAATTTTTGTGAACATTCTTGGGGCAGAAGTGATCCCAAACAGGAGGCAAACAAACTGGTAGTGTTCTACCATCCCATTTATTCTCACTGCAAAACTTAAGAATTTTTGTGATTTTTGGTGAATCGGCATATGCCAATATGCATCTCTTAGATCCAGAGATGCCATAAAGACCTCTGGAAACAATAACTCCCTTACTGATTCCATCCGAAAATTTTTCATAAACCGACTCAGGTTTGTTAGGTGCAGAATCAGGCACAGGATGAATTCCATTACCTTGTACAGCTCCACGGAATATGTTGGCGCTTTATAAATCAATAATAATAATAATAATAATAATTCTGTCTTAGCATGTTCTGCAATATGCTCAAAATCTCTGGAACCAGAGTGGGATCTCTTAGGGCCTTTGAGATCACAAATCTCGATGGTGGAGGAAGGGCAAACTATTTGGAAACCAAACATTATTGTCTGGCGAATAAATGGATTTTTTGACACTTTTGCCCACCTAAGAGAAAGTATCTTAGCCTTCCCCCCCACCGCCTGACACGAGTCATTGGGATTCTGACTGGGACTCTAGAGCTTTAGACTTAAAGCCCCCTTTCCTGGACTTGTCAAAAGTCCACCTCCTGCCTTTACTTTGATCCTTCGAGGCATCCTTTTGATCACTCCTTGGCTTACGAAAAATATTGCTACCACAGTCTTCTGTTTCTTAAGCAAAACTTTATTTTTATTCAATGTTTTTTCCCCAAAGCTGAATCCAGTTCTGGACCAAACAACAATTCACCTGAAAAAGGGACACCACACAGCCTGTTTTTGGATGAGATATTACCATCCCATATTTTAAGCCACAAGGCTCTAATAGAAACAGAGCAATGGACCTGGCAGTAAACCTAATTGCTTCAGCAGAAGCATTTGATAAATATGCAGCAGTTTAAATGAAAATAGCAATAGAATTAAACAATTGCAAAACAGGTGCACCAGCCAGGATGTTAGCTTTGAGCTGATTAATCCACAGCTCCAAAGTTGTGGCCACACATGTAGAGGTAAAAGCCGGCCTAAACATAGCCGCACTAGCCTCCCAAGACCTTTTCAAATAAACATCCACCTTTTAATTAAGTGGATCCTTCAGCTTTGTATAATTGATTATGAATAAACAAAACAGCTACCACATCCTCAATACAGAATTTAAACTTTGAAACAGATTCAGATTCTATTTCTCTAGTGTCTGAAACTATCAACTTCAGTCACAGATACTCCAGATACAGCAACCTGAGAAGTGGATGGATTAGCATTCAATAATGAGGACTTAATTGATTCCAATGAAGCATTAATCACCTCTCTAAAGGATTCAATGTATCCTGAACAGAGTGACCCGGCTCCTCCCCTACAACCCTCTGTATGCACAACTGACAGAGTTTTTGCATAGGGCAACATAAAATTGCACAAAGGGCATGTTTTATCATTAGGAGGATGCCTGTGCTTATCTGCAGCAGCAGCAGCAGCAGATTTAGCAGAAGCCTTAGTATTGGCATAAACAACAACACAACAAGGCATGTAACTCTGCTCACACATATAGCACAATCAGCCCAGAAAGAGAAACCATTATCTCACCTTTTGGGCGGCCTGGTTGCTCTCAATCCTCTCAGCGTCTGACATGCTTCCAGCTGACACATCCAGCGCAGGACAAACTCTCTCTGAGCAACAGTGCTACAGGCCCGCGCAGCTTCCCCTTGAAACATACCTGGCCTGCCGCGAATGGATGAGTGGCGGCCCGGAAGCTGCAGAGAGAGTAATGAGCCGGCACTACAAATTGTTACTTTCGGCATACCCGCCGGAAAGTACGCATCCGGACGCGGCCAAGCGTCCTAATGGCCGCAATGCGCTCCACGCTGCACATGGCCGCCGGCTTACCTCCATCCTGCTCACTCCGCCGCAAGGCCGCCAAGGGGAACCCACGCCTTCCACTCTTGCTCTCCCTGGAAGCGGGAGAGAAAGGTAGGCAAACCCCAGGAAAGCTCCAGCCTGGGGCGCATGGCCAGACTGCCTCAGTACCACAGTCTCAGCCACCCAGAGAGATCCACCTGCAGCCCAGCACACAGGCTTCACCCAAAGGGGAGATGCCGACCTGCCTGGACGCAGGAACAAACAGCACTGAGGGTGGACTAACCATGTGACTTTTTTTATAGGGGAAGTGCTGTCTGTTCCTGTTCCTGGGAGGAGCTACGTCTCACCTTTGCCCTGAAGGATTGTGGGGAAAATGTGTATGTACCATGACACTGTTAACCTCCCCTCCAGCCACCTGCTAGTTGGATCATTTTTGCTCAAACAGTATTCTTAAAGAGTAACTGTTAGCCCCCAAAGTGAAATTTAAATCTGTACAGCAATGTTTTATTTAGTATTAAAGTGATCAAAAAAGCCAATGCGTTCTGCAAAAATCAATATAATTTTGCTACTATGTAGCCTTTTGCCCACGCTAACGACGCAAAGCCGCATATCAGATACTGATGACGAGCATGCAGAGCATGCCTATGTTTGCCCGACCCCCCTCTCCCCCCTCTCCCCCCCCCCCCCCCCAGGACCAGGTGCCGATCTATTTGCACCACAAACAGCTGACCGCTCTGACACGGAGACAGAGCGGCAGCACTTCCAGCGGGAGCACCGCAGAGCAGCCGCCGCCGAGTCACATGTGAGAGATGCACGGCGGCGGCTGCTCTGCGGTGCTCCCGCTGGAAGTGCTGCCGCTCTGTCTCCGTGTCAGAGCGGTCAGCTGTTTGTGGTGCAAATAGATCGGCACCTGGTCCTGGGGGGGGGGAGAGGGGGGAGAGGGGGGGTCGGGCAAACATAGGCATGCTCTGCATGCTCGTCATCAGTATCTGATATGCGGCTTTGAGTCGTTAGCGTGGGCAAAAGGCTACATAGTAGCAAAATTATATTGATTTTTGCAGAACGCATTGGCTTTTTTGATCACTTTAATACTAAATAAAACATTGCTGTACAGATTTAAATTTCACTTTGGGGGCTAACAGTTACTCTTTAAAGGGAAGGTACAGGTAGATTAAAAACAAAATCCATTTTCCTGGGGTTTCCTCTAGCCCCTGGCAGTCGTTCGGTGCCCTCGCCGCAGCTCCGGTGGCTCCCGATCCACTGCAGAAGCCGCCCTCACCAGGTCAGCTTCCTGTGCATTCTACCGTGCGGGTCACGTGGTCTGGCCGACGTCATCAGGATTGTAGCAGTACAGAGGTCGGCTTCTGCAGCGGAGGACGCCGGGAGCCACCGGAGCTGTGGCGAAGACACAGGACTACTGCCAGGGGCTGGAGGGAGCCCCAGGTAAGTGGATTTTGTTTTTTTTATATGCCTGGATGTATCAATTAAACTATTGTAATCTCGCTGTTGGGTACCATCTGTCTTCACTATACATGCTGCATAGCTGCCCCTAGTAGTGTTATCTGTATAGAACGTGTTCTCTAATGATGGTTTCAGGAGACAATTGACAATACCTAAATAGCTTTAGTAAAAATCTATGGCAAGCAATCACAATTCAATGCACCTTTCAGTTATAAAGAGGACCCAAGCTGAAGCTCTGGTTCAGAAATACATTCATTCTTAGCAGATGGAAGCCTCTGGATCCTAATGAAGTTTCCTTGCTGCATGGGACCCCCCTAGCTAATCAGGGCCATGCTCCTCTTCTGATATGAGTGCGGCCATGCTGCAGCTGCGTAAGCCGGCCACGCCTGTACAGTAGCACAGCGCTGCTTGTCCATAAGCGGCTTCGGCCTCCTGTGCAGGCACGACCATACTCGTTCAGGCGACGGGCCACAATCAGATTACCGAAAAGCCCATGTCTGTAATTTTGATGCTCCTCGATGGAGGACCAGATAACAGCGACGGAGGCAACATTATGAACCAGAGGCTTCCCTCTTAAAGCGGAATATAACCCAGCATTTCAACTTTGCTCTAAAACATTATTTACAGCATATTATATGAAACAAGCATTTTTTTTTTTTTACTAGACCAGCATTGGAAGGGTTACACACAGAGCTTTAAAGTTCCGTGGAGAGAAATGCAGAGGCATCCGAAGTTTAGATAGATAAATTTAAGTAAACACAATGTAACAAGTGAGGAATGTGACACACACTCTGACTGTGCAGGAGCTCCTGCACAGTCAGAGAGTGTGTCATATTCACCACTTGTTACATTGTGTTTACTTAAATGTATCTATCTAAACTTCGGCTGCGGCAGCATTTCTCTCCACGGAACTTTAAAGCTCTGTGTGTAACCCTTCCAATGCTGGTCTAGTAAAAAAAAAAATGCTGGTTGCATATAATATGCTGTAAATAATGTTTTAGAGCAAAGTTGAAATTCTGAGTTATATTCCACCTTAAAGAGACACTGAAAAAAAATATGATATAGTGAATTGGTTGGGTACTATGAATAATTACTAGAAGATTAGCAGCAAAGAAAATATTCTCATACTTTTATTTTCAGGTATATAGTGTTTTTTCTAACATTGCATCATTCTACAATATGTGCAGATTACACAACACTCAGCATTCAAAATGAGTCTTTCAGAGCAGTCTGTGAAGTAATGACCTCTCCTCTAGCAGAGGAAAAGTAAATAGTCCAGGAACAGTTGAGATAATAAAAGTCAGATAACAGCCCTCTCCACCACTAACTTAGTCGGAGAGCTTAATGGCTTATTTGCATACAGATAACAACTGGAGTTTCTCAACTCTTCCTGTACTGGAAACAATTACACTGATGTATCTGATCTTAATGTTTTATTTCTTAGCTGTGCTACACATACAAATCATAATATCATCATTTTTTTTTCGCTTCAGTGTCTCTTTAAGTATGTGATTTTGTACCCAAGCTTCGCCTCGGGTACACTTTAATACATGGAAAGCAGGGAGGAAGAAAGAAATTAAAAGTATAAAAAAAAAGAAAAAAAATTAATAAAAAAAAAACCTTTGTTATTAGGCAAGATTGGGATGTATTAATGGCTTTGTCCTTACCTGGAACATAAACATGGCAAGCTTTTCATTATACTCCCACTGTTTGAGTGACAGCTCTACCTCTGGAGGCACAGGTCCAGGAGGAGGCCCACAGCCACCCGTCACCTGCCGGTAATACTCAGCAATCTTCTGTAGCTGCTCCCACAAGTAACGAGTGATTATTTGAGTCCACTCTGTCAGAGAGAGAAAATAAGGACATACTAACATAAAATTATAACCATGTTATGGCCACAGAATATAAACAAAATTACTACATTACCTATGAAGGGGTCCATTACGTGTCTTTTCTTCACTTTGGTTTCCGTAATGGCAGCATAATATGCACATGTCATCTTTATTAGCCAGGCTGAACGCATCACTGGTACAGAATAGCGAGCAAGGTAACCAAATACCTCTTCCTTCTTACCAAAAATAGGAACCTGTTCATCACAGAATGCAAAAAATAAATACATTCATTGGTGATACAGCAAACCTATATCTTATTATTAAACAAAAGGGGGTTAGGTTAAGATGGTGGTCTTGAACAAACTACTGAAGGCCATATGTGCCAAACCTCTAGCCACCTGCATTCAGCAAGGCAATAAGATCACTGGCTTCCACACTCCCAATATAAGTTCTTAGTCCTAGATCCACCGGGCAACACCCTTGTTACTCATCCCTACCCAATCAAAAGGGCAGCCTCTGTGTTTCCTAGGAAGTCACCATCCAGAAACTAAAGAGACGTTGTCAAAGTTAATATGGAGCCCTTGCACCTCTGAGTGACAGAACCTCTGCATGGTTGAAACCGTCGGTAGCTGGACAATTTTAAGAGCTCCTAGAATTCTTGGAAAGTACAACTGGTGAAGCGAAGGTCCAAAATATAAAACCATAGTAAAAAAGCTAATTTGGTTGTTGGTCAAAAAGATATGTGCAACAGTTTGTTTTATCACATCCAAATAAGGAGCAACCCCAGTCTTCAAGAACTAGCAGACTTACGCTAGGCTGGCCTCTAAAAAAACGTGGAATCCTGTGGCTCAGTCGGCTCTTTGAGAACACATCCTTATCTACATTCATTATACTAAAGAACAAGTTCTTCCTTTCCTTGAGCTCACTGTACTGCTACTTTTAACAGGCATGCCAGTTGGATACAGCCCATACTGAAAACAAATTCTTTACATTTATTTCTTACATGATTAAACGGAATGCCCAGTGACCTTGAACCCAACGGTTTGTCTGCTTAGTTTAACAAGAGACCCCTGGTTATGGACTACATTACAATATCTCTAATGTGCAAGAAAAATGTCTGTCTACGCATCTAACCAGACTAAATAAGTTAATGGTAGCAATTAATCTCCCACACAAAAACCCATATCCTTGCCCACAAAAAATGCCTAGCTAAAACTGATACATTCTGTAGGACATGGTCTACTAATCTCACAACAGCTTAAACCGCTAAGTGTAAGTACAGAGATTGGGCTAGTTGAATCTAGACATGCCTCTGCCACCTCCTATTGTTAGTCTGCAGGGTCCTGTGGGCACTGACCAAGGAAGTAACTCCCCCATCTTAAAATGAATCAGGTAGCACTCAGGATTTGAAGAAAAGCTACTGAATGTTTAATATATCTAAATGAGGCAATGGGTTGCACTTTATGGCCCTTATCCAATTACCTTTTCTCCAAGGAAAACATTTTTTCAACTTCTCTAAAACGTAACTTTTCAGCACTTAGCAATTGAAAAAGTACATAAAAGTAACCGGTAGGTAATAAAAGTAGCATCAAACTTATTTTGAGTCATTTCTTGTTTTGAGGGAACTTAACGATATTTTATTAGTAAGGTTGAACAGCTCTCCTTGGAGAAAACACGGGAGACTTAATAAGATGTGGGACTGTATCGTTTACAAAGTGATAATGTTTGGATTATGTCAATGTTACAATTGTAACATGCATGCCGATTTGATTTTTATGCAGTCATTTTAATTTATGTTAATTCCTCTATGTGCTCAAATCTTTTCTGTTGACAAGAATAATACTAACATCAATGCAAAAACAAACAAACAAAAGTTACAGAGAATTTATTTTTAGAAATCTAATCTGGCTATAACATATTACTGACACTCACCTTCTTGGCAAGATGGGTTAACGGCTTGGTTCCAGCAAGATCTGTGAACCAGTTATTTATGGAACTCTGAGAACGAGCGGTCACTAGCCAGAAATTATCCTTCTGATTAACTTGAGGTTTCCTCCTACCAGTGTCTGGTAGAGTATTGCAACGCAGCTTCTCCGCCATGATGTTACTGAAGTTAGAGCTGATCTAAAATAACAAAAGTTTAAAAAAAATAATCACATTGTATTAGTTTAACAAGAGACCCCTGGTTATGGACTACATGAAAATACATTACAATATCTCTAATGTGCAAGAAAAATGTCTGTCTACGCATCTAACCAGACTCAATAAGTTTAGTGTGAAACAAATGGGCCCTTAAAATAATAAAACATTCTGAATGTTTTAGTTCAGTTTTACAAGCATGCACTCGTTTTACAGAATTGAAAGATCGCATATGAAATATGTTTGGCCAACATTGAAGTGGTACTAAAAAAGAGAGAAATGAAAAGGAAAGCAAGCCACATCAAACAAAATAGTAGAATAAAATTACCTTAGCTGGATTGAAGTTGACATTCTTAGCACTGCCATGTTCATCTCCTGATACAGCTGGTTGGTTGTTAAACCCTTGTTTCACATTCAGTGCGGTTAGTTCGTCCTGCACAAACAAGTATCAAGCAGTCAGTGACACACATATACTCATACAATTATCTTATTTCATCAGTTCATTTCACTTTTTGAAGGAATATGAATTACTAATGTACATGTGAAACAGTTCTTTATTTCTAAAGTTTGTCAATATCCAAAAATCTATTGAGTAGTGGTGGAAACATTCAAATTGATTTCAGTGTACCCAGTCCTGAAGTCAATAAGATGCTTTAGGAGGTAAATGTTATTTAGGCACCGCTCATTTGGGTGCATTTTCAGTGTTGCATCTGGTTTCTCCTATGTTGCTAGGTTACTGATCTTAAAAAAAAAAAAAAAAATCTGCTCACGTTCATACCAGGCATCTGTTTATTTGGGCGCCTGGTGATATCCACAGTTTGAATATCTGTAATTTTATTTTACCGATATTCTATCCGCTGTTCCTTTGGCATCTATATATGATATCAGCTATCCATCTTGCTATGCCTAACACCAACCCACCTAAGGCGATCACATAGCTAAGCGCCAGTGCCACATACTAGACTGATAGCTGGTTTTACTGAGCTGTGACTATTCAAAAGCCAAGTGCCGCCTGTGACAATCCAGCCCCACAATCCCGTCTAAAAGACGTTAAAAGGCC
This sequence comes from Hyperolius riggenbachi, assembly GCF_040937935.1. Classification (NCBI taxonomy): domain Eukaryota; kingdom Metazoa; phylum Chordata; class Amphibia; order Anura; family Hyperoliidae; genus Hyperolius; species Hyperolius riggenbachi. The sequence goes on along the minus strand of NC_090653.1, from coordinate 158,600,301 downwards.
GGTTGCTGGATCGTCAGAAGGTAGTTAATGTGACAGAGCGTGTCAATCCTGTCTAATCTGCTCCCGTTAGCATTCGGGGCACAGTCACACCCGATAGCAGGAAGTACGGTGAGCAGACTGACAATTGGTCACAATGCTGTCGCCAATATGTAATGTGACAATCACTCACCAATCCCGTATTACTAGGCCACTGTTGCCATGCAGGTCTCATGCACTAGAGACTTCTGGAGGTAGATTCACTGTGTGCATAGTAAACGTTAAGATTGGTTGGAGGTGTCCATACATGTACAATCCCGATTGTATGTACAATTGGTAAACTAAAAATATCGATTTCGTGCTGGAAATCGGGTAATTTCACTGCCACCACTGTCCATGTTGAATGGAGTGGACAGTCTCCAACTAGCTACTCCTAAAAGGAAGGAAATGGTTATTTACAACCTAGCTAGCAAATTAACAATTTATAAGAAAATAATAAAACAATGCAGTAGAATGACTCCTCAGAGGGCAAGTTTGTTGTAGAAGCAATCAGATGACCAGAACAGGCACAAGACTGAACGATAAAATTGTTAGTTTTATTCTAAAACTACATACACACAGTCAAATTTAACCCAGATAAATATACCTGTCCGGCAGAACAGATCGGTTTGATAGAAAGAGAGTAGAGATTAAAGAGAAACAGAATGCCTTAATGTACAGTTCAAATACCGTTATTGGTAGTCCATGCGGCAATGACAAGTCTTTGGCGGAAAGTCCAAGATGGCGATTGCCATGCGGCCAGAGGCCATGGTAGGAAATAATCCAAGTAATTTTGCCAGTGTCCAGCTGGCTGCTTCAATGACTTTGGACCTTGGACCGCTGTGTCATTGGGGTTTCAGGCATATGGAAGGATGGAGCCGCAAAGGGAGATGATTGAGCCGCCCCTGCATCATCAGGCGCCTGTAGGCGCGTGCCTACAGTGCCTTATGGTAAATCCGGCCCTGAGGGGTGGGGTGGCAAAATGCTAACAGTCAGCACTTTTACTTAAAAGCTGAATGTCAGGCTAAAATAGCCATGGGCATCAGCACTGGCTATGTATAGCAGAAAGCCTGAGCACTGCAGGACTCCTAGCTGTGCCCTAAGGCCCAAATAGTGGATAATACAAAGTGTTCATATTTAAAAGGGAACCTAAACTGAGAGGGATATGGATGTTTCCTTTTAAACAATACCAGTTGCTTGGCTGTCCTGCTGAGCTCTTTGGCTGCAGTAGTGGCTGAATCACACACCTGAAACAGGCATGCAGCTAATCCAGTCTGACTTCAGTCAGAGCACCTGATCTGCATACTTGTTGAAGGGACTGTGGCTGAAAGTATAAGAGACACATGATCAGCAGGAGAGTCAGGCAACTGGTATGATTTAAAAAGGAAAAATCCACATCCGTCTCAGTTTAGATTCACGGTAAGGTGCGGTTTCCAATTAACACAATCAGAAAAAGCTCGGTTTCGGATGTCACATGAATGGTCTACATCTCCCAGCATGCAAATTTAGACAACTGTAGCTAGGAGACACAATGAGGCCCACATACAGATTGGGGGGCTAGGGAGTAGCCCCGCAAAGGTAATTACAGTATTTTCTTCACTATAAAACGCACTTTTGCTCCCCCAAAAATGGGGAGGAAAAGGGCCCTGCATCTTATACGGCAAAGGCAGGGAATCTCTGACTTACGAACATTCGCCGATACGAACCGCTGACTCACCGCCACGTCAGGGATTCCCTGCATGTGTGTGCCCACTCCCCCCCAGGTCTTGGCTTCATCCCCCGTGTCTCCTACACCCCCATATAGTGGCAGCTGGCTTACCGAATGATGGCGCCTGCGGGGGTTGCAGACCTCCTCCTCCAAGCGGCTTGATCTAGTGATGGCTTTTACTGATGACACGATCAGTACAAGCCGCTCACTAGAACGAGCCACGTGGAGGAAAAGGAGGTCTGCAATCCCAGGCGCCATCATTAGGTAAGCCAGCTGGCGCTACACTATGCAACAGGGAGGAGGGAGCCGGGGCATGCGGGGAGAGCGGGCACACTGGGGACAGAAGAAGACATTAAAGGGGGCACATGGAGAACACAGAAGGACACATGGGGGACAGAGAAGGACACATCAAGGCCACCATTTGGGGGAGATATATATATATATATATATAATTTATATATATATATATATATCTCAAATTTCCCCTAGTTGTTGCCCTCTAAACCTAGGTGCATATATGGTAACTGTTTACCACCGTGCTCTTTAATAGCTTGCATCATTTATGGGGGGAGATTCAACTAATATGTTTTTTTATTTTTACTGATGAGATTCCTGTAAGGTATGCTACCTATCTGGCAGAGATTTGTCCAACCCTAGAACGTCATTTATTTCAGCAAATTTGCAGTCACACAATTAGTTGAAAAAGTAACATAAGAGATAGGTAACCAATTGTTTCTTTGTGTTTGTGTATACTTTTGAAGTACCTGCTGAACCCAAAAGTATTGGCAAAAAACCTTTTCACAGTGGGCAAAGATGTGGTCTGTATGTGGGAGAATTCTATGCTCAGCTGGACAGAAATGTGGGCAAGAAAGGGCACATTTCTCTCTCCCCCTGTACAGAGGGAACAGCACATACTTGTCTGGATACACAAAAGAAGAAAATACTGTATTTTTTTTTTCGGACTATAAGACGCTCCTGACTATAAGACGCACCTACAGTGGGTTGCAAAAGTATTCGGCCCCCTTGAAGGTTTCCACATTTTGTCATATTACTGCCACAAACATGAATCAATTTTATTGGAATTCCACATGAAAGACCAACACAAAGTGGTGTACATGTGAGAAGTGGAACGAAAATCATACATAATTCCAAACATTTTTTTTACAAATAACTGCAAAATGGGGTGTGCATAATTATTCGGCCCCCTTTGATCTGAGTGCAGTCAGTTGCCTATAGACATTGCCTGATGAGTGCTAATGACTACATAGAGTGCACCTGTGTGTAATCTAATGTCAGTACAAATACAGCTGCTCTGTGAGGGCCTCAGAGGTTGTTGAAGAGAATATTGGGAGCAAAAACACAGTGAAGTCCAAAGAACACACAAGACAGGTCCAAGACAGGTCCAAGACAGGTCAGGGATCAAGTTATTGAGAAATTTAAAGCAGGCTTAGGCTACAAAAAGATTTCCAAAGCCTTGAACATCCCAAGGAGCACTGTTCAAGCGATCATTCAGAAATGGAAGGAGTATGGCACAACTGTAACCTACCAAGACAAGGCCGTCCACCTAAACTTACAGGTCGAACAAGGAGAGCGCTGATGAGAAATGCAGTCAAGAGGCCCATGGTGACTCTGGACGAGCTGCAGAGATCTACAGCTCAGGTGGGAGACTCTGTCCATAGGACAACTATTAGTCATGCACTGTACAAAGTTGGCCTTTATGGAAGAGTGGCAAGAAGAAAGGCATTGTTAACAGAAAGCATAAGAAGTCCCGTTTGCAGTTTGCCACAAGCCATGTGGGGGACACAGCAACCATGTAGAAGAAGGTGCTCTGGTCAGATGAGACCAAAATGGAACTTTTTGGCCAAAATGCAAAACGCTATGTGTGGCAGAAAACTAACACTGCACATCACTCTGAACACACCATCCCCACTGTCAAATATGGTGGTGGCAGCATCATGCTCGGGGGGTGCATCTCTTCAGCAGGGACAGGGAAGCTGGTCAGAGTTGATGGGAAGATGGATGGAGCCAAATACAGGGCAAACTTGGAAGAAAACCTCTTGGAGACTGCAAAAGACTTGAGACTGGGGTGGAGGTTCACCTTCCAGCAGGACAATGACCCTAAACATAAAGCCAGGGCAACAATGGAATGGTTTAAAACAAAACATATCTGTGTTAGAATGGCCCAGTCAAAGTCCAGATCTAAATCCAATCGAGAATCTGTGGCAAGATCTGAAAACTGCTGTTCACAAACGCTGTCCATCTAATCTGACTGTGCTGGAGCTGTTTTGCAAAGAAGAATGGGCAAGGATTTCAGTCTCTAGATGTGCAAAACTGGTAGAGACATACCCTTAAGCCTCATCTACACGCGTAGATGAGGCTCCGATGTTCCTCATCAATCGAGCCGCTGATGCGGCTCGATTGATAAGATCCGACAGGTCGGATCTTGCCACCGCCGATTCCCTGCTTGTTCCCCGTGAGGGGACAATGGCAGGGAATAGAGCGGAAGATAAGCGGAGCCAGTGGGGACGAGCGGGGAATCGAATCTGACGCACGCGTGGGTGAACGGGGACGCGGCGGGCATGCGCGCGGATTCGGAAGAGGCGATCCGGCGGCTAATCGAGCTGCCGGATCGGAGCCTCATATACGCGTGTAGATGAGGGCGTAAAAGACTGGCAGCTGTAATTGCAGCAAAAGGTGGTTCTACAAAGTATTGTTTCAGGGGGCCGAATAATTTACTCACAACCCACTTTGCAGTTATTTATTTGTAAAAAATGTTTGGAATGATGTATGATTTTCGATCCACTTCTCACGTGTACACCACTTTGTATTGGTCTTTCACGTGGAATTCCAATACAATTGATGCATGTTTGTGGCAGTAATGTGACAAAATGTGGAAAACTTCAAGGGGGCCGAATACTTTTGCAACCCACTGTAGGTTTAGAGGACAAAACTAGGGGGGAAAAAAATGTATACTAAACATGGTGCATCCATGGTGAAGGGGCATCTTGTGGATGAATGCCCCCTTTGTACCTCATGCACCCTTGTACCTCATGTCTCCCTTTGTCTTCCTCTGTCCCCATGTGTCCGCCCCTGGCTCTATGCCCCTTTGTGTCTCCCTTTGTTCTCCGTTTGTCCCAGTGTCCTCCTCTGCATGGGCACAGTACAGGGAGTCCCTGACATTGCGACGGGTTGGAGGTTCGTATTGGCAGGCATTCACAAGTCAGGAACTAGTAGCATTTGGACTATAAGATGCAGTGACTTTTTCCCCCCACTTTTGGGGGAGAAAAAGTGAGTCTTATAGTCCAAAAAATACAGTAATAAATATTATTACATATATGACCAAATCTTGCAATACCCATTATTTTTTGTTTTTAATTCACCAACAACAGTGTTTTACCCCGAATATTTTTCCAGCCGGTAGGCATGGAAAAATAGGCGGGTGGGGTAAGATGAGAGAATGCAGAGGAGGAGTTAAGCAGATGACAGTCGGGTGCTCACCAAAACTAGCCGGGTGGAGCCCCTGGAAAAAAAGAGCCTGGGGAGAACACTGAACATATTATGCAGCACCGTTAAATGCATATCAAAATGAATTAGAAAGAAAGATGTATTTTTTACTAACTACCAAGGTTTCACAAATATGCAAAATTAAAAGCCAGCTCTATGTGATCGTTGGTCTTGCTGCCAAGATTGGAGCTTTACACCAGAAAATGTACAGCAGAAATTGCCCAATTAATTTATAATACAGTAGTAAAGCTATGTACATATCTGAGATTACAGTGGAGGATGAATTAAACCAGGTCTACAGTCTAAAGAAAAAACAAGAAGTCTCTAAATGGAGGCGTGTCAATGCAACAGCAATCAGTCAAACAATCCTATACAGCTAGCTGTCTACTAACCTGCCTGAGCATGGCCATGTTCAGCCAGATCAGACGGATACATCAAGGCAGCACTGACCCACTGGTCAAACATCTGTCACTGCATCCTACACTGGCTCAGCGTGGCCACTGACTAAGGGCTTATTCCACTTTACAACAGAAAGATACATTACTATCCAAGCCTTTCTATAAATGACTGCCATTAAAAGAAACCTGAGGTGAAAAACAAATGGCGACTGCCATAATTATTTCCTTTTAAATAATACCAGTTGCCTGGCTCCCTGCTTATCTTCCTGGTCAGTAGTGCCTGAATAACATACCTGAAACAAGCTTGCAGCAAATCCAGTCATACTTGAGTCATTAATATCTGATCTGCATATGCTTGTTCAGGGTGTATGGTTAGAGGTAGTGGCCCTTATGCAACTAACTTTTTCTCCTGACTTTTCTCCTACGTGATATTTGGCAATTGAATGCATTTTAAACCACCAGCAAACAAAAAATTACTAAACATAATTTTGATAACACCTTTTTACCTTCTTTTTTGTGCTTTTTCAACTGGGAAGTGTTGAAAAAATGATGAAAAATCATCTCCTAGAGAAAACTCAAGAGAAAAAACCTAAAGAAGGGCCAATGGATCAGTAGAGCAGCCAGGCAATATGAATTTTTTAAAAGGAGATTAAATAGGTCAGCCTCCATATGTCTCTTACCTCGGGTTCTCTTTAACCACCTTACGACCGCCTAACGCAGATCCCCCGCTTAAGTGACGAAGCTCTGCTCCATCAACAGTCCCCCAAGCGGCAATCGCTGCTATCAGACTGTTAGACGGCAGAACCTCTGTCTATTTACATTGTACAGCGCTGCGATCTATAGCAGCGTTGTACTGGGGACAGCTGGGACACTGGGCTGTCCCCTAGAGCGGGTCAGAGAGCGATCGGCTCTCATAGGCTGATGCCTATGAGAGCTGATCGCTGTAATTTGCTTTTTGGGGGGGGGGGGGGGGGGGGGGGAGGGATAAACAAATATACATTTTTATTCAAAAAAATTGAAAAATAAATTAACAATAAAAAAAAAAACAGCCTGCAGCAGCGACCAGAGCCCACCAACAGAAAGCACGGTTGGTGGGCAGAAAAGGGGGGGGGGAAATCATTTGCGTTGTAATGCTCTGCAGCAAGCTTTTAAAGCTGCAATGCACTGAATTGTAAAATGTAGCCTGGTCCTTGGGAGGAGGGGGGGCTGGAAGCCTGTGGTCCTGAAGCGGTTAAGGACCGGAGCCTTTTTTTGAATTTTTATTGTGATTGGATTATCACACACTAGGACCCGCAAACACTTTTGGTCAAAACACCAATTAAGACCTTGATCAAGAAAGACTTTATTTATGTTTTAATAAATGAGGCCACAGGGTGGGTGGGAAAGGCAGTGTGTGATTGACAGTTGGATAGCTCTGTACTGCATCGAGCTGTACAGAGCTACCAGTGGTGGCTTTCTGCTCACTATTCAGATTTCTGATGAAATTAGAACTATGTTCTAAAGGTTCATAGGGGGTAATCCCAGTAAAAATCTATGAATATTTATGGTTTACCAGGTCAAGTAAAAAATAAAGCAGGCTTTATGTTACTTTAGCTTTAAAAAATTTGTTTTTTAAAAAAGCGTTTAATTTACCTGGGGCTTCAACCAGCCCCCTGCTGCCGACCTGTGCCTGCAAAGTTACCAAACATTCCTCCTTTCCCCTGCCGCAGCTCACTTTCACTTCTGGCTGCTGCTGTGCACGTCCTCGTTCAGGCTCCCATTGCCTGGGTGCTTACTGTTCTCGTACTGCACCTGCGTAGGACGCTCCTTGCCATAGGAGCGCGTACAGTGGACATCGGCGTGAAGAAAAGCCACGGCAGGGGAACGGGGGATTGTGTGGGCACAGAGCGGATGCAGGGGGCTGGCAGAAGCCCCAGGTAAGTGAACGTTTAAATCATCAGTTCCGCTTTAACTTCTTCCAGGTGGCAGTGATTACAGCCAGAGCACAGATTTCACTCACTGCTCCTGTGCCATCTGATTGCTCTCACCATTCATACCCCTGTTTACATTGCTGTACCCGCTTGCTCTGCTGCCATGCTGACAGCTGAGCCCAATATACGGGCTCCTGACCCTGTCATTCCTGAGAGCCTAAAGGCAAAGCTGTCTGGTCTGTAAATGGTTAAACTAGTGACAAATACAAAAAGTACCGGCAGTCTAAGCCAAAGTCAACAATGTGAAAACTACTGAAAGCAGTTGTTTTGCATAAGAGCAAGGCAAGTTATTTTTCTATAACAAACGAAATATAGGCAACCTAAATATTACTTATTTCATGTGCCCTTTAAATGGAACCTAAACTGAAAAGGATATAGATTATTCCTTTAAAAATAATACCAGTTGCCTGGCAGTCCTGCTGATCCTCTGCTTCTAATACTTTTAGCCACAGCCCCTGAACAAGCATGCAGATCAGGTGCTCTGACTGAAGTCAGACTGGATAAGCTGCATGCTTGTTTCAGGTGTGTGATTCAGCCATAACTGCAGCTAAAGACATCAGCAGCAGAGTCAGGCAACCGGCATTGTTTAAAAGGAAGCATCCATCTCCCTCTCAGTTTAGGTTCCCTTTAAAGTGTACCCAAGATGAAGGGGAGAGAAAGATTTTTACTTACCTGAGGCCTCTTTTAGCCCTCTAAGTTCTCTCGATCCCAACGGTTATGCCGCTGTCAACCCCGTAAGGCCCATGACTTTGCTCAGTCAAGGACCCCCCCCCCATCACGCTCCTGTACCCAGAAGCATTCTGTGCATGTATAAATTTGTAAGACCAGAACAGCGCATGTGCAATGGTCCACAACCCAACTGGATTGCTGACTGCACAGTGGACCGGACTAGAAGGACAAGAAGGGAACTGACAAGCTACGGGGAGCTAGAGGAAGCCCGAGCAAAGTAAAAATCCCTTTTTCCTATTTATCTCAGGTTTACTTGTGGAATTTTAATTTTGGCAATGCAAAAAATATTTTTTCCATGCAACTATGACTTTTGCCTGTGTCCATCATTTTTTCAAGTCACTGGTGCCCAAATTATTAAAGAGCCCATAACACTGAGCTTAGCCCAGCCAAGAATCACCAAGTTTGTTCCCCTCACTAGGACTGTGTTTCAGGGGTGAACATATCAACTCTCTCAATAGCTCTGTGGCCCATCAACTAATGGACTAGCAACTTTCTGCTCCATGCTGGACCCTGCTAATGATTGCCTTCTTTCTCTCTTCTTGTTCTTTAAACAGCTGGCAATTACCCAGAAGATCCAGTACTAACTCTAACCTACAAAGCTCTCATAATTGGTCTCTGGTAGTGGGTTGGAGCCCTATGGCTGTCATACTTCCCTCTGCTATAACAGGCATTTGGTGAAATAAATGGATTTTGGTTCCAATGCCCATTCTACTGCTGGTGATTTTCTACTTGTGCTTCTTCCTTCTGCACCAGCCTTGTTCTTCTCGGAAGTTCATGCTCCCCAACATATCTAGTTCTGGTGCTCTTGCTACTCTGATCTTAAAATATATCTCTAAGAAAAAGCTAAAAATCCTTCAGTAGATGAGGTCTCTTTCACACAGATGGCCAAATGGTGCATTGAATGTGTAGTTTTGCATCCAGTTCCTGTGAGTTAAAGCCTTCGGGTTGCAAAATAAAGCCCCTTAAATGGGAGTGTTTTAAAGGGGCACTTAAGTCTGTGGGAAAAAATGAGTTTTACTCACCTGGAGCTTCAGGCAGCCCCTGCAGCTGTATTGTGCCCACGCACATCAGAAGCTTCTGGTTTCGGCGACAGGAGCCGACAGGCAGGGAACGCGAGGGATTCTTCGCGTTCCCGGCCACAATAGTGCCCTCTATGCTGCTATAGCATATAGCACATAGCAGCATAGAGGGCGCTATTGTGGCCGGGAACGCGAAGAATCACTCGCGTTCCCTGCCTTTCGGCTCCTGTTGCCAAAACCGGAAGTGGCTGCCGGCGGGGCCAGGAGCATCTGATGGAGTCGGCGTGGGCACAATACAGCTGTAGGGGGGCTGCTGGAAGCCCCAGGTGAGAAACTCATTTTTTCCCACAGACTTAAGTGCCCCTTTAAGTCATCATTTGATACACAGTGGGTGTTACCCGGCAGCAAAAACCGCCACATGGCCTCACTCATATGTGACTCAATGGGGGGAACCTCTCTACCACCTGTGCCAACTGTGGACTGTGAATGGGAGCAGCTGAAAAAAAGAGGCAAATTCACCGCCTTCAGCTTCCCATGTGAAAAAGGCCCAACATTGATGTATACAAGGTTTTAAAAAAAGGTATCTGAGCACATATTCCTTAAAATATATAAAATAAACTTCCCCTAAGGGAGGTTCATAAATGGTGTGGGCCGTTGGGGGTGGAACCATTAACCTCCCGGGCGTTATGATTATTTCCACAGTGTCCTGGTGGGAGGCGACCGAATACTACCACTGCGGGCACTTCAAACAGCAGCTGCGGCAGCAGCAGTGACCCTGAAGATGGAGGACAGCCGCAATTGGAGGTTTGATTTGTATATTTCAAGGAATATGTGCTCAGATGTTTTTAATAATCAGGAAACAAAGAAGTTTAAAGTGGACCTGAACTAAGACCTCCGCTCTGCTCTATAAGATACACAACAGCATAATAACCTTTAAAAGGAATCAGGGGGAAAAAAAAAAAAAAAAAAAATCAGCGTTACTCATGTGGGGCTTTCTCCAGCCCCTTGCAGACGACTGTCCCATGCTGACAGCTCCGCCGCCATCCCGGGCTCACCGCACGGTGCAGAGGATGACATCAAATGCCGCTGTCAATCATGGACACGTTGTCCGTGGCGCACTGCGCAGGCGTAGTAATTCTGTGCAGTGCGCCATGGACAACGTGGCCATGATTGACAGCGGCGCTTCACGCAGGCGCAGTAAGGAAGACCTCGAGGTTGTCCTCTTCACTGTGTGGAAACCCTGGGACGGCGGCAGAAAGCCAAGCAGTCAGCGTGGGACAGTCAGCTGCAAGGGGCTGGAGAAAGCCCCAGGTGAGTAAAGCTGTTTTTTTTTTCCCCTTATGATTCCTTTAAACAAAAAAAAAAAATGTATGTGTTACAGCTGATACAAATCCTACTTCCTGATTCATGGAAGCAGACATATATGGTTTACAGCCTGTGCTTTAAAATGGGCTTATCTGCTTTTCTGCCATAGGCAGTCATGTGACACGGGGGAGATGAAATTACAATTTGAGATTAGACACAAATGAGGGGGAATTCGACAGACTAAACTCTCTACATACAGGGTGTATTTCTCTATGTTTTCCTTCTGTCCTGTGCAAGAGTTTGGGTCCCCTTTAACTCTGTGATTTTTGCTTTTCTAATCTCCAACTTTTTGCAGAGCGAGTCATAGCAGAGGCTTGGCCACTGATGGAGGGTGAGGAACAATGCAAAAGAGGCTAGGGGAAGCCTGTGCTCTCAGTGTAATGTACCTCTTATGCTGGGCATACATGGTGCGTTTATGTGCTCGATGCCAGCGCGTCCATGCTCGTCCGCATGGGCGCTTCTTATCTGCCGCTCGTTTTTTTCTATTGTCCGCCCGCGGGGATTAAGTGCACAATCGATCCGCCACGGTGATCGGACACAATTATCATCAATCGAGCCATCAGCGGCTCGATTGATAAGAAAGAAGCTGCCGTGTATGCCCAGCATTAAAGAGATTCCAGAAAGCTCATAAGCCCAGCTTCCTTATGCAGACAAGCTGTCTTATGCTGGGTACACAGCCTACAATTTTCTGTTAGATTTTCTGTTATGCTGGGCATACATGGCTCAATTTTGCTGCCCAATTCCCCGCTCGATTCCCTTACCTTCCACTCGTTTTTCTTATCTTTTGCATTTTCTTCAATGCGGAATCGAGCGGCGAAATGATCAGGCCGGAGATCGGACATGTCGGAAAATATCTATCAAGCTATCTAAATGGCTCAGAACCGAGCCGTGTATTCCCAGCATTATGCTGTGTTTATGCTGTGTTTACACCATACAATTTTCTGTTATGCTGGGGATACACGGTTCGTTCTGAACCGTGTAATCGAGCGCTGATGGCAGCGCTGATAATTTCCGACCTGTCCGATACCCGCGCGAATCGATTCCCCGCTCGATACCGCGGGCAGGACAATGGTCAGAAACAAAGAGAAGATAAAGAACTGCCCGCGGGGGCGAGCGGGAATCGATCCGGCCGCGCCGCAATCTATCGTGCGGCTCGGATTCCTTTTTCAAAAATGCTGCGCTCCCATGTATCCCAGATTTTCTTGTAATGAATTGCTCAAAAGAAATAGAGAACAAAACAAAACATAGTGTGATACTGCTTCAAACAATTTCCTTTTCACACCACCCAGTGTTGTGACCAATATCCCATACACGTACACCACGGCTCATAGGGTTATACAGGTCCTCACCATGTGTAATGACTGTCAAATCACAGACAGCAAACCAGCACCATATATAATCTCCCAGGGCATGCAGATATCCACCGAGTCATGTGTGGCCTCTCACCTCACTCTCAGCTGTCCAGATTATAAGACAGCAACAGCGCTCAGTGTCTCAACCGGAATATTCCAAGCAGCTCCCCCAAACGATACCACTCCTCTATAGCAGATTCCTCATATCAGCCTAATAACTGAAGGACTTGACATAGCGTAAAACCATTAACATTTATTAAGAAGATAAAAGTAGTGCACTCACATGTAACCAATAAAATCAAGCATGTATCAAACAGAGCTCTTTCTCGCCAGCCTCGTACGCCTGTAGCTCCGCCCTACGCGTTTCGTGCATGCGCACTCATCAGGGGCTAGTGGCGTCTAGTTGGCTGGCGCATTTATCCAAACTGGACCGCCGATTCTACCTATCAGCAACACTTCCCACACCCAAGATGGCCGCTAGGTCACTTCCGCCCTCATCTGCCGCTATATCCCCCTATCGTGAACGGCCATGTCAGAGGGGGCGGTGCCCCGGAGGACACCCATCATTTATCACCCTAGTGACTGTAACCAGCCACCCACGGGTTTCCGAGCCTCCTGCACCGCCCATCCACATCATCTCATGGGCTTTTCTTATGCGTTTGGACGTCAGTCAGCTGGCTCTATGACTGATCGCCATAGCGGTTGTACGCAGCGCTATAACTGCCCCATACCTTTAACATACCACTTAGCGCATAAAACTAGCTCCCCATCTTAATACAGATAGATCACTGTTAATACAATAGTAAATACATAATACATCTAAAACTTATAATCAGTCAGGCATAGCAAACATTAGTTCTTAACCCTGGCATTATTAAACGACTAAAATAGCAGGAAATTGGCAATAAGACTAAAATGCGAACCACATACTCACAGATTTAATACTCTCATAGGTATCCATCCCCCCCACCAATGACACCATTGCAGGCTAGGGTTCCGGGCATAGACGCCTCCCCCACATACATGGCAGGAAGCGCACACATCCAGAATCCACTTGAGGATCCAACCCCAAAACATCCCCCACCGCCCCCCCCCCCCCCCCCTACCTCTCCATTCCTACATACCCCTCACTCACCCCCCCTCCCCCCCCTTAATAGAACAGCCAAGAGAAAGACAGGGATTCCCCAATCTAGGTATGTTATGAGAAAACAAATACCCACATTGCTCCCCCAACCAGGGCAATATCAATCATTGGATATAAAGCAATTAAGGTCGAACTCAACATTGAGCCCCCTAGGGTGCATCGTTTTCATCTCGTATATCCATCGTGACTCCATTCTTGACAGTTCCCTTATCTTATTACACCCCCTCCAGCTACCCCTTAACTTATCAATCCCACAAAATTTCATTCCCATCGGGTCCCGGCCATGTTTCTCGGCAAAGTGCTTAGACATATTGTGCCCAACATTCCCTTTCTTGATGTTCCTGACGTGTTCACCTATCCGTTCTTTTAACTTCCTAGTTGTTCTCCCAATGTACTGCTGCCCACACGGACACCAGCACATGTAAACAACATGAGTAGTATTACACGTGATACAGTCTTTGATGGCATACTGCTTGTTGCTTACTTTCCCCACAAATCTATCCCCCCTCTGTGCCCGTGCCTCTCTGCATCCCACACAATCCCGACAGGGGTAAAACCCCTTATTCCCCACTAGGTCTCCTCTGGTCTTTACAGGTCCATCAATAAAGCTTGGGACAAGAATCTGCTGTAAATTCTTGGCCCTCTTGTATATAAATTGAGGTCGCATCGGTATGATCTGTCCCAGAACATTATCTGCCCTCAAAACATTCCAGTGTCTTTTGAATACCCTCTCCACTTCATTAAACCTAGTGTTATAATCGAGTACCACTGCATATTCATACCCGTTATTCTTACTTCTCCCACCCTGATATCCCATCAACTGTGCCCTATCCATTTTACCAGTAGCATCCCGTATCTGTGTAACTGCTTGTCTCCCATATCCCTTTTCCACAAATCTTTCTATCAACATATCAGTCTGTTCCAGAAAGTCTGCAGTCTCTGTACAATTACGTCTTATCCTATACATCTGGCCTTTGGGTATATTAGTTAGCCATTTTTTAGGATGGCAACTTGAATATGGAATGTATCCATTCCTATCAGTCTTCTTGAAATAGGTCCTCATCTGTAGTCGCTCCCCTTTCCTATATAGATCCAAATCCAGAAAGCTGATTCTGTCCATATCGAATTCCGCTGTGAGCCTAATGCCCCTCTCGTTGGCGTTAAGCCATTGTATATACCCCTCTAGTTCAGAGGCCTCCCCTCTCCATATCATGCACAGATCGTCAATATAACGAAACCAGTGCCTGATTGGTGCACTTAATCCATCTTCTAATACCTCCCTTTCCCACTCATCCATAAAAATATTTGCCAAACTGGGGGCAAATTTCGCCCCCATCGCACAGCCGGTAACCTGCAGGTAGAATTCCCCTGCACACCAGAAATAATTGTGTCGTAAAACAAAATCAAGTAGTCGCAAAATGAACAGAATCTGTCTTCTCTTCAATGTTCCCTCCCCCTCCAGGGCCCTCTCGACCGCTTTCAACCCCATATCATGTGGTATTATCGTGTATAACGACGCCACATCAGCCGTTACAAGAATATCTTTCTCAGCCAGTTTAATCTTCTCTACCTCCTGGATCATTTGTTTGGTGTCTTTAATCAAATACGGGATTTTCTGCACTATTGGCTGCAAAAACCTATCTATATATTCGCCTATCCTTTGGTTTAGTGATTCAATCCCACTAACAATGGGCCTACCTGGGGGCCTCTCTGGGTCTTTATGTATTTTCGGGTTCTGATATATTACGGGTATACGCGGTACATCGATCATAAGATACTTAAACTCTGCATCATCAATGATTTCCTCCTCCAATCCATCCTTCAGAATATCTCTCAGCACTTCTTTGTATTGTCTAGTGGGGTCACCTTTCAGTTTTTTATAGGTAAGACTGTCTCCAACAATTCTATCTAACTCAGCAATATATTGATCTTTCCTCATAACAACAACCCCCCCCCCCTTTGTCGGCTGGCCTAATCAAAAGATCCTTCCTCTCTGCCAGTCGTAAAGCCGTCACATACTCCCCATCCTTTCTACGATCATCTAATTTCTCCAAGTCGGTTACAACCAATTTCTTAAAAGTCTCTACCGTGTTTCCCATACTATTCATCCCTGGAAATAAAGAGGGACCTATTCCTCAGTCCCGTATGCATATATTTAGGCACAGTGGTATTGTTGTTAATGTGGGCCTCCCTGGATAGGAAATACTTCTTGATATTTAACTTTCTAGTATATTTCTGGATATTAATATATGTGTCAAACTTATTCAGACCCTGCTTTGGGGCATATTTCAAACCTTTGTCCAGGATTGCCATCTCTTCAGGTCTAAGTTTAATCTGACTAATATTAAAAATACCCTTACCCTTCATCTTCTTCTTTTTTCTTCTCCCCCCTCTGCACCCTCTTCTATTCCTCGCTTTCTGCCCACCATCCCCCCTGGCTCCACCTCCCCCTCCCCCACCCTCTGCCTCCTCATGTCGTCCCATATTTTCCCAAAAAAATCATCGTCTACATCATTCAGTGGATCATAGCGATTTTGTGTGGGTGTATAGTCTGGTGTCCCATTCAGTCTGTACTGGGGTCTCCAGTCATTTTTAAAACCATGTGGACCACCTCCTGGTCTCATCCCAGTAGCCCGTGTCTGATTAAACTGGCCCCTGTACCCCGTCGTATCACCCCTTCTACCATCTCCTCGATATCCACCAAATCGTCCCTGTCTGCCAAAATCCGTCCTAGGTGGTCTTGGGCTATTGCCTCGCCAGCCATCTATCTGTTCTGGAGAGTTGAAATGCACCTGTTGGGGGCCCCCCCTAAAGGTAGGTCTCGCCTCCCCACGAGGTCTATACTCACCTGGTTGCTGCATCATGTTACGACCGCTAGCATCCTCATCAAGATTAGCAGCTATCGTGCGGCTCGATACACGGCTCAAAACGAACCGTGTATCCCCAGCATAAGATTTACCTGCCAGATAGATAAAGTTCAACATGTTGGAAATGTATCTATCTTACGATCTATCTGCCGAGCAGTTAGGCATTGTTCTACTCAGCAGGAGATAAACAGAAGACAATGCACCAGAGATAATGACCATTCTCTACAGAAAATAATCTAATTATGCATTCTAATGCTGGGCATAGACGGTTCATTTATGTGCCGGTATCTAGCCAGTCACCGCTCGTCCGTGCGAAACGATCCCCGCGGGCACTTCCTTATCAGCGTTTCATATCTACCATTGTCCGCCCGCGGGGATCGAGCGCGGTATCGACCCGCCGCGGTGATCGGACAGGTTGAACATTATCAATCGAGCCATCAGCGGCTCGATTGATGATATAAAACGAATCGTCTATGCCCAGATTAACAGAAAATCGAACAGAAAAATCTAATGCTGGGCATACACGGGTCGTTTTTTTGTTATCAATCGAGCCGCTGGTGGCTCGATTGATAATATCTGACGGGTCCGATGACCCGCCGGATTGATTCCGCGCTCGATACCAGCGGGCGGACAATAGCGGAAAACGAGCAGAAGATAAGAGAAGTGCCCACAGGGACGAGCGGGAATCGTTCCAGGCGCGCGTGGGGAAGCGTGGGAGTCGATCCGGCGGCTGATCGAGCCGCAGAAACGGATCGTGTATGCCCAGCATAACAGAAAATTGTATGGTGTAAACCCAGCATAGATTTACCTGCCAGATAGATAATTTCCAACATGTTGGAGATTAACTATCTAACATCTATCTGCGTAGCAATTAGGCATTGTTCTACTCAGCAGGAGATAACCAGAAGACAATGCACCAGAGATAATGACCAGTCTCTACCAGTACTTTGCAGAAAACAATCTAACAGAACATCTAACAGCAAAATCAAGCAGAAAATGTTATGGTGTGTACCAAGCATTACATTATTCAGATGCACCATAGTGCCTTTTCAGCTGAACCCCCTACAATCAGCACAAATAAAAATTCCATCATGCTTGGTTAGTGCCAAGTTTGTTCCCAATATTTGCGGCAAAAATTAAGATTTGTGCTGCTTTCATTTTGAAGATAATAGCACTTATTTCCAAAACAATACCATCCCCCATCCAACAACCTATAGACATGAAGCTGGAATGGGTGGGTAGTGCTGTGCATGTGCTCATTTGTGCTGTAAAAATAATCTTTCTATCTTTTATAGTAGTTTTTTTTTAGATTTTCACATTTTTTATAAAGGTCAAAAGTTCACTCAGCCCCCCTACAACATCGCAAAGGCTGATCGAGCCTGAGTGAACTTTTGATGGTATGGTTTTAGAAATAATAAGTGCTATTATCCTCAAAATGAAAGCAGCACAAATCTTAATTTCTGCAGCACAAATGGGCACAAATGTAGCGCTAACCAATCATGATGGAATTTTTATTTGTGCTGATAGTAGAGGGGAAAGCTTCGCGGAGCCTGGCTTTTCTACTATTAAGAGGTTTATGCAAAAAGCTGTGAGCCTTAAAGAGAACCTGAACTGAAAATAAAAAAATCTACTAAAGTAATCTACTCCTCAATCTCTTTCTCCTCTCCTGCGTTCCATTTGTCCACTGTAATCAATGGAATTCTCCGTCCGCCAATTTAAAAATGGCCATTAGGCCCCAACAGCTTCATGGTCAGCACACTGTTAAACTGTAATACCAACCACTTGAGCCAGAGGGAAACATGGACATTACCTTGCACATTCAGTTGTAACCAGGGCTGTGGAGTCGGTACAAAAATCTTTCGACTCCAACTCAGACTCCTCAGTTTCTGAAACCACAACTCCGACTCCCCAAAATTGCTCAGACTCCGACTCCTTAGTCTAATACTTAACAGGGCTGTGGATTTTGTACAAAAATCATGCGACTCCGACTCCTCAGTTTCTGAAACCATGACTCCGACTAAAACTCCGGGTGCCCAAAATTGCCCCGACTCCTCGACTCCGACTCCAACTCCACAGCCCTGGTTGTAACTGACAGCTGTTGATATGTAACTGACAGCAACTGTTATATTTCAGTTCTGACAAAATATTGTCAGAACTGGAAGGGATCACTGTAAGAAGAAAATGGTGAGCCTCTGAGAGGAACTGACGGTGAGGTTAGTATGTAATATTCATTTGCAGCCACGTCATGTGTTTATTTGAAATAATTTTCCTCGCTTCAGGTTCCCTTTAAAGAGAAACTCCGACCAAGAATTGAACTTTATCCCAATCAGTAGCTGATACCCACTTTTACATGAAAAATATAATGATTTTCACAAACAGACCATCAGGGGGCGCTGTATGACTGATTTTGTGCTGAAACCCCTCCCACAAGAGGCTCTGGTACCGTACGGTACTCTGGGCAAACTGCCACAATGTAACAATGACACACACAGGAAATGGCTGTTTATAGCTGTCTGTTAAAGCCAGAACAGCTACATAATCTGCCCACAGTAACAATGTCACCATGTAATACATGTCAGAATGTGAATCTGGGAGAGGAAAGATTTTACAATGAGCAAACTCTGACTAAATCATGTATACATAATTATTGTAAAAATTAAGCACCTTTTTATATTAAATTATTTTCACTGGAGTTCCTCTTTAAGGTGCCCATACACTAGAATGAATATGGGCAGATTCGACCAAGAATCAAATTTCTCTCTAATCGAATCTGATTAGAGATAAATATGTCTCTAATCGAATCTGCCCATACACTACAGGCAGATTCCCGTCCGATTTCAGCATGACATCATCCGGGAATCGGCTGAGCCGCCGCTGTCCGTCCCGCTGCTGCACCCAAAATGTATTTAAATTATGTAGTGTCCTGAAGCAGCTCGCCGGGTCCATCCGTCCATCTCGCCGGGTAAGCCGCATACATGCTAGCGGCGCATAGTGTCTGACGTCAGCCACTATGCACCTTCAGAGCGCAGCCGGCGAACCCGGCGAGATGGACGGAAACTGCGTGGAGGATGACACCAGACAGGTAATGTATAAATGCACTACACACTGCATATATTTATACATTGCGGCGGGAGTTTCGTTGTCTCGTCGCTCGTTCGCAATTCGGCTGCCGTACCGCAGCGCACCTGACCAACCAACCTCGCACTTGGCAGCACCAATTTTCATCCAATTTGATTATAATAATCGAATTGGATGGTCAATTGGTTGGTTGGTCGCCTAGTGTATGGCCCCCTTTAGGTGGGCAAGACTGGAGCAAGGTTTCTACAACCATAGCTCTGCCAAACACGTCAGTCAGGGCACAATAGCAGGATACAAGGCACATCCCTGCTAATACTAAATAGCTCAACCTTCAGGAGAAGAACTGCAGATTGCCTTATAAAAAAAAAATATATAAGGGCTTTTTGTTAAAATTCAATAGTATTTCTTCAATATGTCAGTGTAGCATCTGGGTCTGATTTTAGTGTTCCATTTTAGGAGTTCCATTTTAAAAAGTACCTTCTCTAGCAAGTATATAACCTAAGGGTTTTCTCCCCACTACTACAGTCTGTAATCACACAAGGTTCTCTCCTTTATTGTTTCTTGTAATTGCTGTGTGTTAGATATTGCTTGCATTATTGAATGTCACATCATACTGTTTACTATGGCTGTATTATGCACACTTTGTTCCTTACTATGTATAGTGCTATATAGAACAATAAAAAATGGCAAAAACAAACTAGTATCTAACGTCAACCATCAAGGGGAACTTCAAAATGTACTCAAAGAAAAATACGGTATTTGGAAGATCTACCAGCATAATCATTCTGCCAAAACAATTGTACAGTTTTTTTCCTAAGCACCCTGGTACACAACCTGGTAAACTGCAATTGTCCTGGGAAATTCACCAAGCAAATAATTACTCCCAAAATGAGTCAGTGTGAGGGAATCTCCAAATGCCAGGAGTAATACCCCATGGGCATATGATAACATTCCACTGTCTTGGACCTAAGGTATGTTCTGTCTCTGGGAACAAAGAGTGTTATGGGATGGAATATTTGATAGGAAAAGTAAGTTAGAGGTTAATATAGTAGTGATAGTAAGGGGCAGGCACTGCCGGGAACATATGTGAGGTCTTGATCAAGTTGATGGGGATCATAAAGCAAATGACAGTGAGAAATTGATTTAACAAGATTAATAGGGAATGCGGGAATTAAATAGATAATATGTCAGATGCACCCCCACCAATCTCTCCAGTACATCCACATATCTCATCTACAGTGGTGGGACAGGGAGGTGAGCAGCTGAGAAAGTCCATAGGGAAATTCGCCTAACATGATTAGGTGGGCATTGCCCTTGTGAACTGCTACTTTTCAAAAAGGTAGTATTAATAGTATGCCCACACTATTCGGCCAATTAGAATACTTCAGTTCGTAAACATTGCTGTGACTGGAGAACTGGGTCCTTGTTTAGGGCAGTTATAGGCAAACTTGGCTCTCCAGCTGTTAAGGAACTACAAGTCCCACAATGCATTGCAGGAGTCTGACAGACACAGTCATGATTCATAAAGGACAATGCATTGTTGGACTTATAGTTCCTTAACAGCTGGAGAGCCAAGTTTGCAGATCACTGGTTTAGGCTGCTTTCACAGTGGGACGTTACAGACGCACGTTAGAGCAGCCTGTAACGCAGTCCACCGCACAGTAATGAAAAATCAATGGGCTGTTCACAGTGTCCACGTTGCGTTACATTGTAATGCAGCACGTCTACATAACGTACTGCATGCAGTACTTTACACGCGGCTAAGCCGCGTTAGACGGTTTGCACATGCTCAGTAGGTTTTGGTTTTTTTTATGGGCGGAGAGGAGGCAGGGAGAGGCCACTATGTAGCCAGGCACATGGCTACTTATTATTCACTGCACTTGCAGTGTTTACATCCTGGAGCGGCCGCGGATTGGCTGGCGGGACCACGTGATGCGGAGAGCTCCGCTCACGTGGTCTCTGCAGTGCCTCCGACAGAGCAGGTGCACCAAGAGCTGCTTGTAACGCGGCTCTTGGTAGCGTCCTGCTCCAACACCACCAGGCGTTGCATTAGGGGCACGTTATGTGCCCTATAACGTCCCCTAAACGCAACGTCCTGGTGTGTAAGTAGCCTTAGGGGATCCAGCAGGAAACCTTGTAGGTAACAGTTCTCTAATCACAGCACCCTCTAAAGCACAAAGCATTGTGATTGGCTAAAAAGAGTGGGCGTAGTTTACCACAACCTATCTGAAACCTAGCAGTTCGAGAGCATGCTGTCCACCCAATCACGTTATCAGAATTTCCCTATGAGAGTTCCTGCTAGGTCCCCTAAACTAGAGGAGCACAGAAAACAAGTCCCTAAGAACTTTCTTGCTGGCTCACCTCAACCATACTAGCTCCACATTCACACCCATCTGCCCAGCCCATCTTTCCTTAACATCTACCCTCACCTCTTCCCCCTTTATAACATCCACCTGCACTTCCTCTACACCCCCCACCCCCAATAACCACCCTTCCCAAACTGCCTGCACCCCTAATCCTAATAGCATATACCCTTCTCCTACACATCTGTCTACATTCCCATGTGTGCAGGCTGCTTTATTATATACACCTGCTTCATAGCTTTTTGTTTACTTTTCTATTGCTATATCTGCTTAACTTCTGCATAATTCATCCTAGTCTGCCTTCAAACAACATCTTAATTCAACAAATCCAGATGCTATCTACTGCAACAAAACTAGAAAGTCTGATGTACTTTAGTCACATTCTAACTGCACTCGTATACTTATTTTCTTATATTTTCTAATTTATGTGCGTGGTACAGCTTCATCATCACCTGTCTAATAGCTGCAACAAATAACAAACCACAGATCCTGCAGATTTGATCTCTGTGATTTCACTCAGTGTCTGTCCCCCATTGCACAGATCTCAGCCTCTGGCAGGCTCAAGCTATTCAACACCTTTCCACCCCACTCCCTTCAAAATCTGCCCCCCCTGCAGCCCTCACACATCCTGCACTCGCCTCTTTCTGCTTGGCGTCCTGCGGATACACATCTGGTGGCCCGAGACGTGGTTTTTTGAGGGGCCTCTGTTCGTAGCTTAGTACACCGAAGGCCGCCATCTTCCTGGCCTTCCAGGGGACGCGCACGAAATGACGTATTACGGAAATAAGTCAAAAGTGTAGTTTACAGGAGTGAACGCGCTGCTTACGTTCTTGTGAGGGCAGCGAATCTGCCTTCGCCATGTTAAGGTTTGGCAGGAGAAGCAACTGGAGCGGAAAAAGTACGTAACGTCGTTAATGTTTCCTCTTGGACGTATTCTACAGACACTCCAACTGTTTCCATTAGAACAAAATTAGTTTATTCCTCTTTATGTACTGTACATATCAGTGTGTACTGTACAACTTTTTTTTATATTGTTCGAACTAGTCGAGCCGATGCGTCCCACTGGGAAACCTCATAGACCTAATTCTCAACTGTCCCTTTTTATGGAAGGACAGTCCCTCTTTTGGGGACCAAATCACTCAGTCCCTTTTATTTCCTTATGTGTCGGTCTTGCAGGCCTCATCTACACATCTATGTAAATATGACTTTTTCTACTCCATCATTTAAATTGATATATTTCTTAGAGTCTGAAGCGACAAAAAATTGCTATTTTACCTGCTAGTTTCCATAAGTAGTATAAGGAGACATGAATCGCCGCATTCCAGCGGGAAAATGAGGGGTTTATACCCCCCAAATCCCCTAGGGAAAATGCGTGCAGCGCTTCTTGAGGCAGGGAACACACTTACATAGTTACATAGTTATTTTGGTTGAAAAAAGACATACGTCCATCGAGTTCAACCAGTATAAAGTACAACACCAGCCTGCTCCCTCACATATCCCTGTTGATCCAGAGGAAGGCGAAAAAACCCTTACAAGGCATGGTCCAATTAGCCCCTAAAGGGAAAAATTCCTTCCCGACTCCAGATGGCAATCAGATAAAATCCCTGGATCAACATCATTAGGCATTACCTAGTAATTGTAGCCATGGATGTCTTTCAACGCAAGGAAAGCATCTAAGCCCCCTTTAAATGCAGGTATAGAGTTTGCCATAACGACTTCCTGTGGCAATGCATTCCACATCTTAATCACTCTAACTGTAAAGAACCCTTTCCTAAATAAATGGCTAAAACGTTTTTCCTCCATGCGCAGATCATGTCCTCTAGTCCTTTGAGAAGGCCTAGGGACAAAAAGCTCATCCGCCAAGCTATTATATTGCCCTCTGATGTATTTATACATGTTAATTAGATCCCCTCTACGGCGTCTTTTCTCTAGACTAAATAAACCCAGTTTATCTAACCTTTCTCGATAAGTGAGACCTTCCATCCCACGCATCAATTTTGTTGCTCGTCTCTGCACCTGCTCTATAACTGCAATATCTTTTTTGTAATGTGGTGCCCAGAACTGAATTCCATATTCCAGATGTGGCCTTACTAGAGAGTTAAACAGGGGCAATATTATGCTAGCATCTCGAGTTTTTATTTCCCTTTTAATGCATCCCAAAATTTTGTTAGCTTTAGCTGCAGCTGCTTGGCATTGAGTACGATTATTTAACTTGTTGTCAATGAGTACTCCTAAGTCCTTCTCCAAGTTTGATGTCCCCAACTGTATCCCATTTATTTTGTATGGTGCTAGACCATTAGTACGTCCAAAATGCATGACCTTACATTTGTCAACATTGAATTTCATCTGCCATGTATGTGCCCATATAGCCATCCTATCCAGATCCTGTTGCAATATGACACTATCTTCCTGAGAGTTGATGATTCTGCACAATTTTGTATCATCTGCAAAAATAGCAACATTGCTCACTACTGCATCTTCTAGGTCATTAATAAATAAATTGAAGAGCACTGGACCCAGAACAGACCCCTGTGGGACCCCACTGCTAACAGTCTCCCATTTTGAGTACGATCCATTGACCACAACTCTTTGTTTTCTGTCCATTAGCCAGTTCCCTATCCATGAACACAGACTCTTCCCCAGTCCTTGCATCCTCAACTTTTGCACCAGACTTTTGTGGGGAACAGTGTCGAAGGCCTTTGCAAAGTCCAAGTATATCACATCTACAGCATTCCCAATATCCATATTAGCATTCACTACCTCATAAAAGCTGAGCATGTTAGTCAAACAGGACCTGTCTTTAGTAAACCCATGTTGATGCTGAGAAATAAGATTATTTTCTACTATGAAGTCATGTATAGTATCTCTTAGTAACCCCTCAAATAGTTTGCATACAACTGATGTTAAACTTACAGGTCTATAATTTCCTGGATCCGATTTTTTGCCCTTCTTAAATAATGGGAAAACGTGGGCTGTACGCCAATCCACTGGGACTCTGCCAGTTGCAAGAGAGTCACAAAAGATAAGATAAAGGGGTTTATCTATAACTGAACTTAATTCCCTTAGGACCCGAGGATGCATGCCATCCGGGCCAGGTGCCTTGTCTATTTTTAATTTATTTAGTCTTGCCTTCACTTCTTCCTGCGTTAAGTATTTAATATTACAGTTAGAAGATTGAGACTCTTCCGCCTCTGTAGTTTGCAACAGTGCTGTTTCTTTTGTGAAGACAGAAGCAAAGAAAGCATTTGATAACTCTGCCTTACCTTGGTCATCCACCATTGAGTTCCCATCCTCATCCTTTAGGATACAGTCAACCTTTTTTTTTTTAGAGTTAATGTACTTGTAAAACTTTTTTCGGTTAGATTTGATATCCTTAGCGATTTGTTTTTCAGCTTCAATCTTTGCCTGCCTAATTTCTTTTTTACAATTTTTATTGCACTCCTTATAATTGCTTAGTGCAGCCTCGGTCCCCTCCTGTTTTAAGACCTTATAGGCATTCTTTTTCCTCTTCATTTTATCTTTAACCTTTCTATTCATCCATAGAGGCCTTTTTTATTCCTAGACATTTTGTTTCCATATGGGATATACATACTACAGTATTGATTGAGTATAAGTTTAAAAGCTTGCCATTTCCCTTCAGTGTCTTCCCCTTGTAGTACATTATCCCAGTTCACCAAACTTAGTGCCTGCCTAATTTGAGTGAACTTTGCTTTTCTAAAATTCATAGTTTTAGTGGTCCCGCTGCCCCGTGGCCTATCAGTCACCAGATCAAACGTTATCATGTTGTGATCACTATTTCCCAAATGTTCTTGAACCTGCACATTTGATACATTATCTGGTCTATTAGAAATGATCAGATCCAGTAACGCATTCCCCTTAGTTGGTTCAGTTACCATTTGAGTCAAGTAATTGTCCTGTAGTGCTGCCAGAAATCTGCTGCTTTTACCAGAATGGGTAGCCTCAATACTCCAGTCAATGTCTGGAAAGTTGAAGTCGCCCATAATTATGACCTCATTTTTACCTGCAGCTTTTTCAATCTGCTGTAGTAATCGCAGTTCTGCAGCTTCATTAATAAGAGGTGGTCTGTAGCATACCCCAATAAGCAATTGGCAACTTTTATTTCCACCATGAATATTTACCCAAACGGACTCCACATCTTCGCAATCTTCCTCCATCTCATCGTTGAGGACAGCTGTAAGAGAATTCTTAACAAAGAGACAAACCCCTCCACCTTTTTTCCCTGTTCTATCCCTCCTAAACACATTGTATCCTTTTAAATTAGCTATCGAGTCATGGCTTTCATCCATCCATGTCTCGGTTATTCCCACAATGTCATGGCCTTTGTCATTCAGAATGAACTCTAGTTCGTCTATTTTATTTGCAAGGCTCCGAGCATTGGTTACCATGCACTTTATATTTTTACCACCACATTTACCAATTTTGTTTACATGAAATGGGCTACTTGAATTTTTACCAACCTCCTTAATCTTTACACTGTCCCCACCCCCCTCTCCACCCTCCATAATGATAGGTTCCCACTGTCTTTTTACCTCAACTTGTCTACGTATTGAGACTTTATCCTCCCGCCTCCCCCCAGATCCTAGTTTAAAATCTCCAACCGTTTAGCCATCTTCTCCCCCAATGCAGCTGCACCCTCCCCATTAAGGTGCAGCCCATCCCTGCTGTAGAACCTGTAGCCGACTGAAAAGTCTGCCCAGTTCTCCAGGAACCCAAACCCTTCCTTCCTACACCAATTTCTCAGCCACTTATTTAACTCCCTAAGCTCCCTCTGTCTCTCAGATGTAGCACGTGGCACTGGCAGTATTTCAGAAAACACCACCTTGGAAGTCCTTGCTTTAAGTTTATCTCCAAGTACCTGAAAATCATTTTTGAGGACCTTCCATCTCCCACTAACTTTGTCATTGGTGCCAATGTGTACCATGACAGCCGGGTCTTCCCCAGCCCCACCCAGTAATCTGTCAATTCTTTCCGCTACATGCCGAACCCGAGCACCCGGGAGGCAACAGACTGTACGGCATAGAAAAACTGAGAACTCATGTTAATCAATGGGCTAGTACACACTCAATATGTTGTTCGCGCGCAGAAAAAAAAATGACATTCTGCATGATGACTGCACATTTTGTCAGTTTTCTGTATCAATTACATTAGCTGCTGGCACCTTTTCCTGCATAGAAACACACTTAGTGTGCAGAAAAAATATACAGGAAAACTGAAAGACAAGTGTGTTCCCTGCCTGAAAGAGGCAGAACTCGGCACTGTAGCTCTGCCTCTACTGAAGTCAGTCTCCGCTGATCACCGCTTCTCCCCGCCCCTCTCAATCTTCCTTCACAGAGAGGGGCGGAGATCCGCATGGCGATTTACTTCTTTAGAGACAGAGCTACAGCCTCCCCGACTTTGAAAGTCGTGGATGTTTGCCTCGGGATTTGGGGGTTATAAACCTCTCATTTTGCCGCTGGAATGCAGCGTTTCATGTCTCCTCATACTACTTATGGAAACTATCAGGTAAAAGTAGCAATTTCTTGCCGCGTCAGAGTCAAAGCAGGATTGTTACCATAAAAATCAATTTTCAACAGCAACTGGTCTGAGTGTATTAAGTGATAAAGATGCTAATCCTGCATTAAAAACTTTAAAAACCTTTTCTGCTGTTATGGTTTGGAGTTATCACATATCTTAGGAGCACTGGCCCTTTAATAGCCACTGTCATTGAGTTGCATACTGGGGGTACTTTTTATCTATACTATATTCCTCCTCTTCCCTTTATATCCCTGCCTAGCTGAAACATGATCCTCTGCTCACTTGTGTTTACAAGCAAGGCTGAGGTGACTCAGCGATTGGAAGAGAAAAAGTTAAGGGAAGAAATTACATTAGGATTTAGCCTCAAACTGTGAACAAAAGACATGGTTCCCACCAGGAACAGAATTCTCTTCATTTACTAAAATTTACATAAATAAATAAAATAAAGAAATTTACTATATACGATTCACTGAAATCAAAACGTGGACAGTACAATACATGCGCACTGTTATGTAAGTAGATCAAGTATTTATCTACTTATATATGTGTTTTCTTTCCCTGGCATAATATGGCTAATCCTACTGCTTTGAATGGTACAATTAAGGAGAACTAATAATGATAGAGAGGACCAGTGTGGTCTGAATTGTAAAACTTCCTTTTTTGCTTAGGGGTGCAGCAGGGTGTGTCTTAAAGTGTCCCTCTTTCTTATCGATGGCTGTTCCCTGCAATAAATCGCAGCTACCTCGAAACTGCTAATATCAATGTGCGCAACAAGTGCATACATAGATTACTAATTTGCGTTCTGGAATATTCCATTCGTTTAACCACTTGATCACTAAAGGTGGTGTTCCTCCTATGGACCAGAGCAATGTTAACATTTCAGCGCTCCTCCCATTCATTTGATAATAACTTTATCACTACTTATCACACCAAAATTATCTATATCTTATATTTTTTTGCCACCAATTAGGCTTTCTTTGAGTGGTAATTTTTGCTAAGAATCACTTTCTACTATATGCATTTTAATTGGAAAAATAAAAAAAAATGGGGAAAAAAAATCATTATTTCTCAGTTTTCCCTGGTATAATGTTTGGCAACAATATTTTATTTGGAAATAAAGGTGTATTTTGTTTACACGATACAAACCTAATTTTACAAGTGTTTGATTTTGTGTGCATGTTTTTACTTTCACTTTGTCAATGACTACTGCCATCTCACTGATGCCAGTGATCATTGATTATAGACACTTTGATCAGTGAATCCCATTCACTTATCAGTGTACTAGCGGGAGGAGACGAGAGCACACGCAGTCCTTGAGTACTTGCAGCAGGTGATCGCAGCTAGGTAATTTTTTCTACGCCCCTGGAGCTGAGACGAAGTCTCAAGGGGTGTAGATATACTGTGCCCGATCCGATAAGCGGTTAAAGGGAACCTGAAGTGAGAGGGATATGGAGGCTGACATATTTATATAATGTTAATTAATACCAGTTACTTGGCAGTCCTTTTAGCCATAGACCCTGAACAAGCATGCAGATCGGATGTTTTTAACACAAATCTGAGAAGGTTAGCTGCATGCTTGTTTCAGGTGGGATTTAGACACTACTGTAGCCAGAGAGATCAAGGACAGGACAGCAAGGCAGCTGGTACCTCGTGAGGAAGCCTCTGGATCCAAATGAGGCTTTCCCATCTTTTTCGGCCAGCCCGATCCAGCGCTGTCACCTCCCAACTAAATGTAAACTATAACATTCGCTGCTGTGCGCAGGTTCACTAGCAGCTCCCAACTCAGGCTCACTAGCAGCTCCCAACTCAGGCTCACTAGCAGCTCCCAACTCAGGCTCACTAGCAGCTCCCAACTCAGGCTCCGGTGGAAATAGACAAGCCCAATTGGGTCCGATCTGTGTAGTGCAGTACAATGGACCCAATCGGGTTTGGCTACTTCCCCAAAAGCCCAAGCAGAAAGCCGCTAGTATGTGCGCAGCAGCAAGAAATGACAACAAGGGAGCTTCCAAGGGTCCCACCGCTGGATCGCCTCTGCTGAAGAGAGCAGGGAAGCTTCTTTAGGATCCAAAGGCTTCCCTCTCCCGAGGTAAGTATCCCCCTGGGACACTTTTTTGCCTTCAGGCTTTCTTTAAACACAATCCACATCACCAAACAAATAGGTTTGGTAAAGTAAAAGGCAGTAGCTGAAGCAAGCACTGTTCCTGAAGCATAACCGCCGGGGGTGGGTATCCTGGTGTGCAATTTTAGAATTTACTAATTGGTGTATGTATGCATGTGTTTGTTGGGTACTTTGATTTTAGAAGCAGCAATTTATTTGTAGGGACCAGAAGCTGGAACGGCAGTTGGGAAGGGTGTATATTGCAGAGCTAGTCTAGTTGAGAGAACCCAGTGGGAAACCTCATAGACAAACAGCTGTTCACTGCAAACTCACTAATTTGAAATACATTCTGAAATTGCTTGCCAGGGCTCATGCTCATGACCTTGGGGCGCGGTGCTCGCTTCGGCTATTGCCCTGCTCATGCAGCTTTACTAGGCCTGTTTGGTTTGTGGTGTGTATAGTGTTTCTCGCTGGGTCCCCTATTTCTTACAAATATTGGTCACATCCAAATTAGTAAGTTCGCCACTGATCCCGCGCTGGAACCCCCTGAATCTTGTCAACAGGCTTTTGGAGTGGTGTGCACGGCAGTACTAGATCTGCTCAAAAAGGCTTATTAGTATGGAAATATTTCTGTGTGTGTGTGCTGCTGACAGTTCAAAAGCCATCTGCATCCTGTGTCAACAGGTAATCAGTCGTGGGCATCCACATTGGAACAATTTAGCCGAGAAGGCACCTGGAGTCCCATCACAAAGCTCTGTGGCAGGAAGCCCTTAAAGGGAACCTAAACTGAGAGGGATATGGATGTCTCCTTTTAAACCATACCAGTTGCCTGTTAGTCTTGCTGATCTCTTTCACTGCAGTAGTGGTTGAATCACAGACCTGAAACATGCATGCAGCTAATCCAGTCTCACTTCAGTCAGAGCACCTGATCTGCATGCTTGTTCAGGGGCTGTGGCTAAAAGTATTAGAGACACAGGATCAGCAGGAGAGTCAGGCAGCTGGTATTATTTTAAAATGAAAAATCCATATCCTTCTCAGTTTAGGTTCCCTTTAAAGAGGAACTGTTGCGAAAATCTTAAAATTTAACAATATAA
This sequence comes from Hyperolius riggenbachi, assembly GCF_040937935.1. Taxonomy (NCBI): domain Eukaryota; kingdom Metazoa; phylum Chordata; class Amphibia; order Anura; family Hyperoliidae; genus Hyperolius; species Hyperolius riggenbachi. Next base: position 158,570,062 of record NC_090653.1, on the reverse strand, counting down.
CAAGAAGTGCATTTCTCCCAGAGTAAAATGAGCCATAAATTACTTTTCTCCTATGTTCCTGTCACTTACAATAAGAAGTAGAAATCTGTCATTACTGACAGATTTTGGACTAGCCCATCTTCTCATAGGGGGGTTCTCAGGGTTTTATTTTTAAAAGTACTTAGTGAATGGCAGTTGCTCATTCCAACTGCCAAAATAGTGTATAGCGCGCAAGGAGGCTGGCCAGCATCTTTGTATAAATCTTTTTCAGAGAATGTCTTTATAAAGAATAAAGGCCATGCTGAGAATCCCCTATGGAGAGATGGACTAGCCCAAAACCTGTCGGTAATGTCAGATTTCTACTACCTACTGTGAGTAACAGCAACATAGGAGAGAAGTAATTTATGGCTCATTGTACTCTGGGAGAAATGTACTTCTTATTTGTATGTGTTTTAAATTTTAGGATTTTCGCGACAGTTCCTCTTTAACCTCCTTGCCGGTCTAATTCCCCCGGCAAGGAGGCAGCGCAGCACTTTTTTTTTTTAATCATGTAGCGAGCCCAGGGCTCGCTACATGATAGCCGCTGAGCAGCGGCAGCTCCGCAGCCACTCCGATCGCTTCTGGCGATCGGAGTAAGCAGGAAATCCCGTTCAGAACGGGATCTCCTGCTGGGCTTCCCTGGTCGCCATGGCGACGGGGCGGGATGACGTCACCGACGTCGGGACATCATAGGGGATCCCGGGCCACCCTTCAGCGCTGCCTGGCCCTGATTGGCCAGGCTGCGCAAGGGGTCTGGAGGGGGGGCGCCGCGACGTTGCGGATAGCGGCGGATCGGCGGCGAGCGGCGGCGATCGGATGTTACAAGCAGCTAGCAAAGTGCTAGCTGCTTGTAACAAAAAAAAATTATGCAAATCGGCCCAACAGGGCCTGAGAAATCCTCCTGCACAGGTTACCCCGAACTGAGTTCGGGATAACCGGCAAGGAGGTTAAAGAAAGAAGCTGTCAAAGTGCAAGCCAGCCTCCTTGTGTTCCACCTTCCACCTCCTTCCCTCCTCCTCTCCACAGTTGCCAGTTGTCCTCCACTCTGCTTTCCAGCCTGCCCGCTTCATGTCATCAGCACAGAGTCAGCGTTCCATCCCTCAGATGTTTGAGGGGGACAAATGATGTGGCCAAGTGACCCCCTTGCCCAACGTTCCCAACAAGCCAATGACAGTTGGCTTGTTGAAACTGCTAGCCTGCCAGTATTTACCACACCAGCTGGCTGAATTTGAGGCCTTTAAAAACATGTTGGCACCGCAGCACCCCAGTGGCACCAGGAAGAAGATGTTTTTCAGAGACGGGCACCCCGGACCTGTACTGGCATGTTCAGCAGCAGGCAAACCAATCTCTGGCACACTATGTGGGGGCTAAAGTCCATCTGACCACATACACCTGGTCTTAAAAACACGCGCAGGGAAGGAACATAACTTTTCACCATTGCTGGAATACAATACACTAAACACATGCTTAGGTGACAGAATCTATCAGAGTGTGGTGGATGTTCAGCCAGCAATATATATATATTTTTAGGATCGAAATCATTACTGCAGAAGATACAAAGTGCTAGGTATTAGTAGAAAAGAACAGATGGGCCAGAATCAATAAAATACATTAAAACAGTTTAAAAAGGGAGGTAGTGGTGGACTTACCACCCTATTGAAGACTCAAATTGTCTGGTTAAGACAAAAGCTTTATTGTATACTCCACAAAATGCGACACGTTTCCCAGGTTTGGCAAACTAACAGGATATAAGTCCGACGAAGACTGCAAGGCCGAAAGCTTGCTCATTTTTATTAATTTTTAGTTAGCCAATAAATGGTATCATCCTAATCAGGGCTGTGGAGTCGGAGTCGTGGAGTCGGAGTCGTGGAGTCGGGCAATTTTGGGTGCCTGGAGTCGGAGTCGGGAAAAAATGCACCGACTCCGACTCCGACTCCTAATGAATTTGTAACTGTAATTAAAATAGAAAATATGATAAAATGTTCTATTTCTCAGATAATAGTCATTAAAAATAATGTATATATACAGTATATATACAGTAATAGCTGTGCTTAGTCCACAAAAATGAAATAAACCAATCAAAATTAGTTACTTGTGCTGCTTCAATAAAGCAGTCCCCTTATTTTTAAGGTCAGATATACATATCTGATTGTGACTGTATATATGATGTGTACACAGGAATCTCTTATATATACTAAATAACATCTATGCTGTAAGAATAAAGCCTGATGTATAGCTATGTGACTAATAGAGATGGTCAACGAGATGGAAATAATTCTGCATTGATGCTGATTTATGCAAATGTATGCACTCCCTTTGCTGATGAAATAAAATAATTTGATATGTTATTAAAATTTGGTTTGGTGACTACAAATTAAAGGGTAACTGAGACGGATGAAAAGTAAAGTTTTATACATACCTGGGGCTTCCTCCAGCCCCCTTCAGGCTAATCAGTCCCTCACTGTCCTCCACCACCCGGATCTTCTGCTATGAGTCCTGGTAATTCAGCCAGTCAGCGCTGTCCGGCCGCATGCCGCTCCCACAGCCAGGGACATTCTGCACCTGCGCAATAGTGCTGCACAGGTGTAGTACGCTCACGGCGGAGTGTGTTCATGCGCACTACGCTTGACTGACTCAAGTACCTGGACTCATAGCAGAAGATCCAGGTGGTGGAGGAGGACAACGAGGGACTGATTATCCTAAAGGCGGCTGGAGGAAGCCCCAGGTATGTATAAAACTTTAATTTCATCTGTCTCAGGTTTACTTTGTTACACAGTAGTACTATACTCTACATATGCACTCCCCACAGAGCTGCAGGGAATCCACTGAGAATGCTGTGCACATTGAACACAGAGGTGTTGTCTGTTTACAATCTCCTCATTCCCCTGCAGAGTACCTGCACATCATTCTTACATGCACCCACACTTGATAGATGTTCTTTGTTCCGGTTGTACCTTTTACAAGTACTCTTACCAAGGACTAGTTTTAGTCTAAAGGGAATAAATATAGTAGTCTACATATCCTTCTCACTTCAGTTGTCTTGTAAAATTCCTAAGCGTTGGCAGTTAAGAGACGAATTTCATGTTACATACTTTTAATCAACAAAATTGTAATATGCAAATTAGAGGAGTCGGAGTCGTGGAGTCGGAGTCGGAGTCGGTGGAATCCTAAACTGAGGAGTCGGAGTCGGTGGATTTTTGGACCGACTCCACAGCCCTGATCCTAATTTAAAACTTCTTGCTTTCCCAGGTCTGTAACTTGCTTCCTCAGGCAATAAACAGGAGCAAAAGTGTTGAACTCTCAATTGAGGAGGCATTACCGCATTCTGTAATGCTGAAAACAGCTGATTTTACCAATCACCTTCCCAAACTCCAATTCACTAAACCTATTACTGCATAGAAAATTAGAATTACCGACTATTGAGGTAAATTTACGACTTGTATGGAAATTGCCTCAAGAAACGTAAAGAAATTACAATTCCCAAAGATTTACGCATTTGGTAAATTGGGCAAAAGTGTTCGGTATTTTTCTCCAGGTCTGACCAGTCAATAGCTCACTTTCTCCATGCGATAACGTTGACAGACAGCCAATAGGGAAAGCCACACTGCTCTTATTCTCATCCAGATTTGGTCCGACAACCTGGAGGGCAGGAGAAAGAGATATTTTTATGAGGCTTTTCTGCATCCCTTTAGATGTGAAAATCTGTATACCGTAACCAAAGAGCTCCCCCTGGTGGCTGCAGCACATCTAAAGGGATGCTGGGGATGCACTGTACAGAAAGTATCCGACTCATACACACAGACTCACAGCTTTCTGCCTCACCACTGCTCCACAGCTGGTAAGTGAGACTTACTGATCAGGGCTTAGTGAATTGAATGTTTGTTCATTAAATTACCAAACTTCTACCTCATGTGCAAAATCTTTAGTACCGTCCATTAAAAAAAAGTGTAAAATGCAGAATGCAGTATTTTACAAAACTAAATATTTTACCGAACTGCCTTTAGTGACTTGAGGCCATTGAGTATTGTTCTGCCACTTTTTTGGATATTTTTATAATAAACATGTAAACCAGAGGTGTTACTACTTATTACGGGGCTTAATGTATGCAAAACACTGGTAGAACCTCAATGTGCTAATAAAATATTCCTTGAATCCCTGTAATCTACACTATCTCCAAAGTACATAAAGTATAACAGCACCTTAGTTTGGAAGGAGGAAGCCAAAGCCGAAGATCGGAGTCACATGAAATGCATCGTGACTCACTCAGTGAACTCCTCAGATTCGTTGGATCAGAACAGACCAATGAGCATCCCCTGTGGAAATTATAAAGAAGATCTATTAAAGGGGTTCCATTTCCCTAGATTGCACTGCAACATAGAACATTCACAGACAGGGCGGGATTTACCATAAGGCACTGTAGGCACGTGCCTACAGACGCCTAAAGATGGAAAGGTGGCTCACTCCCCTCCCTCAGCACCTCCCTCCTTCCCTATGCAGAGTCCTGATGAAAGTGTAAATGAGAGGTTACTCACCCTGCTCTTGCCATTCCACTGAGGAGATCTCCCTTTATTCAGCGACATCTAATACTAAAGGACGCCTGTAGCTACCTATGACAGACAAGGGATGTAAGGGCGAAGTGACAGCCAGAACACTTGCGGTGAGGTTTGATGGAGGTTTGTAGGTTCATGGAGGGCGTAGTCTAAGGTGCCAGGACATCTGTGCCTATAGGATCCTGTGCTGTAAATCTGGGCCTGTTCACAGAACCCTGACAGAACACCTTTCCTGCCAGAGTTTTACAATGGTCTGTTGATTTGACCAATCAGAACCCATCCTGTTGAGGATTTTAACCACTTGACCGCTGAGGGGTTTAATTATCTTTCCAGCAGAGAAGCTAATTCAGGCCCGTTTCCACAGTTGGGCGCACTGCGCGGCTGCCCGGTGTGCTGGGCGGAGTGTCAGGGAGGGGGGGGGGGCACAGCGACGGGGAATAGCAGGCATGCTAGAGTTACAACTCACCTTCCACGATCCCCCGCAGCCTCCTCCTTCCTGTCCCAGGCATCCGTTGCATTGGTAACAGCGCCCCCTGTGATGACGTAACCACATGTCATCACAGGGGGCTCTGTTACCAACGCTAGGAGCGCCTGGGAGGAAGAAGGAAGAAGATAAAGGCTGTGTGTGTGCTGCTATCGCGGAAGGTGAGTTGTAACTCCGTTATGCCCGCTCTCCCCTGCCGCATATGTGAGCACCTATCTAACCTACACTGGCGGCACATACCTATCTAACCTTTACTGGCGGCACCTACCTATCTTACCTATACTGTGGGCACCTACATATCTAACCTATACTGGGGGCACCTACCTATCTAACCTATATTTGGGGAACCTACCTATCTAACCTTATCGCGGGCACCTACCTATCTAACCTATACTGGAGGCACCTACCTAATTAACCTAAACTGGGGGCACCTACCTAACTAACCTATACTGGGTGCACCTACCTAACTAACCTATACTGGGTGCACCTACTTTCTAACCTATACTGGGGGCACCTACCTATCTAACTTATACTGGGGGCACCTACCTAGCTAACCTATACTGGGGCACCTACCTAGCTAACCTATACTGGGGCACCTACCTAGCTAACCTATACTGGAAGCACCTACCTAGATAACCTATACTAGGGGCACCTACCCATCTAACCTATACTAGGGGCACCTACCCATCTAACCTATACTAGGGGCACCTACCTATCTAACCTATACTGCGGGCACCTACCTATCTAACCTATACTGGGGGCACCTACCTATCTAACCTATACTGGAGCCACCTACCTAGCTAACCTATACTGGAGGCACCTACCTAGCTAACCTATACTGGGGTCAACTATACTGGCTACCTATATTGAAGGCACCTACCTATCCAACCTACACTGGAGGCACCTACCTATCTAACCTATGCTGGGGCAACTATACTGGCTACCTATACTGGGACACCTATGCCTGGCTACCTATACTGAGGGGGACCTATAGCCGGCTACCTATACTGAGGGTGACCTATATCTGGCTACCTATACTGAGGGAAACTAGACCTGGCTAGCCTATACTGTGGGCACCTGATCCTGGCTCTATGGGGGTGGAAGGAGAGGGGCACAATTTTTAAACCTTAGCCCTGGGTGCAGTTTATCCTAGAACCTGCCCTGAGCTAATTCAAGAGGCAATGGCCTCAATTCACTAAGATCATGCTAGAGATAATAAGGCAAGAGAAAACTTACCTCCACACGTGAGAGAGTTATCTTACCTCTTCATTCTTTAAGTTACCTCTCCTGTAGTTAATTTACCTCCTCTGTAGTTAATTTACCTCCTCTGTAGTTAATTTACCTCCTCTGTAGTTATTTTCACATGCAGCTAATTAACAGCCTGTCTTTAACTCTGGAGTTATTTTAAGGATTGGAGAGTTAATTTAAAGACAGAAGAGTTAACTTTAGGCTTGCCTTAGGTAAAATGTTTCCTGAATACTACATGCCTTATCACCATGGTAACAACTCTAGAAGGGTTATTAAAGACAGGAGATAAGTTAAGTGAATTGAGGCCAATGTACTTACAGAAAATACTCAAAGGGATGTTTCCATAGCAACACCTCTAATGAATAAACAGAACAAGAAATATGAAATCTTTGTGGCAGTTACCAAGAAAAATAGCACATACGTAGGGTGGTACATTTTCATGAATGCTGCCCATAGAATGTTGACCAAGCTGGTCTCCCAGTCTGCTGAATATTCTTGGTAGTTACAGTCGGGTGAGCAGCTCTTGATCACAGTTTTGTCCTGGTGTCTCTCCGACTAGTTTACCAGAAATAGCAACAGTTTAACCACTTGAGGACCACAGTGGTAAACCCCCCTAAAGACCAGGCCAATTTTAACTAACATGGCCACTGCAGCTTTAAGGCCAAGCTGCAGGGCCGCACAACACAGCACACGAGTGATTACCCCCCCCCCCATTTTCCCCCCACCAACAGTGCTCTCTGTTGGTGGGGTCTGATCGCCCCCCAGGTGTTTGTTTTTTAATAAATATTTATTTGAGTAATGTACATTTTTTTTTCTTATTTCCCTCCCTCCCTGCAGCCAGCCAATGACGTGATTGGCTGTCATAGGCTTCAGCCTATGAGAGCCGATCACTCTCTTGTCCCCCAGGGGGACAGCCGTGTCACACGGCTGTCCCCAGTACAGCGCTGCTGCTGATCGCAGCGCTGTACTATGTGTTTCGCCGTCTAACAGTCTCCCTAGATTGCCACCCGGAGACTGAAGAGGGGGTGGAGCTCCGCCCCCGAGCAGGAGATGCGCGCGCAGCCTGCGCATGATCTGAAAAACAGAGTCCCAGGACTTGACGCCAATTGGCGTTAGGTGGTCCTGGGGCTGCCGCCGTGGCCACGCCCATTGGCGTTAGCCGGTTGTTAGGTAGTTAATTATTAGTACAGTAAGTCCCCCAATAATTGACAATCTTTTCATCCTAACTTGATGGTGTTTGTATAGCAGAAAAAAACCCTGAAAGAAATACACCATTGAAAAATATGACATCTCTGTTGCTTATAGAAACCCATCAAAATGTTTATTTCATGTGATCTGTTCCTTAGAGTGTGTGACCAAACTAATGAGAAAGCAGAAACCTGTGGCATAACTGGCAGCTACTGCTGGGAGATAGTCACCTGAAGGCTACAGATGTGAAAGACTGCAACATTCAACAGGCTGGCAGCCCAGCTGGTTGCAAATAAACACCTAATATAAACAGTATATATACAGTAAATATGTATATAATTCTAAAGGCTGCTATACACTGGTGTATTTCCCCAAATACAGTACTTATTGTTCCCAGGTATATCTTTTAGCAATGTAATCCACACTTTCAACCAACAGTATTTATGTCATCATGGATATTAAGAGTGGATTGGCAACCTATTCATACAGTATACAAAATAATATTATTAATAATAATAATATTTTGATAGCGCTTTTCTCCCTGGGGACTCAAAGCACTGTGACCCTGCGTTATGTAGACTCAAAGGCTCAGGAAAAGAGGTGAGTTTTTAGAGTACATTTGAAATCGACGCCCGGTAAACTTGGGCGCAGGATACAGCAGTATATGGCTGATCCTGCTTCTGCACAAGTCCGGGCCATTTTAATTACTATTCCCCCTCCAGGCCGCCGTGGATAGTGGGGAATAAAATAATTTGGCTTCCAGCGATTGCTGGAGGCCGAATTATTGTGTTTTTTAAGCAACTTCGGCTCCGTCTTATGACGGAGCCGACGTTACTCACTGAGCGCCACTATAGACTGATTCCCATTACAGTCTATGGCGGCGCTGGCTGCGCCCAAATCTAGCAGCGCTGAAAAGCACTGCTCCGGAGTTTTTAGCCTTTTTTTTAAAGCTGTCCAGAGAAGGAGCCTCTTGCACAGATTTAGGAAGTGAGTTCCATAGAGTAGGGGCTGCATAGGAAAAGGCCTGAGCACCAAATGTTTTTAAGTGTATCCTGGGAATAACCAGATTCATCTCATTGGCAGAACGGAGGGTGCGTGGAGGACGGGCATAAAGTTCCAATAGATCTGCTATGTCAATGGGTCGCACATGGTTTAGAGCCTTAAATGTCAGCAGGCAGATCTTAAAATGAATTCTCCATTTTACTGGAAACCAGTGAAGAGTTTGCAGTATTGGGGAGATGTGTGAGCTGTGGGGGACATTGGCTAGGAGTCTGGCTGCTGCATTCTGTACTAGTTGTAAGGAGCACAGAATATGATCCACGGATCCAACGAACAGGGCATAGCAGTAGTCTAGATGGGAGGATACAAATGCATAAACTAGCGCAGGTAGATCTCCAGCTGGGAAAAGGTGTTTAATTCTTGCTATATTTCTCAGATGCAAAAATTAGGTCTTGACAACAGCTGATACCTGCTGTTTGAGTGTTAGCTTTCCATCATAATCACCCCCAGGTTTGGCACAGAGTCTTTACACTGTACGTATCTCCCCCAATTGCTACTTTGAAGTGTGAAGGACCGCCTACCACCAACACCTCTGAGTTCAGCCTCAACCAGCTGGTGTTCATCCAGTTTTATAATTCCACTAGACAGGCGGCATTGATGGATGCTGATGGGTCTTGTGTGCCAGGCTTGAAGGACAGATAAAGTTGGGGGTCATCTGTGTAACAATGGTATCCTAGCCTAGACCATAGTTCTGGACTATTTCGCCCTCTGGGAGCATGTAGACTGCAGTAACAGTGATAGCACAGAACCCTCTGGGACTACATAAGCAAGTGGTACTGGATTAGAGTAGTGGGAGCCCAGACACACTTGGAGTGTCCTGCCAAATAGAAAGGACTGAAACCAGCCAGGAACAGCACTCCTTAGGCTGCAGCAATTCTTCAGTCGCTAGATTAATATTTTATGATCCACTGCATCAAAAGCTGCAGACAAGTCAAGGAGAATCCGAATTGAGCATTCGCCCTCGTCTCTTGCTGTAAGTAGATCATTCATTACTTGGATTATTGCCATTTCAGTGCTGTGCCTTTTCCTGAAATCTGACTGAAAGGTATCAAATATGTTGTTATCAGAAAGCCTGGCTTCTAGCTGGTTGGCGACTGCTTTCTCGATAACTTTTGAAAGGAATGGTAAGTTCGCCACAGGTCTGTAGTTGGTCACAGATTCCGGATCCAGTGATGGTTTCTTCAAGAGGGGTTTTATGATTGCATTAATCATTTCCTCTGGATACAGTGCACTTTGCAAGGAGTGTCACAGGCGAACCGTGAGGAAACGCAATTGATTCGGGAAGAAGCGTAATCAAGTGGTTTTCTGATTGTGTTTCTTCATTTCCAATCCAAATTGCATGTCTAGGGACCCACAGGCAATTTTATGGGGTCCAGCAGGTAATAGATTATCTTGATGTGATGTAATTAACCACCCTGGCATTCTATTAAGATCGCCAGGGCGGCTGCGGGAGGTTTTTTTTTAAATAAAAAAAAAACTATTTCATGCAGCCAACTGAAAGTTGGCTGCATGAAAGCCCACTAGAGGGCGCTCCGGAGGCGTTCTTCTGATCGCCTCCGGCTGCCAGAAGTAACACGGAAGGCCGCAATGAGCGGCCTTCCGTGTTTTGCTTACTTCGTCGCCATGGCGACGAGCGGAGTGACGTCATGGACGTCAGCCGCCTCCGATCCAGCCCTTAGCGCTGGCCGGAACTATTTGTTCTGGCTGCGCAGGGCTCAGGCGGCTGGGGGGACCCTCTTTCGCCACTGCTAGCGGCGGATCGCCGCAGAGCGGCGGCGATCAGGCAGCACACGCGGCTGGCAAAGTGCCGGCTGCATGTGCTGCTTTTTATTTCAACAAAATCGGCCCAGCAGGGCCTGAGCGGCAGCCATCGGCGGTGATGGACGAGCTGAGCTCGTCCATACCGCTAAGATGGTTAAAGCTAATGTGACCCCATATTTAAATAAAAAAAAGTCAGATACTCACCTAAGGAGAGGGAAGGCTCGGTCCTAATGAGCCTTCCCCCTCCTTTCCCGTTACCCTCGGTGCTGCGCTGGCTCCCCCATTCGCATCCGCCGCCGTGGGGACTTCGGAAGTCTTCGGGAGCCGAGTCCCCCCAAAGACAGGTGGCGCACACGCGAGTGCATCATAGAGGGTGCTCGCGCGTGCGCAGTGTAGAGTGGCCCGTCTTCGGGAGCACTCGGGCTCCCGAAGCATTTCCGAAGCCTCCCTTCGGCGGGGGAAAAGCGGTATTTGACCGAAACGACGAGCACCGGGAGAGGAGAGGGAAAGCTCTATGGGACCCAGAGCCTCCCTCTCCTTAGGTGAGTATCTGACTTTTTTATTTAAAAACGGGTTCCCATTCACTTTAAGGGAACAAAAGGGATCTTTCCTTTGGCAGATAGCTATGAAACACTGCTAGCAGCCAGTACCAAATGGTTCCCTTTCATTGCAAAGGAAGCCCTAGCAGCTTTAACCCCAGCAGGTAGTAGGCTTACGGAAGCCGCTTTAATCATATACGAAATGAATGTGCTGTATGATTTGTGCCTTTTTAAGAGATACCATACTTATGATAGGTATGAAAATCATATAATTGTGTTGGTCAGGATTCGCTGAGTATTCGCATGTGCAATTTATGCCGCTGGGGGTCAGCCACAGCCACGTTATAAACTACTCAGTAACTGAATATTATACAATATCCATGTCTAGTGTCAATGAGGCCGATATTTTATGAAGATTGTAGATTTTTTTTTATTTGTGTGCGATAAACATGGACTGTAATATGAAAATGTCATATTGTTTAGACTCAAGCATCCCGCTGAAAATAAAAACACACCCAAACTCCAGCCCAGGTTCTGCCCCTGGGTCCCTCCCTAAAAGCTGGATCATTCAAAAGGAGCAGGCTCGAATTTAACCTCAGTTATCAATTTTACCATTGTATATGTCAGGCTCTGCATCTGCTGGGGACATCACTGTGAATACGATTCATTAACTTCCTTGCTTCACCAGCAGATGTCAGTATGGACTCATCATGAATCATGTTGTTTCTCTCTCTGCCAGCAGAGGACTCACTCTTCCAGAACTTGTTCTCTATAGACTGTTGCTGGGCGGAGATTTGGATGATCACCGAGGCCCATATGCAATTAACTTTTTCTCTGGGGTTTTCTCCTAGGTGATGTTTTTAAACTTATAGATAAAATGCCTTTTAAGCCACTAGAAAGCAAGAAAATACTCCAAATAATCCTGACAGTACTTTTTCACCTACTTTTTGGTACTTTAGTGGTAGAAACGTGCTGGAAAGTTATTTTAAATTGAAAATGAAAAATTAACTCCTAGAAGAAAACTCAGGTATAGCGTCTGCATTGCTGGTGATTCTGCAGATCAAGTAATCAGACATCTGAGTTGCGACACCCAACCGTTACAGAACAGCAGACCAACTTATTATGGATGCACTGGTCAGTCGCATGGATGGGTTAGTGACAACTGTTGACCGATTGTCTCTCTTGGTCAGCAGGCAACAGACCCAGATTTTTCAACTATATGAGGCCTTACAAAAGACCTCCACATCGACTGTACCAGTGCCATCCCCACCTGTTTCAGAACCCAGACATCCCCTCCCCGAGAGATTTTCTAGGCAAACGACCAATTTCTTGAATTTTCAAATTCGGTGCCTCTCGTATTTTGAGTTATGTCCTGCAGCTTCAGGTTCAGAGAGGCAGAGGGTCATTTTACTGAGGACATTATTATCTGGGGACTCACAGTCTTGGGCTTATAGTCTTCCAGATGACCATGAGGCTTTGGCATCTGTGCAAGACTTTTTTTTAAAGCAATGGCAGTTATATACGGTGATACCGATTTGGCTCTTACGTCGGAAACTGAAGACCTTTCGACAGAACCATAATACTGTTGAGACATATGCGGCATAGTTTAGAAGATGGGCAGTGATGGCCAGGTGGGGACAGTATGCATTACTTGATTGTATTTTGTCAGGTTTATCTAATTCAGTGGCCGACTTGATGTTAGGCCATCCCGAACCCAGGTCCTTAGACGAGGCCATAGCTCTTGCTATCAAGATTGACCGGCGAGTTCGGTTTCAGAAACGGATTCGGGGTAAGCCCCGGGAGTATAGGGAGATCTTATCTCTTCCGCAGAGTGATTTAGCTCTCTCAAATCAGACAGTAGCTTTCGAACTGGGGAAGCAGAAGGGGTCGGGTTCCCTGACAGAGTCGGAGTTTATGAATCCAGACTCTCCACAGGAGACTGATGAGCTGTACCGCACTCTTGTGGCTGGTAGTACCACGGTGGGTGGTTCAGCCATCCCTTTAGCAGAGGACAGACTTCTTTTGCCCTGTGTGATCAGTTGCCAAGACCGAGTCCAGGAGACGCAAGCATTTTTGGACTCAGGCTCTGCCGCCAACTTTATGAATTATGATTTTGCACTCCAGCTTGGGCTTCCTCTCCAGCCCTTAGGTCAGAATCTGGTAATTACCGCGGTAGATAGTTCACCATTGCAGAACAAACGATCTCCTTCACAGACTCCAGTACTATCGTGTACCCAGATTTTTCAACTATATGAGGCCTTACAAAAGACCTCCACATCGACTGTACCAGTGCCATCCCCACCTGTTTCAGAACCCAGACATCCCCTCCCCGAGAGATTTTCTAGGCAAACGACCAATTTCTTGAATTTTCAAATTCGGTGCCTCTCGTATTTTGAGTTATGTCCTGCAGCTTCAGGTTCAGAGAGGCAGAGGGTCATTTTACTGAGGACATTATTATCTGGGGACTCACAGTCTTGGGCTTATAGTCTTCCAGATGACCATGAGGCTTTGGCATCTGTGCAAGACTTTTTTTTAAAGCAATGGCAGTTATATACGGTGATACCGATTTGGCTCTTACGTCGGAAACTGAAGACCTTTCGACAGAACCATAATACTGTTGAGACATATGCGGCATAGTTTAGAAGATGGGCAGTGATGGCCAGGTGGGGACAGTATGCATTACTTGATTGTATTTTGTCAGGTTTATCTAATTCAGTGGCCGACTTGATGTTAGGCCATCCCGAACCCAGGTCCTTAGACGAGGCCATAGCTCTTGCTATCAAGATTGACCGGCGAGTTCGGTTTCAGAAACGGATTCAGGGTAAGCCCCGGGAGTATAGGGAGATCTTATCTCTTCCGCAGAGTGATTTAGCTCTCTCAAATCAGACAGTAGCTTTCGAACTGGGGAAGCAGAAGGGGTCGGGTTCCCTGACAGAGTCGGAGTTTATGAATCCAGACTCTCCACAGGAGACTGATGAGCTGTACCGCACTCTTGTGGCTGGTAGTACCACGGTGGGTGGTTCAGCCATCCCTTTAGCAGAGGACAGACTTCTTTTGCCCTGTGTGATCAGTTGCCAAGACCGAGTCCAGGAGACGCAAGCATTTTTGGACTCAGGCTCTGCCGCCAACTTTATGAATTATGATTTTGCACTCCAGCTTGGGCTTCCTCTCCAGCCCTTAGGTCAGAATCTGGTAATTACCGCGGTAGATAGTTCACCATTGCAGAACAAACGATCTCCTTCACAGACTCCAGTACTATCGTGTCAGATCGAGAATATTCAGTTCCTTGTTATCAAAATGACCACCACCTCTGTGATCTTAGGGATGCCGTGGCTCGAGAAGCACTCTCCTCGTATTGACTGGGGTTACGGGCAATTGTTGAGTTGGTCCCCTTATTGTCAGGACCATTGTTTAGCAAAGGTCACGCTTTGTACCACCAAAATTCAAGTGGAGGGGTTACCCAGTCAGTATTCCGAGTTTGCGGATGTATTTTGTCCCCGGGCAGCCGACAAGCTGCCACCACATTGAAGCTTCGACTGTCCCATAGAATTAAGATCAGGTTGTATGCCCCCTAGGGGTCATTTATATAATTTGTCAGGACCAGAGAAACTGGCTATGAAGGAATATATTGCGGATAACTTGGCCAAAGGCTTTATCCGGCCATCCAAGTCCCCGGCTGGGGCTGGTTTCTTTTTTGTTAAAAAGAAAGACGGTGGTCTCAGACCATGTATCGATTATAGGGGTTTGAATAAGATTACAGTGAAAAAATCGTTATCCTTTGCCCCTAATCGACGATTTATTTTCTCAAGTTACGGATGCGGGTGTGTTCACCAAACTTGATCTTAGTGGGGCTTACAACCTGATGGGCCTTACGAATATCTTGTGATGCCCTTCGGGTTGTGCAATGCCCCAGCCGTCTTCCAGGAACTGATGAATGAGGTCTTCAGGGAGGTATTGGGACGATTCGTCTTAGTTTACTTAGACGACATCCTCATTTTTTCTCGTACATTGTCTGAGCACAGGGACCATGTAAAATATGTCTTGAACAAATTACGTCGAAATTCTCTCTTCGCCAAGATTGAAAAATGCCTCTTTGAGGTCTCCCGGGTTCCTTTTCTTGGTTACATAATCTCCACTGAAGGTTTAGAGATGGACCCCGATAAGCTATCTGCTGTCTTGGAGTGGCCTCGACCTGCCGGGCTGAAGGCACTCCAACGATTTTTAGGCTTTGCCAATTATTATAGACGATTCATAAAGGGGTTTTCTTCTGTAATTGCGCCTCTCACGGATCTTACCAAGAAGGGGGCAGACACCCACAACTGGTCATTAGACGCACTGACCGCATTCGCCTCACTCAAACAGTTGTTTTGTTCCGCCCCCATCTTGAAGCATCTACATGCGTCCCTTCCTTTAGTGGTAGAGGTGGATGCTTCAGAGATCAGGGTAGGGGCTGTACTGTCCAAACACTCTGGCTTGCAGGGCAAATTGCATCCGTGTGCATACTTTTCCAGGATGTTCTCCCCAGCTGAAAGAAACTATGATATAGGGAATCGGGAGCTATTAGCCATCAAGCTTGCATTTGAGGAGTGGCGCCACTGGCTTGAGGGGGCTCAGCACACTATCATAGTCTTTACAGATCACAAAAACTTGCAGTATATTGAAAGTGCTAAGCGGCTCACAACTAGACAGGCCCGGTGGTCCCTGTTTTTTACTCGGTTTAACTTTATTATTACGTATAGACCGGGCAACAAGAATGTTATAGCGGATGCACTCTCAAGATGCTTTGAGCCGGAATCTGTGCAGTCTCTTGCTCCTGTTGGCATCCTCCCTGAAAGTATAGTCATTGCAACTTTGGGACTTCAGGGTGATCAGATTGCCAGTGCAGGGGTTCCTTTGATGGATGGTGAAGAACAGGTGGTGGATTGGAAAGTTATTCCGGCAGACAGAGTTTGGGCTCTCCCAATCAGGTCCAGGAGGTTAAGGTCCTTCTCGCAGGGATATTCCCCTCCCTCCCACCCTGTGATGGTTAGGGTAAACAAAATGAGGAAAAAAACTCAGGAAGCGTGTCCGGAGTCCACGCCTAGAGGGGGGGGGGGGGGTACTGTAACAAGTATAACGGCAGCTGCGGCGAGCAGCACCGCCGCCGAGCTGCCTCTGTGCATCCGCTCGTTTCCCCGGCGTCTGGGTCACCAGGGGCGGAGGTGGCCTGGGGGGCGACCGCTGCGGCGAACAGCTCCGCCGCCGCAGCTGCCCTCGTGCCCCTGCCCGTCTCCCCGGCGTCTAGGACGCCGAGAACGGGGCTTTCTTTCGCCCCTAGGGTCGCTGTCTTGCGCGGGCGTGCGCACAGACAGGACCTTTATGCTAGGAAGAGAGGCGTCAGCTGACCTGCTGGTCGGCTGATGTCAGAGGAGACTCACGGCGCCCTGGATTGGCTGATAGTAGGGGGCGTGCCAGTGAGGTCTCCTCTGCTTCTTAAGCCTCCGGGCTTCATTGAGGAGCTGTCTGCTGTCGTGAATACAACCTGTGTTAGCGCTCAGACCTTAGACTAGATCCCAGGTGTTGAAACCAAGGACTTCACACCTAGACTAGGATATTACTTATATTGTGATTGATATTCTGTGTTTGACTCTGGCTATACTCTGACTTTGCCCTAAGCTTATTGATTCTGTACCTTTGTCTATCTGCCTACGTTGCTGAACCTCTGCCCGATTACCGACTACTCTTCTGCCTTACGATTATGCTCTGATACTGTCCTCTCTGTTGCCAACCCTTGCCTGTCTGACCATTCTACTCACCAGCGGGCCCTCGCCACTGGTGAGGTGGTAGCTTCACCAGCTCCTCTGGTGAAAGTTATTTGCTTATGACCGATTGCTCCTAGGCTGCAGTACACTCTGAATCGCCTGCTCCTTAGGAGATCATTGGTCATAGTACTGTCTGAATCACCCGCTCCTCGGGAGGTTCTATCGCTTCGGTCTTAGTATATCCAGCTTATTGGGGTTGGTACTCTATTACACAGTCAGTGTACCGATAGTACCTCACCAGCCCCTCTGGTGAGGTCTCGTCAAACTACTAAGTTACGGTTGCACCAAGCACTACATACCCTGCTCCTTGTGCTGCTATACTGGTATTATTGGTGATTCTGCAGATCACACATAATCAGGTATAGCGTCTGCATTGTTGGTGATTCTGCAGATCATCAAGTAGTCAGACAGCTAAATTGCGACACCCAACCGTTACATAAATATATACTGTGTATATATACACCAGGTTCCGGGGTCTGTGTGCACACAATACAGTGGGTTGCAAAAGTATTCGGCCCCCTTGAAGTTTTCCACATTTTGTCATATTACTGCCACAAACATGAATCAATTTTATTGGAATTCCACATGAAAGACCAACACAAAGTGATGTACACATCAGAAGTGGAATGAAAATCATACATGATTCCAAACATTTTTTACACAAAAATAACTGCAAAGTGGTGTGTGCATAATTATTCGGCCCCCTTTGATCTGAGTGCAGTCAGTTGCCTATAGACATTGCCTGATGAGTGCTAATGACTAAGTAGAGTGCACATGTGTGTAATCTAATGTCAGTACAAATACAGCTGCTGTGTGAGGGCCTCAAAGGTTGTCTAAGAGAATATTGGGAGCAACAACACCGTGAAGTCCAGAGAACACACAAGTCAGGGATCAAGTTATTGAGAAATTTAAAGCCGGCTTAGGCTACAAAAAGATTTCCAAAGCCTTGAACAATCCACAGAGCACTGATCAAGCAATCATTCAGAAATGGAAGGAGTATGGCACAACTGTACACCTACCAAGACAAGGCCATCCACCTAAACTCACAGGCCGAACAAGGAGAGCGCTGATCAGAAATGCAGTCAAGAGGCCCATGGTGACTCTGGACGAGCTGCAGAGATCTACAGCTCAGGTGGGAGACTCAGTCCATAGGACAACTATTAGTCATGCACTGTACAAAGTTGGCCTTTATGGAAGAGTGGCAAGAAGAAAGGCATTGTTAACAGAAAGCATAAGAAGTCCCGTTTGCAGTTTGCCACAAGCCATGTGGGGGCCACAGCAACCATGTGGAAGAAGGTGCTCTGGTCAGATGAGACCAAAATGGAACTTTTTGGCCAAAATGCAAAACGCTATGTGTGGCAGAAAACGAACTCTGCACATTACTCTGAACACACCATCCCCACTGTCAAATATGGTGGTGGCAGCATCATGCTTGGGGGTGCTTCTCTTCTGCAGGGACAGGGAAGCTGGTCAGAGTTGATGGGAAGATGGATGGAGCCAAATACAGGGCAAACTTGGAAGAAAACCTCTTGGAGACTGCAAAAGACTTGAGACTGGGGCGGAGGTTCACCTTCCAGCAGGACAATGACCCTAAACATAAAGCCAGGGCAACAATGGAATGGTTTAAAACAAAACATATCTATGTGTTACAATGGCCCAGTCAAAGTCCAGATCTAAATCCAATCGAGAATCTGTGGCAAGATCTGAAAACTGCTGTTCACAAACGCTGTCCATCTAATCTGACTGAGCTGGAGCTGTTTTGCAAAGAAGAATGGGCAAGGATTTCAGTCTCTAGATGTGCAAAGCTGGTAGAGACATACCCTAAAGCCGGCCTTAGGTTTCACAGCGCCCTGAGCGAAACCTGATTTTTGTGCCCCCCCTTCATCCTCTTCCCACGTGCAGAGCCAGATTAAGGCTAAATGGGGCCCTAAGCAAAGTAACTGATTTGGGCCCCCCATCATGTCGTAATAGAATCAGAAGATGCAGCTGCACAGCAACATGCCGCACACACCGGGGCAGCCGAGCTACTGGTTGCTATGGGCAACAGCCCGCTTTCCTCTGTGGGTGCACAATGCAGGGAATAGCAGCGGCAAAATGCAGAGTGAGAGATAAATGGCTGGGACATTTGCACTCAGGGGCTGGGGCACCCCTGTGAAGAGGGCGCCAGATATCACAGCAGCAGCACTTTCCCCCTGCATCTCCAGCCTGGCAATAGCAGAAAGCTCTGGCCACCGCCAAACCGGAAGCTGCTCCCCAGACAGAATTACATAGCCACCCCCACCACCGAACAACCGATTTCCTCCCAAACTAGACAGCCACCATGCAGCCTCCATCCGAGTGAGTATGATAGCCCAGCAGAGAAGGCAACCGCAGCAGGGGAGAATGACAGCACCAGATGACTCACATTCACCTATTGCGATCCAAGCAATAGAGGTATCATCATCCGGAGCCCATCTGTCTCCTCTAGAGTGCTGCCGCTCTGTTACTACTACTATTACTACTTCCTACTTCCTGTCTGATCTGAGAATCAGGAAGTTCAGAGCGAGCAGCTGCACTGTAGAAGAGACAGATGGGTTTCAGATGATGGGATCTCTATCGCTTGGATCATGGATAGGTGAGTGAGCGTTTGCCATCTGCTGCTATCATTTTTGCTGCAGCTGTGGTTCTCTGCGGGAAGGGAGGGAGGAGTGGGCAGCGGCAGAGCGCACAGTAGCAGGAGGGGGACCTAGGAGGAGAGCCTGGCTCTGAAGACAATCAGCAGCGCACGGCATCATTTGATAAGACAAGACAAATAACATTTATATTGCGCTTTTCTCCTGGCGGACTCAAAGCGCCAGAGCTGCAGCCACTAGGACGCACTCTATAGGCAGAAGCAGTGTTAGAGAGACTTGCCTAAGGTCTCCTACTGAATAGGTGCTGGCTTACTGAACAGGCAGAGCCGAGATTCGAACCCTGGTCTCCTGTGTCAGAGGCAGAGCCCTTAAAGGTACTCCGAGCAGTGCCTGTGGGTATGCCTTGAAGCATACCCACAACTAATGAATTTCATCCTCACACCTACCAGCATGATGTTTGTAATTATATCCCCCTGGGTTCCTTAGATTTCATTGCATTGTGCTGAATCGAGCTGCCGACTTTGGAGAAAAGTCGTCCTGTGTAATACAATGTAACTATGGAAAAATGCATATCATTTTGAAGCTCTCTTTCTCCTCTTTCCAATGATAGATAAACTGCAACCCTACGCCTTTTAGTTATCGCTATTTTCGTGGGTGCGATTTTGATCGCGAAAATAGTGAAAACTAAAAGGCATAGGGCGGCGGTTTATATATCATTGGAAAGAGGAGAAAGAGAGCTTTAAAATGATATGCATCTTTCCATAGTTACTGCACTGCTCAGAGTCCCTTTAACCATTATACCATCCAGCCACCGCTGTCAGGATGGTGAGGGCTGGTTTATGTGTTGATGGGGCCCCTTTGACTCTGAATGGGGGCCCCAAGCGACTGCTTTTGTTGCCTGGTCGGTAATCCGGCCCTGCCCACGTGCATATACACACACGCACGCACGTATACACACACAGGCTCATATGCAATTCCCCTTTTCTCCTGAGATATATCCTAGAACAATGGATCCCAACCTTTTTGACGTTGTGACACATCATGCCAAATGCTCAGATCTCTATGACACGTCACGTATGTATAATAGAAAAAATACTATTAACCATGAATGGATGGAAAGAGTGCATTATCCTGAATACACTTAAAAATGAAGGCTAGAACTTTTCAGGAATATTAATAAAAACAATCAGTGGGACAGTTAGCCGCCTCCCCCCCCAGTTAGAATGATAGCACAGCACTGACAATTTGCACCACGCGTTATAACCGCAGTGCGCCCCCCCAAAAAACGCCCTCAGACTCAGCATAGGAAGGTAGCCAGGTATAGGTGACCCCAGTATAGGATCTCATGTGTAGGTGCCCTCAATATAGGTTGCCAAGCATAGGTGCCCCCAGTATAGGAAGTCAGGTGAAGGTCTTCATCCCCTCATAGGTAGCCAGGCGTAGGTGCCTCCAGTATAGGTAACCAGGTGTTGGAGCCCTCAGTAAAGGTAGCCAGCTATAGGTACCCTCAGTATAGGAAATCAGGTGTAGGTGCCCTCAGTATAGGCAACCAGCTATAGGCGCCCCCTTGGAAGCCGGCGCCCTGAGCGACCGCTCCAGTCGCTCATGTCAAAGGCCGGCTATGCTGGCAGCTGTAATTGCAGCAAAAGGTGGTTCTACAAAGTATTGACTCAGGGGGCTGAATAAGTATGCACACCCCACTTTGCAGTTATTTATTTGTAAAAAATGTTTGGAATGATGTATAATTTTCGATCCACTTCTCACATGTACATCACCTTATATTGGTCTTTTACGTGGAATTCCAATAAAATTGATGCATGTTTGTGGCAGTAATGTGACAAAATGTGGAAAACCTCAAGGGGGCCGAATACTTTTGCAACCCACTGTATATATATATACACTGGGTTGCTCTGCATTACTCCTTATGCAGGGAGATCTATTTGTATATACTCAGGATTGCATGTGTATGTCAGTCTCAATACAATTGCCTGCAGAGTTATTCTGATGTTTACATGAGATTATCATTCCATGAGATTATCATCGCATATTATTACCATTGCTGTGCATGAGATTATTGTACATTGCTAGTCACGTTCCTTTTTGTTCTTGCTTAATACACTCTCATTATTCATTTACGCCTTGTCTCAGTATTTCAGTCATTTCCTAAACAGTGACACTTTCATTTGGTTGCAGCATTCATGCATTGCTCATAAAGTGTCTCATGCTGGATGTGCAATGCATGATTTTGTATGCAACCCTTACAGTATAAGTATTGCAATCAGCTAGCATGAGAACCTAGGCTGGCTGCCATTTTGACTGACTTTTATTTTGGAACAAAGGACCCTTCCATTTTGCATGGAGTTTGCACAAAGGACATATTTCTTCCAAAACTTTAAGTATCCATTTTCTTTTGTTTTTACTCTTATTTTACACTGGGCTACTCCCTCTGTATAATTGTCATTTTTAATAATTTCTGTATATATGAATTCATTATATTGCATTTATAATAAAAGACTTTTAAGTCATTTTGTCAGCTGCAAACCTGCTTTCAGCCATGTAGAAAGAATCCTAGCCTTTCTGAAGATTTGCTACTCTGAAAGATTGTGTTGTTTTAGCCAGAGTAGAGTGTTTTAACATTTTTTTTATTTACAGGTTTAGAATCAGTCAGAGTAGGTCCTCTGTCCTTTATAGAGGTGGTGGCAGCCCTGTTTCTGAAATAGTATGTAGTAAAGAGTGTTTCTGTAGCTCGCATGCTTCCTTCTAGTCTGTCTGCTGCCTAATTCCAGCGGTTTCAGCTCATCGATTGCACCCGTGAGGTTGGACAGTCTGTGGGTTGAAATAGATTGGAAGGCTGAGCGGTCCAGCCACAAGGGGGCGTGTGACAAGGAGCACTGAGTTATTTTGTGTAGTGCTGGTCTGATCAGATCTGCACTAAAGTGGATCTGAGATAAACTTTTACTCATTGCATAATTGTGTTCCTTTCATATAGTTTATAGGGCATTCCTCAAGCCAAATACTTCTTTTGTTTTTTTTTAATACTCTAATTCCCTATAAACTAAACAAGACTCACCCACAGCTCCTTTTGTGCCTCAGCACTGTAGCAAGGGCTTATGGGAGCTCAGTCTGGGCAGGAGGAGGAGGAGGTTACTAGCCATTGATTTCAGAGGCAGAGGGGAGGAGGAGAAGGAAATGAATTTATACACAGGCAAGCTGATAGCACCTCCAGCCCTCAGCCTGTGACAATGTGACAAACAGAACATGGCTGCCCTCATTGTATCACAGGAATAAATAATCATAAACTTTTGAAGCTGTTTGCAGCTAGATATGCCGTGTAAACTATCTAAACTTTAGATAAGATATATAAACAAGTTACTTTTTATAGTTAGTTTTTCATCTCGGATCCGCTTTAAGGGGCCAGTTGGGTTGGTATCCAGGTTGCAGGTAGTAGGGCAGAGACTTTGGATAAGAACACCAAAATCTTTTACACTCAGAGTGTCAAAGACTTGCCATGGGCACTCGGTAGTAGGGATATGCAAAGCCCAAGAGTCAATTAATGTTATTGGTGTAATGCTGACATGGATGGCAGACACTTTGGAAAGAAGGCTGAGAATTCTTCACACCTTTCCCTGGAGAATGTGGTTGGGGGTTTTAGACATGAAGGAGAGGAACTTCAGTTAGTTTATTGACTCCATCCACTCTGGATATCTTGTTGTTGGAAAAGTTGCCTCCTCTCCATTAGGCAGCTGAGCCTTTCCAACTGTCTAGTGGTTCACACCTCCAAATGACCACCTGGCTAATCAGCTTCCTAAAAGATGTCATGTGACTCAAAGGCATTTAATCTGAATGCTATACTTACCCATAATGCTATAGACCCAACCATGGCCGTGGACAATATTATTATGGATATAAAAATGTTTTTAAATCTGGAAGTTGTTATGGATGTCAGGGTCTCTACATCCACACCAAAGAAAATAAAGATGCTTTATTTTACCAAGAGAGAGAAGATACTGTATTTGACATAAAGGCCTATCTTTTTTAGATTGTCCATGCTGGTATCAATATATGGGTAAAACAAAAGGTTTTTTTGCTTTTTTTTGAAAGAATATGGTTATTTATTTTTCTATTAAGTAACAAGTAAAGTGGCAAACAATGCCACAACAACATTGTAACAGTACAATCCTGGTAACAACTGTACAGGTATAGACCTTGAAAGTCTAGACCATGGAAGTCTTGGTCTGGTCACACCCGCCTCCGAAGAGTCTCAAAATCAATTATGTCATGGTTTCATCACATAGATCAATCATCCAATTTCAGTTTATGAAAAGAAATCCATTTGGACCAAATTCTTTTAATTTTTTTTATGATATTTTTGTTTGCTATACACTTGTTTTATAAGGGACAGATCTTTATGTACATAGGCTACCCAGTGCTTTTTTTGGGAACTCTCTTCTGGGTTCCATCTCAGTACTATCATTCTACATGCATAAGCTATAAAAGCTCTAAATGCTTGCATTTTATGAGTTGATATGGTGTCATTTGCAATGTTATCCAATAACAACGCTCCTGGTGAGATGGGCAGACTGATGTCGAATATCTGCTCGACCTCTGCATGCACTTGTTACCAAAACAGGGTTATATGTGGGCATGTCCAAAAGACATGAAAAAAGTCAGCCCCAATGTGGCGATATCTGTTGCAAAGTCCATTGGACGAGGGATAACGTTTGAGAAATCTGGGTAAGGATAAATAGCTTCTGTGTAGAAATGAGAGAATAATTAGTTTGTCCCGAGATGCAACATTTGCTGTAAAGGAGAAGTTTAAAGAGACTCTGTAACAAAATTTTGAGCCTTATTTCTTCTATCCTATAAGTTCCTATGCCTGTTCTTATGTGGTCTGTCTTACTGCAGCCTTTAGTAGTTGCACTGTCTCTGTAATAAATCTTATCTCCTTTCATCTGTCGGCTCTTTCCGGCTGATGCTGGAATGTGTGGAATGTGCAGCACTGCTTGAGTCACACAGTAAGCTGTTCTCAGCGTATCATACTCTGGTTAGAAGCCATGTGTTTTGTTTGTAAACACTGCCTAAAACTGGCAATTACAAGCCAGGATTGCAGCAGGGAGTGGCAGAAACAGCACAGAGGGGCCCAGGAGAACATAATAAAGAGAATGGTATGCTTTTTATTGTAAGAATTTTAGAGTACAGATTCTCTATAAAATGTTCTCCCAACTCTTGGGCGTTAATTCCGGTATACTGGATTGCCACTTTTTGAGGAGATCTTCTAGTATCCCTTGTCCCCGGAAGGGAATTACTGTTGTACTTATGCAGTTTGCGTAACTCGCAATATACACACAGATTGCTTGCACACCTTTTGCAGTTAACATGAATTATGCAAATAGCATAAATTGACATCCATTAAAGAGAACCTGTACTAAGTAAAATTATTTAAAATAAACACATGAGGTAACTTTAAATGAACATTACATAGTTACCTTGCCATCAGTTCCTCTCAGAAGCTCACAATTTTCTTCTTACAGTGATCCCTTCCAGTTCTGACAACATTTTGTCAGAACTGAAATATATCAGTTGCTGTCAGTTATATATCAGTTGCTGTCAGTTACAGCTGAGAGGAGAACTGATGTGTCCATGTTTGCCTATGGCTCAAGTGGGCGATGTTACAGTTTAACAATGTGCTGACCAGGAAGCTGTTATGGGGTAATAGCCATTTTCAAAATGGAGGACGGAGAATTCCATTGATCACAGTGGACAAACAGGATGCAGGAGAGGAAAAATAGATTGAGGAGTAGACTAAACAGGAGGTAAGTATAACTTGTGTATGTTTATTTTGACTTTTAATGTTCAGTTCAGGTTTTCTTTAAAGAAAACCTGTACTGAAAATAAAAGTCAAAATAGGCATACACAAGTCATACTTACCTTTCATGTAGTCTACTCCTCAGTGTCTTTCTCCTGTCCTGCGTCCTGTTTGTTCACTATGATCAAGGGAATTTTCCGTCCTCCATTTTGAAAATAGCCATTACCCATAACAGCTTTCTGGTCAGCACACAGTTAAACTGTAACATCGCCCACTTGAGCCATAGGGAAACATGGGAAACATGGACATTGCCTGGTACATCTGTTTTCCTCTCAGCTATAACTGACAGCAACTGATATTTTACTGACAGCAACTGATATATTTCAGATCTGACAAAATATTGTCAGAACTGGAAGGGATTATTGTCAGAAGAAAATGGTGAGCTTCTGAGAGGAACTGATGGCAAGGAAACTATGTAATTTTCATTTGAAGTTACCTCATGTGTTTATTTTAAATATTTTTACTCAGTACAGGTTCTCTTTAAGATTCGTGTGCCCTGTCGGCAAACGTAGTTTAGTGAATATACCCCTTATATCCTGCAGTTTTAAACATATAATTTGATCTTAACTGTTTTCCTATTGATTTCCAAAACGAGGATACACTTCCTTTGCTCCCCTCTTTTTTTTGTCTGCATCAAAGCTACCCGGATTGAAAGTGAGCATAGATGCATACTCTTCCACCACAAGATGGAGGCAAAGCGTTAGGAATAGATAGTGCTATGACCATTGCAATGCACTTAGGTGTATGATAAAATTGAGTTAAAGCACATCTAAAATGAGGGTGATACGGAGGCGGACATATTTATTTTCTTTTAAACAATACCAGTTGTCTGGCAGTCCTGTTGTCTTCTTTGGCTGCAGAAGTGTCTGAATCATGCACCTAAGCATGCGGCTAATCCAGACTTTGTACAGAAACACTTGATTTACATGCTTGTTCCGGGTCCTCTGGCAAAGGATTAGCAGGACGTCTAGGCAATTTGTTCTCTTTTAAAGAAAATAAATATGTCAGCCTCTTTATCCATCTCACTTCAGGTGTGCTTTGAGAATGTAGATGGGTAGTCATACTCTCTGACCAGTAGATGGCAGTGAAAGGTTGTGATAGGGAAAGGAGTACCTGCAGTCACAGATTGAGAATGGAGTTTATGAAAATGGATTTGTACATACAGTATTTTTTTTAAAAGCCTTGAAGCTTCTTTATATATTTTATTAATGATTTTATATATTTATTTAATTTTTGATTCATGTATTTGGGATTTTAAAATCTTTTGCCATCTCCTGCCTCCTACCATCTCAAGTCTTTATTCTGATTGATATGACATTGATGACATTGATTTTGTCCCATCACTATATGTGTTTACAGCCACCAGATGGCAATGAAGAGGCGGCAGCTTTTCAGGAAACAAGATGTCAGAGTGGACAGAGCCAACAAACTAATTAATGATGACAAAGAGAGACTGAAACTGGCCTAGTTGATGGGGCAACTTACAGATATGCGCACTGACAACTTTTGGGTCCTATTGTTCCTAGGACCCACTATGGGTTTAGGATTTTATCTTGTTTATTACCTTCTTAGTTTTAATCAATAAATAACACATTTCTGAGGAGGATTTCTCCCTTGTAGTCTTTTTTTTTCCATATGTCTACCACTGCCAGCTAATTTCTGAAAAAAAGTGAACTTCCTGGCAGCCAGGGTGATAACTTGTTCTTATTACGGAGTCCCTAAATTGTGCTTATCAGGTGCTTTGATCTTATAGACTGCCATGTTAGTAGTAGTTTCCTAATTTCTCACAGCACAGATTTTCTTTAAAACTGTAATTTCGGGACCATCATCTGTATTTCTACACATATAGATAAAAGTCTGTTGGCTCTCCCTGTGGGCATCCTGGCCAGTTTAGATGAATTTGTAGTGAGTTTCATTACTCTGGTTCTGGATTTTTATTTAGTTCTTATCTTGATAAACAGGAAGCTTTTGTGTAATATCAGTTTTGCTGATATTTCATATTCTGAATGTATAAAATGACATTTATCACATGTGTAGAAGTGGCATTACACCACCAGGTGCAAATCTTTAAACAACAAAATGAAAACTGCAGAATAAAGCAGAAAGGTAAATCTGCAGACACTCTACAAAAGAAGAAGAACAAAAAGATTAAGTAAAACATTGGGGCACATACTGGAGGTGTTTGTTCCAATTAAACCAGAATCTTTTGTCAATAAAATATAACTTTAATTAAATCCTGATATAACAAAAAGCAAAAACTAAAATGTAAAAAGATGTGGGATGGGCACACATGGCACTATCACATTCATAGCAGCACACACTCACATGGGGTTAAAATGCCCTAAAGAGGAACTGTCAAGAAAATCTTAAAATTTAAAACCCGTACAAATAAGTAGTACATTTCTTCCAGAGTAAAATGAGCCATACATTACTTCTCCTATATTGCTGACACTTACAGTAGGTAGTAGAAATCTGACATTACCATTTACCAACAGGTTTTGGGTTAACCCATCTCTTCATGGGGGATTCTCAGCATGGCCTTTATTCTTTATAAATATATTCCCTGAAAAAGACAATGCTGCTGGCCAGACTCCCTGCTCACAGTACACTTCTTTGGCAGTTGGACGGAGCAACTACTATTCACTAAGTGCTTTTAAAAAACAAAAAAACCTTAAGAACCCCCCCCCCCCATGAGAAGATGGGCTAGTCCAAAATCTGGCGGAAATGTCAGATTTCTACTACTTATCTGTAAGTGACAGCAACATAGGAGAAAAATAATTTATGGCTAATTTTACTCTGGAAGAAACGTACTTCGCGACAGAGGTCCTTTAAAAGACAACTGACCTGAGAGGGATATGGAGGCTGCCATATTTATTTAATTTTAAAAAATACCAATTAACTGGCATCCTGCTGATCTTTCATGCATCAAGAGTGTCTGAATCTCACCTGAAACAAGCATGCAGCAAATGCAGTCACACTTAAAGCAGACCCAAACCAAACATTTTTTTAATTAAAAATATTTAGTTGCACCACTCTGACACATACAAAGATAAATAAACACTCCTTCAAACCTATGAGCATTTCAGTGCATGCTTTTCACTCTTCTCTTTTCATAGCTAGGGTTATACTGGGGGCAGCCATTAGCAATTCCTCCATTGACAGACACCATCTACTCCACCAGTTTGCCGGAAAAATCCCGGCAATTTGAAAGGAAGGGAGGGGTTCCTCCAATAAATGTAAAATATTTTATATTTGTCATCATGCAGCTGAAAAAAGGCTGCTATTTATTATTGTAATTTAGAAAATAGATTTTATTTCTGAAATCTTGTATTTTTTATTTGGGTCCACTTTAAGTCAAACATATGATCTGCTTGCTTGTTCAGGGTCTATGGCTAAAAATATTAGAGGCAAAGGATCAGGAGGACAGGCAGGCAATGTATATTTCTTAAAAGAAAATTAATATGGCAGCCTCCATGTCGGGCTCAGGTCAGTTATCCTTTAGTAACTGATCCAGACAATATAGTGTCCAAAAAGAAGAAGAGCAAATATTACAAGTATCAAAAGAACAAGAAACAGAACAATTATTACAAGAAGAAGAGGAAGAAGAAATATTATAAGAAGCAAAACATGAAGAACAAGGCTTCATTGACTTCCAATACGCTTCAGATTCAGCTTCAAGATCCTATATTTGGCCTACAAATCCATACACAAGTCCTGACCGACATACATCTCTGACCTGGTCAGCAGATACACACCTGGCCGCCCACTTCATTCCTCCAATAACCTCCTCCTAACCACCCCACGCATCTCGCACTCCCATGCATGACTACGGGACTTCAATAGAGCTGCCCGCATCATGTGGAACTCTCTACCTCTGCCCATCAGGCTGCTCCCTCCTTCAACTCCTTCAAACAAGCTGTAAAAACTCGCCTCTTCAAAGAGGCCTACTCCACCTCAATGCTGCCCTAACTCTCCCTGCCAAGAACCTCTTGATGAAGCCCCCCTCCTTTCATGTCACCACCTCCTCCCTTTAGATTGTAAGCCTTTGGCAGGGCCCTCTCTCCTTGTGTATCATACTTGATTGTACACTCTACCCAGACGGGGGCATAACAATCACACCTGCAAGGGATGCGTTTTTGGGGGCATGAGGAGGCGCAGCGCGTAAGGGAGGAGCAATGGCCACACAAAGTGGCGGGGAGGGAGGCCCACTCCCTCACCTCAGACTCACCCTTCAGTGCTCCTCCCTCCAGCATTGTCGGCAGCAGCGAGTGGGCAGGGAACAGTGAACGCGGACATACTTCCGTGTTCCATGCAACAGAGGTTCTTCTCTGTAAGTGCCTAATGCTACTTCATGTTTATCAGGAAGTAGTGTGAGGCGCTGTTACAGAGAAGACCAGACCTCTGTCACATGGAACATGGAAGAGGTATGCCGCATTCACTGTTCCCTGCCCGCTTGCTGCTGCCGTCAATGCTGGAGGGGGAAGCGCTGAAGGGGGATCCTGAGGTGAGGTAGGGGGGAGTGGCCCCCTCCCTGCCACTGTGTGTGGCCCTTCCTCATGCACTGTGCTCCGGGGTCTGGGGCACCAAAATGACTACCTATACCTGGCTATACTGTGGGCACCTGTACCTAGCTATACTGAGGGCACCCATGCCTGGCTATATTGGAGGCACCCATGCCTGGCTATACTGGGGGTACCCATGCCTGGCTATGCTGGGGGTAACCACACCTGATTATATTGGGGGCAATCATGCCTGGATATACTGTGGGCACCTATACCTGGCTATACTTAGGGCGCCTAAACCTGTCTATACTGGGGGTACCTATCTATACTGGGAGCACCTATATCTAGCTATACTGAGAGCACCTATACCTGGCTATTCTGGTAGCACCCCTGCCTGGCTATACTTGGGTACCCATGCCTGGCAATGCTGGGGGCAACCATGCCTGGCTATACTGGGGGCACCTATACCCAGCTATACTGAGGGCACCTATACCTGACTATACTGGGGGCGGGCAAATATACCTGGCTATACTGGGGGCACCTTTACCTGACTATTATACTGAGGGCACCTATATCTGGGATGGGGGGTAGGGGGACTCCATCCAAACTGTTTCAGGGGGGCCCAGTGATTTCTAGTTACACCCCTATACCCAGGGTAATGTGAACTAGTATTATTGGGTCTACCTCTCCAATATATGATCTGGCATTGTATTAATACCTGTATTGTGATTGATTATTGTCTGTATTGTGTTGTCGGTCATCCCTGTTATCATTGTCTGTAATCTTATGTATTGTACAGTGCTGTGTAATATGTTAGCGCTATATAAATCCAATAAATAATCATACGTTTTACAAGAAGAACAAAAACAAAAAGAAGAACAAATATTAGAAGAGAAAGAAGCAGAAGATTGATAAAAAGGACAAGCAAAACAAGTATAACAAAAAAATAAGAACACATTTTACAAGTAGAAGTAGAAGAAAACAAGAAGAAAAAGATCAAGAGGAACTGCTTTTACTAGAAGATGATGAAAAAGAAAAACAAGGCAAAAAAAAGTAAAAGAAAAAGAAGAACAAAAAAAGAAGAAGTGTTAGGGGAACTAGAATCCAGCACATTGGGCCTGATGCACAAAAGCGTGGTAATATGCACAGACGGCGCACAATAATATTACCATTACTTCTGTCAGCGTGTGGCATGAGTTGCACTATTAGCGCGACCATTGCTACTGTAACCGTTATTACTAACGAGCATTACCGTTAGTAATGCTCATTACTGTAGCAACGGTTGCGCTACTCAAGTACCGCGGGTAATAGCGTAACTATTACTAACAGTACCCGCTGCCGGAAGGATGAGTAATATTGCGTCTATGCATGGCAATATTACCACACTTTTGTGCATTGAGCCCAATGTAATACCCGATTAGTTATAAGGCTGGAATTGTTAGCTTGTCTTTCACCTCCTTGTTTCTGCCTCTTACATGGCAAACCATAGAAGAAAGGAAAAAGCTACTTTAGACAACATAAAGGTACTGTTATATTTTATTAAAATAAAGCACACATTTGAATTATGTGTAAAAGTGTTGATAATTTCTTCTTTTATTCATTCATTACTATTATTTTATTGATGTATTTGTTTATTTGCTATTAAGGCGTAGTGGTCAGCGCTCTCGCTTTGCAGTGCTGGGTCCCCGGTTCGAATCCCAGCCAGGTCACCATCTGCAAGGAGTTTGTTTGTTCTCCCTGTGTCTGCGTGGGTTTCATCTGGGCACTCTGGTTTCCTCCACATCCCAAAAACATACAGATAATTTATTTGGCTTCCCCCTAAATTGGCCCTAGACCACGATACATACAATACACGATGCATACATAGACATATGACTACTGTAGGGATTAGATTGTGAGCTCCTGTGAGGGACAGTTAGGTGACAAGACTATATACTTTGTACAGCGCTGCATAAGATGTCAGCACTATATAATTACTACAAATAATAATTATAACATTACCAGTTTTGAGATGCTAGCAATTTTGATACAGTCTGGTACATCAGTTCTCCAGTAAGCAGTTCTTTTCTTTTTTAGCCATTTATTGCTGAGAAACAGCTTGAGGACTGGAAGAAAGAATGTGAGGTCCAGTGACTTAAAGAGACTCTGAAGCGAGAATAAATCTCGCTTCAGAGCTCATAGTTAGCAGGTGCACGTGTGCCCCTGCTAAACCGCCGCTATCGCGACGCTAAACGGGGGTCCCTTCACCCCCAAACCCCCCACTGCAACACTTGGTCGCAGACTTGGTCGCTCCTGGAGGCAGGGCTAACGGCTGCAGCCCTGCCTCCAGTCGCGTCTATCAGCGGCGAATCGCCGCCTCTCCCCCGCCCCTCTCAGTGAAGGAAGACTGAGAGGGGCGGGGGAGAGGCAGAGATACGCGCTGACAGATGCGCGTGGGGCAGGGCTGCGGCGGTTAGCCCTGCCCCAACCAGGAAGCGCTCCCCCGCTGCACCGAGGGGATTTGGGGGTGAAGGGACCCCCGTTTAGCGGCGCGATAGCGGCGGTTTAGCAGGGGCACACATGCCCCTGCTATCTATGAGGTCTGAAGTGAGATTTATTCTCGCTTCAGACTCTCTTTAAGGACCAGAAAAAAAAATGGGCTGTGATTGGCTCACAGTAATCACAGAGTCAGGAGCCAATGAAATTAACTCCTGACCAGTGCACGGAGCTCTGCTGCCATTAGGACAGCAGAGCGATTGGGCTAAAGCAGCAACAGAGTGGCGTGAATGGCGAGAACAATTTAAATCAGCAACAGCTTCCAAAAAACAGGACATAGATTTCATTCACTGCCTTCCAGGGGAGGTTAATTAAATCAAATTGAACATTGAATTTTAGAGTTTGTTCGCAGGTAGTGATGAATTTTCTGTTGGTCCCATCATGAAAATTTTAGAACTTCAAAGAGAAATGGAAAATGCATAGAGAAAGTCCAAGGATAGCTTGGAGGGTTTATTATTAAAAGCTGGAAGTGGGGTTGTGCTTTTTGGACTTCCTAAGGGCTACTTTTTAATGGAAGTGCTAATCTGTAGCTCATGCAGAGTGTAAAACAGTATTTCTGTCTGTTTCAGGACGTAAACATGTTTTACATGTGAAAAAAAGAGTTGTAAGTTGAAATGATAATAATGTCAGCTGCAGAACTCCAACTGCAGTACACCAGCTCCCACCAGGGCCGGTTCTAGACTCTTGTGGCCAGTGCTGCCATCAGGGGGGGGACAGCTAACACTTCAGTAAGGGGCCCGGTGCCCTCATGGCCCCCCAGGAGGCCCGGGGCCTGCCCCCCCCCCAAACACGCTGGCATGTCGGGCCCGTTTCTAGGAGACCCGGAGTGGCAGGGGGTAGGGGAGCAGCGGCGGGGGAACAGCAGGCAAGCTAATAGGTGCCTCCTCCTGTATACGTGGCCAGTGGAGTTGCAGCAGGGATAGGCATAGCGCAGAAACTCACCTTCCTGGATCCCCCACAGGCACTTTGTACTTCCTCGGCCTCGCGTTTCGCCTCCTCGCACGCATCTCCGAGTGTGGCTGGCGCGAAGATCAAAAGCCCTCTATTTATTATTTATTTATTGTATTTATAAAGCGCCAACATATTACGGCTCTGCCTCCTCTCCTCCTGTCCTGGAATGCAGCTCCTAGCTCTCTCCGTTTATTGCTAGGAAGCAATACAAAAGATTGATGACATGATGCGATCAGTGTCTAGGGAGCTATGGGGATGGAGCTGGATGGAGGATTCACCTTTAGATGACCAGGCTGGGAGGAGTGAGTAAACACACAAACAATAGTGTCCATAGCTGTTGACTGGGCAGCTGAATGCATTGTATCACTCTCAGCTTGCTTGATTTATTGCTTGTAAAATTACTCCACTGAAAAGCATCTCCTTTCCTCCACTTTCCTTCACACTCTCTCTTCCTATCCTATCTCCTGCTCTCTCTGCCACTTTCCTTTCCTCCCCATCTCTATCCTTTCCTTCTCTTTTGCTCCTTTCTCTCCCCTTTTCTCAATTTTGTGTTTGGGGGAGAAGGAAACAAGTTTATCTTCTGTCTTTATCTTCTCTCTCTTTCTTTTGCACCTCATCCCACTTCTACCGTCCCTACTCTCTACCACAATCTTTACTTTCCTCTACACTTTGTCCTCCTTCATTTCCTCTCTCACTTTCCCGTCCCTTTGCTACCCTCTTTTTCTCCCCCCTCTTTCATGGAAATTGTCCCCTCTCTTGCTCTTTTTCTAATCCACCCTTTTCCTGTTCTCTTTTCCCTTTCCTCCCCTATATTACCATTCCCCTCCTTTTCACCACTCTTTCACAATCCCCTTATTTCAATTCTCCCCACTCCTTTATTCCTTTATCGCCCTCTTTAAAAGCATGAGGGACACATTTGGATACTTACCTCAAGGGAAAGAAGCCTCCAGATCCTAAAGAGGCTTCCCATGTCCTCCACCAACAGGCCAATCCAGCTCTGAGACCCTGAAATGCAGTCCCAATATGCCTGCGCAATTGTAGACACAGACCTGCTCAGCTCCTGCGGAAAACCCGAGCCCAATCGGGTCCGTGCTACTGCGCAGACACAGACTGCTCGCACATGCCCAGTAGCACGGACACAAAATATAGTGTTAACATCTTACGGCTATTTACAGAGTACATAGTCATGTTGTTGACTGTCCTCAGAGGAGCTCACAATCAAATCCTACCATTGTCATAGACTAATGTTCTACGATATTTTTATTAGGTATTTATACAACACTGACATCTTCTGCAGCACATTACAGAGTACATAGTCATGTCACTGACTGTCTTTTCTTGTGTACTTTGTGCATGTATGTAACATATAAAGAGCAGTCCTCAAAAGAATCGGATCCAAGTTGAAATATATCACATGAGGGCCATGCTGCATAAGAGCCTTAGGCTCCTCAACCAAAGCAACTCACTTAGGCCCTAAAAACAAAAAAAATAGATTTAGGCAAAAACAAGAGCAACAGTAGCTAAAAAAGAGCCTCAAAAGGTTCCAAAAATACAAAAACCTTTATTAAAGACCAAATCTCAATTTTCAACACACAGGTAAAATCAATTAAAATTAAGGGCCCCAGGAGCTCCTCATCCACCCCTCACATAACATACCGCATCACACATATAGCCCACACACTAATACTGGTAGATGAATGCTGCAGCAGGTACGTATCAATAATTAATTTTCTACGTGGCTGTCCCTTCAAGAGCTAATGCATTGTCCGTATATGTTGTTTTAGGAATCCTCTTTTCCAGGCAGATCAACAAATGCTGAGTCCACTTCAGACAATAATGATTGCAAAGTTCCTCTACAGAGATCAACTTGTCGCTTAATCACAGCCTATGGATATCAGCACATCCTCTCTATTCCCTTAGCGGGTTAGTGACAGTTCACATAGATAGAATACAGTCCCCGCAGCTTACTTGTGTCTCCTGATGTGTCAACAGATTCGGAACAACTTACACCCGACAGGATTCACAGGTCCCCAACACTCTGCAGTCCGCGGTGATTAGGCACTGTTTGTGTCCGGATCTCTGCTCTCACAAGTTGCACTGCTATCCCTCCAGCATATAGTGCAGTCTTAGTGGCAGCGGTGAGCGCGATCAACCCGCCTGTTGCTCCTGAGCATCAGCGTCCCGGCGAGGATCGCGCGCTCCTGTGTTTCAAGTAGTGGGTGATGCCGGCCTCCTGGGACTCCTCCCACTTACATGTTTTGCCAATAGGCTTGGCTTCCTCAGAGTGACTTCAGGGGACTTTGTGCATGTACACATGAGGAGGGGGGTGGCGGTTGTTCACAGTCGGCCTAGGATGGTAAAAAGTAAAAATCCGGCCCTGTGTCTACCTACACTGGAGCCACCTACCTAGCTAACCTAGGACAGCAGCTAGTGGGTGGGCCGGGGGGGGGGGGGGAGGGCAGGCCTGATGATGTGTAAGGGGCCCCAAAATTTCTGATGGAGGCCCTGTCTGTGGTAAACTTGTGAGTACACGCCCCCCACCCATTTTGGAATGATTGCACAGCACCCGACAATTTACTCTACTTCAATTAATGTTCTCACATGACATGCTGCAGCTCAGTCAGCACAATAGCACACTGGCTGGCTGGGAGTCTGTGAGTCTCATTCTATTCCTAATCGAGAACTGGCCCTGGCTCCCACTAACATGAGAAGCTTGCAGATGGAACCAGGGCCGAGCCTGGGCGGGTGCTGCGGGTGCAAGGCACCCAGGCGCCTGCCTCTGAGAGGCGCCGCCCGGCCCCGCTCTCCCCCTGTGGCCGCCGCCGCCGCTCTCCCCCTATGGCCGCCGCCGCTCTCCCCCTGTGGCCGAAGCTTCAAGCTCCCTCCCTCTAGCCGCCGGCGCCGCCGCGTCAGACCTCGATCAGGCGGGCGGGCGCTAGGACCTAGCACGCCGCACTGATATGCGGAAGTGACATCACTTCCGCATATAGAGCGGGTGCGTCCGGCGCCCTTTTCCTGGTCGGGTCGCCCGCTGATTGAGGTCTGACTGAAGCTGCTGAAAGGTGAGGGGGGAGCGGAGGATGGAGCGTTGGCGGCGGGGAGCGCTCCTGTCACTCACTAGCTATCCTGGGCACAGATGCCACCTGGCTACCTATCCTGGGCGCACATACCCCCTGGCTACCTATCCTGGGCGCACATACCCCCTGGCTACCTATCCTGGGCGCACATACCCCCTGGCTACCTATCCTGGGCGCACATACCCCCTGGCTACCTATCCTGGATGCACATACCCCCTGGCTACCTATCCTGGGCGCACATACCCCCTGGCTACCTATCCTGGGCACACATACCCCCTGGCTACCTATCCTGGGCGCACATACCCCCTGGCTACCTATCCTGGGCACACATACCCCCTGGCTACCTATCTTGGGCGCACATACCCCCTGGCTACCTATCCTGGGCGCACATACCCCCTGGCTACCTATCCTGGGCGCACATACCCCCTGGCTACCTATCCTGGGCGCACATACCCCCTGGCTACCTGTCCTGGGCCCATATACCCCCTGGCTACCTATCCTGGGCGCATATACCCCCTGGCTACCTATCCTGGGCGCATATACCCCCTGGCTACCTATCCTGGGCGCATATACCCCCTGGCTACCTATCCTGGGCGCATATACCCCCTGGCTACCTATCCTGGGCGCATATACCCCCTGGCTACCTATCCTGGGGACATATATCCCTGGCTATATATTCTGGGGACACTGTCTGTTTGTCATTATGTGCATTTGCTGGTGAAAAGCTGTCTTATTATGTGCATTTGCTGTTGAAAAGCTGTCTTTTTATGTGCATTTGCTGGTAAAAAGCTGTCTTATTATGTGCATTTGCTGGTGAAAAGCTGTCTTATTATGTGCATTTGCTGGTGAAAAGCGGTCTCTTGTTATGTGCATTTGCTGGTGAAAAGCGGTCTCTTGTTATGTGCATTTGCTGGTGAAAAGTGGTCTCTTATGTGCATTTACATGGGGAAAAGCTGTCTCTTGTTATGTGCATTTACATGGGGAAAAGCTGTCTCTTATGTGCATTTAGTGGGGAAATTTTGTCAGTAAAAATCTTTTGTCAGTAAATTTTTAGGTATTTGTCAGTAAAAAAAATAACGTGAAAGGTTGGCAACACTGGCTGGCTGCGCGGCGCAACGGGAAAGATACAGGCAGCCCACCTCACGCTTGGGCTTGGCGGGGGGAGGAGCCTACGACAGCGAGAGTAGGGTGGCCGCAGGCAGCCATAAATACGCAGTGTGTGACTGCGTCGCACTCGCAGAGCCTCTCAGCCTGAGTCAGTCCAGAGACTAGCAGACTCGCAGGAAGCCAAAGCCAGCCAGGAGCAAGCCCATGGAAGAGGGGTAGGAATGGGGTATCACATGCATGCGGAAAGAGGTGGAAGG